>NW_017306448.1:1177495-1261698 GCF_000935625.1 Nanorana parkeri | reverse complement strand
AATCGACGATGGAAAACATTGACAACGTTTTCCATTGTCGATTTTAATCGACTTAATCGAATAATTGTTGCAGCTCTATATTATTGCTGGGATTTGTAGTCCTCTATAGCTGGTGGTATTCTGCAGTGTGCTGTATAATGATTATACTGCGCAATGCAGAATACCACTGACCAGTTATAGAGGAACTACAAATCCCAAGAAATAATACATTATACAGCGCAATGGAGAATACCACCAGCTATAGAGGAACAACAAATCCCTGCAATAATATATTAACCAGCCTGTATAATGTATTATTGCTGGGATTTGTTGTTCCTCTATAGCTGCTGGTGTTCTGCATTGTGCCGCTGTATTATACAATGCACAATACAATGCAGCATACCATGCACAATACATTTGTTACATCCCGCTCTATATCACTTCACCTCCGCTCCCGCTTCAGCCAGCTCCCGATCCCGATTCCCGATACGCCGAGACGAGTCCGATGTGTCTGGTCTGGGGTGGGTCACCACGGGTGACCGTGTGAAGAAAACCGTCCTCGCTCGGTTCCACTCCAAATCTGTGCAGCAGCAGACTGTGCTCCCGGGTGGCTCCCGAGTCCCTCAACAGGTCGCCTCCAGACTGCGTGCTGTTGCGTCCGTCCGTTGCTCCTCCTCCTGCAGCCCTCGCTCCATCACATGCCTGAGGGCGGCTGAGCGGCCAGGGGAACCAGGGGCGGGGCCACTTACGTCACTCACTGCCGTCACACGCAGCCAAGAGGACTGCTCAGTGCTTCCCCATAACGCTGCCCTGATATTGAGAACTGTCTGCATTGGTCAGCGGCGGCCGGCGGGCACTCTGTCCTTCAGATGCCGCAGCTGCAGCCTACACAGATCTCGATTGGATGGCCGACGGACTTATGCCGACGACTGTCACTGCCCAGCAGACTTTTCTCTGCCCCTGTTCCCTGGCGCCCTCAGGCAGCTGCCCATGTTGCTTTGTGCTAGCGCCGGCTCTGTCCGGTCAGAGTAACCAATGGTTTCTTTAACAATACTGCGAACAGCCAGGATGGTCCAGTAACTTATAGGAGAAAGGTAGCTATCTCTGGACTCAGACAAGAACCGCTGGCTTCTTCTATAGCAGACACCTGGAATAGGGTTAGGGATCTCTCTTGTAGGGCCCAGACGGTAGCTCTCACCAGCTCCTCTGCGACACACTCCTCGAGATGAGGTCTCCACCTCCAGCCCAGCTTCCATCAGGTCTCTTCTTCAGAAGTATCTGGAATCTCTGTGCCCTCAGCATCTGCCACTTGCTGAGGTGCACGCCAGATTTGTGGTAGTATCCTCTAGATCGAGGCACCCAACACCTGCCACGTGTATGGGGCCCAAGTAAAGTATCTGTGGTGTCTTATGCCTCTAGGCCCCCAGCACCTGCCATGTGCTGAAGCCCAGGCCAGTCATCTGTATCACACAGACCTCCTAGGGAGAGGCCCCAGGAGGGAAGAGAGAGTTCTGCACAGTGTCCCCTAACCTTTTATCACCTGCCCTCAGCCATGCCTCTGAGTCATCCTACTCAGGGATTGGTCAAGGTCAAATACACAGTCATAGTCTGAGGATGGATCCTCCCTCACTATATGCCATGGCACCCCTCTCCTCAGCAACAGGAGGAGCAATCAATCCAGCAAACTCAGGGACACCTGTTGAATGCAGAATTCTGAATAATCAGTGTCTAGACTGGTTACAATCCAGATATTTACTAAATTTGATAGTGACATTCTAGAGGGCGCTACACTTATAATAAATATAGATAGTTATTGAGTGGGAAATAACAAAATAAATGTACAACATGAGGCAGCCAATAAAACTAAATTTCACCATTTGTCTTGCTAACAGCATGTCAGGCGCTCTCTAGCCAGGATCAGAAAGGTCAGGTCTATCGCTGAGCTTTTCCTGGCAGATCAAGATGGCGGAAACACTCGCTCTGTGGATCTGTCCACAGCTCTCATGGCGATATAAATTACCATCATTTTGAAAGCATGCCAAGGGCCATCATTAGCAATGAAACTGCTTTTTCTACTCGAGGCTGAAATAAATAAAAATCCAGTCTAAGGAAAAAACTTTCTTTTACAGTTTCTAATGGCAGAGCTGCTAAGAACTTGTTTTCCCCTTGATGGGCAGATACATTACTTAGAGCAATGCTATATCTGCCGAAACTTGTATGACTCCCACAAGCATTGGGACTTGCTGTGCTCCTCGTCTGACACTGGTGAAAGGTTAGCTCTTATAATTATTAATTCTTCTTCATAGTAGTGTGAAGGATCAGAACCCGCTCACAGTTGGAAATCTCCATATGCAACAATCAGTGCCTTTAACTAAAATCTAGCCACTCTAATCTAAGCAGGGGGTGACGCTTTTATTTTAACTTTGCTGGGCTGTAATCAGCATAAACTGGATTCATAGTTCAGCTGAAGGTTTCCCATAAGGTTTCATTATTTTATTGATGATTTAAGGGCTAGTTCACACCAATTGCTGTGCGTTTCAGAGCGGTAGCAGCTGAAACACACAGTAATCGCACACTAAACTCCCCCTCCGTTCTGGGGCGAAAGTGCAATTGACTTTAATGCACCGCAGCCACGCCCCCTGCCCGCAGTGCGATCAGACATGTGGCAAAACATTGCCTGCATTCCGGTCCAGGGGGGAGTTTTGTGTGCGATTACTGTGTGTTCCAGCAGCTACCGCTCTGGAACGCACCGCAATTGGTGTGAATGGCCCTTAGGCTGGGCTTGTTTTTGTGCATTTTTATGTGCGTTTTATGTGCATAAATCAAATTGCGTGTGAGCAGATTGTAGTTCATTGATGTTAATGAGCAAACACGCATAAAACGTGCATATAAACACACAAAAACAAAGCAAATGTGCGTTTTCAAGCGTGTCCTATTGAGTCTATGGGGCTAAAACGAGTTGTAATATGCCCAAAAAAAAGTTCACACACTTTTTCCAGAAACACACTTATTGCTTATTGCGACAAAACGCTCAGATGTGAACAGGGCCATAGAAATGAATGGGATTTTTGGGGGGTCGTTTTTTTTCTTAGCATTTTTTTAGGGCAGAAAAAGCGCTGCAAAACGTTTAGCATGAACCAGGCCTTAGAGTGTGTTAATTGTTTTTTTTTTTAATAAGTTTACGATGTGATTGATTTATTTATTGATGATTATATTTATTATTTTATTGATGGGGTTTACAATGTGATTGATGATGTGATTGATGATTTTATTGATATGACAATGTGATAGATTATTTTATTGATGCTTTTGCACTGTGATTAATGATTTTGTAGTGTGATTGATGTTTTTTAATGTGATTTACTGACTTAATTAATGATTGTACTTATATATTGATGATTGTATTGATGATTTTAATAAAGCAGCCACCCAGCATCTTCAGACTATGAGAAGCATTGATGGATTCACTTCCCTCTAGCGCGGTAAGGGTTAGTCCAGGAGGGGGCGGATCCACGTGCCTCCTCTCAACCAGTCAGGATCCAGATCGTGTTCAGCGGCAGGAGCTGACCAATACACAGGCGGAGCGGCCGGCGGCTTCTCCAGTGTCCCTGTGCTCCTCGGCTTAGCTCGGCAGGCATGATGATCTCCGCTGTGTGTCGCTGGCTGCTGTTGCTGTGCTCGCTGTCGGTGCTGGGTGTCCGGGCGGGCGGAGGAGGGAAGTATTCCCGGGATAAGAATGAGAACCGGGCGGAGGGTGTGGAGTTTCGCATACAGAAGCTCAACCAGGTCTGGGAGAAAGCGCAGAGGGTGAGTGATGCGCGGTCACGTGACCTCCTTGCATGCCTGCGCTGGGCTGTCTGCGGGAGTCATGTGACTTCTTCCATAGACTGTTGTATACATGGGGACATACAGACCTGGACCAGGGTCATGTGGCATCATCCATAGACTGCTGTGTACATGGGGGACATATAGAACTGGGCCAAGGTCATGTGACCTTCCATACACTGTTATGGCTTTAATACACATGTTGCTGTAATAGGCCGGAGAATTCCTTTTTGACAACAGTCTTCGTATAAAATTATATGTGCATTTAATGAATGTTATGCATGTTATTTTCCTGCAATATCGTCCATTATGTAGACATACAAGAGCCATGAGAATGCTACTGGTTGTTGCCATCTTGCATGTGATGTCAGCTATGGTAGGGAATTGTCTACATAAAGTAGTCGCATTTTCGATCAAGTTCAGAGGCATATTCCATATTTTATTTTTGTTGGTTTTATTTGCTTGCAAAGGAGAAACAATGCACTGAAGCATTTGCGCTGGTGTGCGATAGCATTTGCGCTGGTGTGCGATGTGAACTTGTGGTGCTATAACACAGGAGTAGGCAACCTTGGAACTCCAGCTGTAGGGAAACTACGAATCCCATCATACATTTGCCTCTGGGGGCCATGCCTATGTCTATCGGAGTCTGGCATAGGACTTGTAGTTCTACAATAGCTGGAGGGCTGAGGTTGCCCCTTCCTGCTATAATGCATTGCGGTGCTTCCCTCTTTTTTTTTTTTTCTTTAGCACATGCCAACGCAGCACTTTGGTGGGTACTGAAGGCGAATGACATAAGGAAAATTGCGTTGGGACTGCGTGGGGTGACACTGCCCAGCGGTGCTGGTGTGAATGAGCCCTGAGAGCCTACAAGCTGTAGTTATCAAAGTCCAGCTACTGGTCAGAATAAAAGCCGGGCAGCTGGTAATTTCAGAAGATTGTGTCACCGGTTTACTTTACAAGTCAGGGCAGTGGAATCCAGAAGCTGCCCACAGGTGTATTGTACCGGATGGATCCTCATGGGAGGGTCTGAACACCTTGGCGTTCGAAATATGCGTGTATGACGCGCGTTTTGGGGTGCATGTTTTAACCGCGATTTGCAGCCCTCAAAACGTGCGTCAAACGCGCGTTTACGAGGGCTATCCGGCTGTATCCTAATGGATACGCGCGGAAATACGCCCCAAAGAAGCTCCTGTACTTCTTTGGGCGTAGGGCATTTTTCAGCACGTTCCGACACGCTGAAATACGCCCAAGTGAGAACCATGCCCATAGGAAATAATGGGATTTCACTTGCAGGGCGTTTTACAGCGCGTCGATCAGCGCTGTAAAAACGCCCAGGTGTAAACCCGGCCTTAATAGCTCTAAAATGATTGCTCTCACTCCGACGTTTGCGGCAATATGCAACATGTGCGGCATGTAGGCGCACCTGACGCATATATGCGTGTGTATGTGGGGGGCGCGGACTTAAAATAAATGTTATGCTTCTTTTTTTTTAATGAATCTTTCATTTTTGTATTACTTTTTCTTTTTTTTACACACACAACTTTATTGCTATTACATGGGGGGCTAAGAAGCCCCCCTATGGGATAGCCAATTTACATGACAGGACCTCTTTATGGAGACATCAGGGGTCTCCAAGACCCCTAATGTCACCTAAGGACCTCCAGAGAAGCTGATGAAGCACAGATCGGCTTCATCAGCTTCTCTAGCTGGAGAGTGACACTGAATGCAGGAAGTGATATTATATACATCACTTCCTGCATTCGGGGACTGAGAGGAGATCAAAGGAAGTTCGTATACTGAACTCCCTTTTGATCTCCTGTCACAGAGCCGTGCCGGTCCCGGCCGCATCAGGTACAGCGGATCTGGGGATTGGCAACGGCAGTGACAGCTGCTGATATAAGCGATCGAGCGTCTCTCGAGATGCTCAATCGCTTGACTGTAAAGCTCCCGGCCGGCCGTGTAATTACAACGGCCGGCTGGGAAGCTGCTCGTCGGGCTCCATCGTCCTCTCGTCACTGACGAGCAGACGAGTGGATTTTTCAAGCCCTGTATATATAATTTATTTATTTTTTTAAATAATTGTAATGTAAGCACTCGATTAAATCGATTATGTCGATTAGTTGTTGCAGCCCTAGTAAGCACATGGTGCTTGAATAGCTTCAGCCCGGAAATGACAGCTGCCAGTGGCAAGGTTCCGCAGATGGCAGCTGAATGTAAATACAGCAGGTAGTGGGCGGGTGTAATAGCCAACCTGCTATTGGCCATTTCAAATTGTAATAGCCAATAGCAGGCTGGCTATTGTACCCACCCTCTGCTTGCTGTGCCCTTCTCCCAGCATGGAGGAGAGAGCTAGGGGATCCAACCAACTAATCGATAATGAGAATAGTTAACAACTATTCTCATTATCGATTAGTTGGTTACAGCCCTAGAAAATATTCGTCCATCAATGCTTATGAGCTGCCAGCTGTCAGAATGCCTGAACATAGCCAGCAGCTGATTGGCTGACCACTCTGTTTAGTCAAGATTTTCTGACTGCCTCCTTCATTCAGCTGAACAAGGGATGCCGGCTGAAAGGGTGCTGACAGCAAAACCCACTGTGTGAATTTCAGCTGTTTCATCAAGAACAATGCTGCCCAATTATGGCTCTGTTGCTCATCCATTGAGTGGGCCACCCTAAGACAATCAGTGTGTTACTAGCCCTTTTCCCAGGTGAAAATAGAAAAGAAACCTTAAAAAAAAGAAAACTAATGCAGCCATCAGACTAGAGCTGCAACAACTAATCGATTTATTGAAAAAGTTGTCAACTTTTTCAATCATCGATTTAATCTGCTTCCAATTAGTTGGCCCTGTTCACGGCTCCACACACGCTGCGCGCCGCACCTTCTCCCCACCTCAGGCTCGCCGCTGCCAGACCTGCACACTACACACGCCGTACCTCCGCCTCGCGCTCACCGCCCACATCCACGATCGGCACGGGGAGAAGTAGTAAGGAGGAGCAGGTGTGGGGGGATGACAGGCCCGATCTCAGAAGCAAGTTGCTGGAAGCCTGCTCAGGTAAGCCTGCACTTTCCCACACGTGGTGCTCTATAATGTATTGCTAGGATTTGTATTCCTCTATAGCTGATGGTACATTGTGCTGTATATTATACAGAGGACTACAAATCCCAGCAATACATTATACACTGTATGTATAATGTAATGCTAGGATTTGTTGTATTCCTCTATAGCTGGTGGTATTCAGCATTGCGCTGTATAGGGGACTACAAATCCCAGCAATAGTACATTATACAGCGCAATTCAGAATATCGCCAGCCATAATGTACTATTGCTGGGATTTGTAGTACTCTATATAGGATAGGTAAACTGCAATATACTACCGTTTTTGGGTTTAGATGCACACTTTAAGGATTATAAAAGGAATTAAAATGTATCAACGCTTTGCAGCTGGTACATTGAGCAATCCAGTACACAGTGTAAAGTATTCTTGTGAAATCTCTGCAATAATGAATGTGGTTTGTTGAAATTTGAATGCTCTTAAATGTTGTGTGACCTCATATGGAGATTACTACAGCAGCCTGTGTTCTATTATTAAAAAAACAGCAGTAAAGATGAACATTCAATGAATACATAATTATGTATAGAAAAGACCACTTGGTAGGATGCAGATATATTTAAAAAGGAACTTTTACCTCATCTTTGAAATGACGACAAACACACCTTTTTTAGAAATGTTTTGTAATGACAATCTACAGACACATACCGTATTTGCCGGCGTATAAGACGACTCCCTACTTTTTGTGTTTAAAATTATAGGTTTTGGGCTATACTCGTCGTATAAGACGAGTACAGGCCAAAATAATGTTTAAATGCACCCACCAACCTCCATGGCGGTATTCCTGAGTGTGGCTCGGGGTTAATTTTCAGTACCATAAGCGGTAACCCCGAGCCACACTCGCGATTACAGTCTCTTACCTTGTCCACGATCCCCGCTGTGTCCTCCATCTTCCGGGTTCCGTCCTTTAGCTACATACAGTATACCGGGTTCCGTCCTTCAGCTACATACAGTATACCGCGCTGAGCCTATCACGGCAGGCTTTGTATTCATTAATATAGGCTTTGTATTAATGAATACAAAGCCTGCCGTGATTGGCTCAGCGCGGTATACAGTATGTAGCCGAAGTTACATACAGTATACCCGGCGTATAAGACGACCCCCGATTTTCGGGCGATGTTTTTGGGTCTAAACACCCGTCTTATACGCCGGCAAATACGGTACTTCCAGATAATTGCAGGATTTCTATTCTTTGCACACCTTATTTTTTTTTCTCATTCCTCATTCTTCTCACGGTGGCCATTTTTACTAAGGGCGGATTAATGCATGTCTCTTTACTTCCTGGAACATTGGCACATGTGACTAGGACATGTGACCATGCACATTATCTCAGGGAGGAAACTACCTTTCCCTGAGATCTCATGAGGTTTGCTGCTGTAACCTTCCCGGGATGCAACGCTTGGGCATGTTATATTATTTGTGCCAAAATGCACCAGGAGGTAGAAAAAAAATGTAAGAAAAATATGTTTGTTTAACTAATTAATGTAAAATGAGTTCCTATCAGCATCCTGAGGTGACTTTTAGTGAAAGGTAAAGGTCCGCTTTAACTGAATAAAACCTCTGTGCTGGTTATTTCTGACCCTTGTCTTATGGGCAAAGTACACTAAACCTTGCCAACCACCCCTCCTCTAGTATGGTAACTGGCAGCTTCCACCTCTCTGCAAATGCTTGCTGCTATCCTAATACCCTAAAGGGGGATTTATCAAACCCGGAGCAGACAAAATCTGGAGCCGTTTCCCATGGCAACCAATCAGCTTCTCTCTTCAGTTTGTTCAGTTAAGATTTTAAAATGAAAGATAGAAACTGATTGGTTGCCATGGGCAACGGCTCCAAATTTTGTCTGCTCCAGTTTTGAAAAATTCCCCTCACTGTATTTTAATATTTTATTTTTTAAGAATTTACCTGGTATGCAGTGGTGGTGGTGGGGGAAAGTGAGACTTTTTACACCTCATTGGCTCCATACTTGTTCCCAGGTCAGTACCTCGCTAGATGGTGAGCCCTGTGTAATAACATAATTTTTTTTCTTTTGTAAAGATAATGGGTGGCAATTACACATACACTCATCGGCCACTTTTATTATGTTCATCTTGCTAGTACCGGGTTGGACCCCCTTTTGCTTTCAGAACTGCCTTAATTCTTCATGGCATAGATTCAACAAGGTGCTGTAAACATTCCTCAGAGAGTTTGGTCCACATTGACATGATAGCATCACACAGTTACTGTAGATTTGTTGGCTGCACATCCACGATGTGAATCTCCTGTTCCACCACATCCCAAAAGTGTTCTATTGGACAGTGCTGGGCTACATGTTATGTACATATTATGAACTATGGATCATTTAACCCATTCATATTAGCAGGGTAGAATTGTAAATCTATTGCTGCAGTGTATTCTATATGTAACACATGTACAGTACATATAAAATACACTGCAGCAATAGATTCTTGTTGTTCACACAAAACATCCCACTTAGGCCCAGGCCCTCACTTACTGTTGCCTCGATCGTGGTGCCGAACGATGTGCTGAACGATTTTCCTCACATGTGAGGACGTCGTCATCGCTGAGCTGAAGAGAAGCGTTGTATGACTGCTGCTCCGGTGGGCGGCGCTCTGAGTGGGGTCCTCCAGCCAGTCGCCGGCCACCTAAATTAGGACCCCACCTGGTGCGCCGCCCACCAGAGCAGCAGTGACACGCGTCAAGTGTTTGCAGGGGTGTGGAAATTTTAGAAAAAACTACTTATCCAAGGGCTAAAGCAGGGGTCAAATCTACTTGTCCTTCATGACAATCTACTTGTCCCAATACAAAAAAAAAAAGTTTTAAAAGTTTAAAACTAGGGATCCACCAATACCAGTTTTTGGGTATCGAGTATGAGTACCAATATTTTGCTTTCAGTACTCACCGAGTATCGGTGCTTCCGTTTGCATGGAGCAGGCTTCCCGGGCAATCAGGAAGCCGGGCAGCGGTTAATGAGATGCTACCTGGCTTCCTGACTGCCAGGGAAGCCAACTCCATGTTGTTTGGCCGGCTTGATTGTGAATGGCTGGGAAGCCGGTTTCCCGTCCAATCATCATCGAGCCAGCTTGCTAGCCAATCAGGAAACCTGGCGGAGAGTAATGACCTGATTGGCCGGGAAGATAGCTTGATGCTGATTGGCGGCCAATCAGCAAGGAGCTGGCTTCCTGGCCAATCACCTCACCAATGAGTGCTTGCAATTTGCGAGCAAAATTAAAAATGCATAGGGCAGGAATGCACTGGACAGTACGGGGTAAGGACGCCTGTACTGGCGGAGGGTAAGTACTTTTTGCAGAAAGTTAAGTATAGCTGGCAGGTGGGGGGGGGTCGAAGAGATTTGATCGATCTGATTTCTCAAAATGCCCTGTATCGGTCCCGATACCGATGCTTGCATCGGTATCGGGATATCCCTAAGTGCACTGTAGTCATGAAGGGATGGACATGGTCAGCAACAATACTCAGGTAGGCCGTGGTGTTTAAACGATGCTCAATTGGTACTAAGGGGCCCAAAGTGTGCCAAGAAAATATCCCCCACACCATTACACCACCACCAGTGTGAACCGTTGATACAAGGCAGGATGGATCCATGCTTTCGTGTTGTTTACATCAAATTCTGACCCGGCCATCTGAATATGTAGAATATAGACCAGCCAATCTTCTACAGTATTGTCCAATTTTGGTGAGCCTGTGTGAATTGTAGCCTCCGTTTCCTGTTCTTAGCTGACAGGTGTGGCACCCGGTGTGGTATTCTGCTGCTGTAGCCCATCTGATTCACGGTTCAATGTGTTCAGAGATAGTATTCTGCATACCTCGGTTATACCGAGAGGTTATTTTAGTTACTGTTGCCTTTCTATCATCTCAAACCAGTCTGCCCATTCTCCTCTGACCTCAACAATGCATTTTCATCCACACAACTGCTGCGCACTCAATATTTTCTCTTTTTCGGGCCATTTTCTGTAAACCGAGAGATGGTTGTGCATGAAAATCCCAGTAGATCAGCAGTTTCTGAAATACTCAGACCAGCCCGTCTGGCACCAACAACCATGCCACGTTCAAAGTCACTTAAATCCCCTTTCTTCCCCATTCTGATGCTCAGTTTGAACTTCAGCAAGTTGTCTTCACCACATCTAGATGCCTAAATGCATTGAGTTGCTGCCATGTGATAGCAATTTGTGTTACCAAGCAATTGAACAGGTGTACCTGCTAAAGTGGCCGGTGAGTGTATATCCTCATGGGTAACTTTTTGTCTTTCAGCTCCAGCTTTCTCCTGTAAAACTGGCAGAACTCCACAGTGATGTGAGAATACAAGAAAAGGATGAATTGAACTGGAAAAAGCTGAAGGCTGAAGGACTAGATGACGATGGAGAAAAAGAAGCCAAACTCAGGCGATCACTCAGTGGTGAGTATTCTCTTATAACTTGGCAAACCTGCTTTATGTTCACTTTTAAATGCAATCTGCAGGAAAACTGCTGCCGCACAGCTAAAATGAATATATAGGAGCTCTTTTTCCTGGGGAAGGATTTGCATTTCTGTCCATGTAGTTCTGAAATGTACATAGCCTGGCCACATCTACATGGACATGTGAGGATGAGACGAGAGTAGAGAGATGAGCTCATCAGTCTGTTGTTGCTCCCTTACTGCCAAGTCATAGGCTGGGGCAGGGAGCTGACCATCCTGTAATGCTGAGCTGCAGTAGACCAGGGACAAGTCACCACCTGCCTCTTGTGTGCTGGAGCTCAGTATTTCAGGTTGGTCACCTCGCCCCTAGCCTATGATTAGACCGTAAAGGAGCAGCAACAGTCTGATGAACTAATTTCTCTGCTCTTGTGTCTCGTCCTCACATGTTCATGTAGAAGAGGCCAACTGACCTTCAGAATAAATGGTTTTACAATCAACGGATCTGTATGGGTTCCGTTCCTTTGTTGACCTGCCGTGGGTGCCGAACATATTACATGTCCGTGTCCCTAGTCTCTGGCTGTGAGTGGAGCTCGGTGTTCTTCTGGCTTCCGGTAAATAATGAGCTTGAGCATGGAACGGTTTCTTGCTGCTTTGAGCAAGAGTTGGGACACAATTGTCTGCACAGGCAACATTTTACTTGGTGGAGGGGGGACAGGCATGTATAAGACAAGACTTGTCAGTGGGGTGATGAAGGGGATTGTATAGAGTTGGGGTATCCTGCAGAACAGGAGTAGGCGAATTCCAGCCATCCGGCTGTGGTGAAATTACAGGTCTAGTCATGCGTCTGCCTCAGGGAGTCATGCCTCTGGCTGTCAGTCTTGCAATGCCTATTGGGATTTGAAGTTGCACCACAGCTCGAGGGCTATAGTTTGCCCACCCCTGCTCTAGAAAGTCAAAATAAGACCCCAAAGCCAGTAACATATTTGCTTCTCTGGTATGTGCTTATTTTGATGTCATTCATTGCGTGGCTTGTATACTTCTTTTATTGTTTGTTTATTGTGTACACTTCAATCTTAACACATGAGCGTGTTTCATCTCGTACTTTGTATTTATCAGCAATGAATGCACTCATTCAGTTGTTTTCTCCCCCCTTTGCACAGTAAGTCTTGAAGTCTCTGACATTTTATGTTTCCCATATAGTTATCTTGGCCAAGTATGGACTGGATGGCAAAAAGCAGGCACAGACTGAAGACAGTAACTACATGAAAGATGGCACAGGAAACGATGTGCTGAACGATCCACGTTTGGAGAAGATGTGGAACAAGGTAAAGCATTTGGAGCCATATACAGCTACCAGTTCCATTTAGTAGATTCTTTGTTTTCTCAATTCAGTCAATCAGAAAGACATGTCTACAGACCACGATGTCTACAGACCACGATGTCTACAGACCACGATGTCTACAGACCACGATGTCTACAGACCACGATTCAGTCTATCAGAAAAAGACATGTCTACAGACCACGATTCAGTCTAGAGACATGTCTACAGACCACGATTCAGTCTAGAGACATGTCTACAGACCACGATTCAGTCTAGAGACATGTCTACAGACCACGATTCAGTCTATCAAACTTCACATTGAAGCCAGTAGGTGGCTGCTGCTTGTAGCATATGTCATAAATCCAACTAAGAACCAGGGATAGATTCTGATCCAAAGATAATGGGTGAAGACCTGCTAATTATTCTTTAAAGAGACTCCCCATCTGATCCCATTCAGGACAAAGTGAATCTCCTTTCAACCAAGTTATAGTATGATGAGGACAAAGCAAAAGGAGCGCCTCCATAGTGTAAAATGGATTTATTATGATAAAACACAGAGCTGAAAAGGTACTTCCAAACCAGCTTGTATAAACGAGCAGAAAGCGATATAATCTTAGGAGACCATCAAGATGAATACACGAAAATAGGGTGAGGGAAAGGAAGTGCTAGTACTAAGCCGAAGCCATCTGCACGCTGACCCTCTTTCAGTTGACGCGTTTCTGAAGGCAAACCTCTTTCATCAGAACCTGGCACTCCTTTTGCTTTTGTCCTCATCAGATTTTCGGTTTCCCTTGACTGTGAGGAGCTGCCCCCCTGTATATACCTTTTGGAAGACCATTTTCAGGAGCAGTTACTGTGTTTTGGCACCTGTGATTTTCACATATCTTTTACACAAGTTATAGTATATCTTAAAGAAGATCTCCAGGCAAGGAATAAAGTTACCCTTGCAGTGGGGCTAACCCTGCACTGTGAGGGTTAAGTTCTCGTTTTGTCTAGAGGAGTTGATTTAGGTACCGGTTCCAGTCTCCTCTGGTGGTCAGCGCTCACCTGCTTCTGATGTTGGAATGTCCCTTCATGTCCTCATGTCTAATGCAAGTCAGCAGATCTACATAAGACATTATGACATCAGTGGTCCTTAGACTGCCAGAGCGAAGGGGAGAACATGCTGTGGGGACCAGTCTAGCAGCCTGGAGGATCAGGTAAGTAAAAACTGCTTTAATAGTGTTCTCTAGCCAAAACAAGCACTTAACCTTTGTAGGGCAGGGGTAGCCACACTGCAAGGGTAAGTAGAGGAGGAGGACGATCTCTGGGCAATTAAAATTAAAAAAATCCAAACTTTTTTATTTTGAATAATGTAGGGGAGTGTTAAAACTGCTTATTATGGAGATTTTTCTTCACTTCCTGTCCTGTAGAATCAACAGGAAGTAAGAGGAAGTCTTTTTGAATGTGAAGTAAATCTCCTCTTAGACAGTTGTCATGGGAACAAGTGTCCCCGTTGGAAGATTTCCCTTTTTACTCTTGTTGATGTGGTGGCAGCTCAGAATTATGGCCTTGCTCTCACTTTCATTCCTGGTGACATTGGTGATCAGGACAATTAAAGAACTCCAGGAAAACATTTTCTTAACCCTTGCAGTGGGGCTACCCGCTACACTTAATGCATTGTTAGGTGCTCGTTTGTGTCTAGTGTAAAAAAAAATACCAGATATACTCGCACGCAGCTGGCCTGCTGTCACAGCACTCCCACCAGCCTGTCTCCTCCTCTGCTGCAGCATTGGGATATTCCTCACCCTTCTCACGTTCACACACTGCCTATAGACATAGTCATTTACGGGACCTTAGACCGCTGCAGAGGAGGGAGAGACACTGGAAGGACTGAACAAGCCAGCTCAGAGCACCAGGTGAGTATAACCTTTTTTTTGTAGAACCTAGACACAAATGAGCTCTTAACCCTTGCAGTGTGGGGGTAGCCAGTGTGATGAGGCCTTACTGGAGTGTAGGGCTTCAACTAATGATTATTTTCATAAACGATTAGTTGCCCCATTATTTTTTTTTTGAATAATCGATTAATCAGATCAAAAAAATTAAATAATTACCATCCTTATTTTAAAATAAAATACACAAATGGAATGCTACAAACATAAAGTTTACTTCAGAATAAAAATGCATGCACAAACTTTTTTGCAACTGCACTGGAACGCATGGCATTGCGGTTCGGTGTGTTCCAGTGCAGGCGATCACACTGTGGGTGGGAGGTGCATTTGGGGTGCCGTTGTAATGAATGGCACTGCAGCGCCTCCCGCAGCAGAATTTGCCAGGCCGAAACCAAAAATGACTTTTTTAAAAAAAATTTATGTAAGCACATGGCACTTGAATTGCTTCAGCCAGGGATTGACGGCTACCAGTGGCAAGATTCTGCAGATGGCAGCTGAATGTAATTACAGCAGGTAGTGGGCGGGTGCAATAGCCAGCCTGCTATTGGCCATTTCAAATTGCAATAGCAGGCTGGCTATTGCACCCGCCCACTGCTTGCTGTGCCCTCCTCCCAGCATTGAAGACTGAGCTAGGGGATCCAACCAACTAATCAGTAATGAGAATAGGTGACAACTATTCATTATCGATTAGTTGGTTGCAGTCCTACTGGAGTGCTATCTTACTATACATTAGGCCAGGGTTTGACCAATCATTATGGAATTCAGGAGCCAGTCTGCCCAATCCAGGAGACAGCAGGATTTTTTAGGGGCCAACTCCATTGACAGCAACTAGAGAACACCTCAAAGTGGGGAGCCAGCTGTAATTTTTAAGGCACATTGGCTACCTGGCTCCTGGGATTTGTACAGCCCTGCATTAGACACCATGGAGTAGCCAACCAAAAGGACTTTTCATTGTTCTGGTAAATCAATGGAATGATATTATAGGTTGAAGCACATAGTTATGTATTTGGTTATTGAACATTTGAGATTGAACATTTGAGATAAAACTGCCAATCTAAGTGGATATCTAGCGTTGTCACTGTTTTGATTTGTGCAGGCAAAGACCTCTGGGAAATTCTCAGAAGAAGAGCTGGATAATCTGTGGCGGGAGTTCCTCCATCACAAAGAGAAGACAAATGAGTACAACATTCTACTAGACACTGTCACCAGGATGGAAGGTACAGCGTTTTCTTCCCTCTAACTGAACAGAAGGTCTTGTTGTAACAGAGAATCTGTTAACATAATGAAAGCTCCATTCCTTAAGTGGAAGAGCAGGTCATCTGCACACAGCTTGCTTAACTTTCCCTAGAAGTTCTGTGACCACCCTCTTTGCTTCATTGTGCAAGTAAACGCACGGCTTCACATAGAAAAGCGTTTCAGCTTGTAGTTGCGTCATTGAAGCTGATTGTTTCCTCTGGTTTAGAGCTAGTCAGCTGTGCAGTGCTGAGGAGGCGGTACAGCTACACAAAGCAACAAGAAGTCAAATATCTTCACCCATGTCAAAGGTCTTTATCTATGAAAATTTGGTAGTCATTTAAAATGCATATTCTGCTATGTGGTCACTTTAAAGTGTAACTTCACCTTTTTTGAGGGGGAAAAACTGGGTGATCAGTGTGCATTTGAAGGCTTTTACCAAACTTTGTTGCAGCTTTCTACTTCTTCCTTTTTTTTTTTTCTTCTTTTAAATAGCTGGACTATTTAAAGTCCAGCATGGTGCTGGGTCTTAAAAGAGAACTATGGTGTAACCTTTTTTTTTTATCCCATAGTCCTCCTTAGGGTCACAGGAAGACCTATACTAACGTCCTCCCATGATCCAAAACTCCAGTATATAGCGGGCTTTTGCCCTCTATATGCTGAGAGCGCCGTAGCCTGGACCAATCCTGGCAATACTGTTAAGATCGAGCCCACTGGCTGATTGACTGTGGGCTCTGCCTATCTAGAGGCAGAGCCAGCTATGCCCGCCCCCTGCCCTGTCCGTCCCTCCAGTCAGCACTGGAGGATCTGAGAGGGGAGGGGGCAATCCCTGCGGGGAGCGGTGACTGACAGTCATGGCTCTCTGCAGGGAGATGATCAGGAAGTGAGCACGCGGCGGTATGTTTTCCCTCACTTCACAATCAATAGAGCCGACGTGTGACAGTTTGTGTCACAGGTCGGCTCTAACTATGGGGATGAGTGTAATTCACTCACCTCATAGTTCTCCTTTTAACTCTAGGCTGCCACATATATGCATACAGCTGGCACTGCTGTGTTCTACTGAGAACGTGCTCACGTGGCACCTCCAGCACAGTGACCACACTGTCACCAGCCACTCCCAGTCAGTTTCAGAGATGGGCTCCCAGTCACATGATCACTGTGACAGCCAATTATTGTGATCTGGAAGCCTGTCTCTTGGCGTTAAAGGAGAACTATGGGGAGAGTGAAATGCATGGTTCCTTTAGTTGGAGCCGACTTGTGACACTACAGCTGTTACACTCCAGCTCTATAGCTCAAGAACTAAGCGATCACAAACCACTGATCACTTGGTTCACGATCTTGTCCCTGCAGCCAATTATTGTGATCTGGCCTACCCGACCCGAAGTGTTCTCTTGAGGGTCACAGGGGGACATATACTAGCGTCCTCCTGTGACCCAAACCTCAGTGTATATCGCGAGTTACGGCTCGCTATATACTGAGAGCGGCGCAGCCGGGACGGATCCCGACAATGCTGTCGAGATCCACCCAGCTGCGAGAGTGACAGGCATAGCAAGCTATCTAGAGGCAGAGCCAGGTGTGCCTGCCTCCTCCCGCCGTCCGTTTCTCTAGTCAGCGCTGGAGGGTCAGAGAGGACGGGGGAATCCCTGCGGTCCCTGTGTGTGGTGTAGAGTAGCCTCCACTCATAGCTCCCTCCTGCGATGGACTACAATCTCGCATTTAGTTAGCCAATTTGTATTGAGATTGTAGTCCATCAGAGGAGTGAGCAAACATGCGTCGGGTGCGCCTACGTGTTACATATAGCGAATGTCGGAGTGAGAGCAATAATTCTAGGGCAATTAATCACTGATCACACTAAACTGATGAGTAAAACCGTTTAAAGCATTGCTTTATGAACAATTTTTGGTGTGGTCGTTTTTTGCGGGGTTTTTTTTTTTTTTTTGCGGGCGTGTGTAATTTTAAAGCTTGATATGTTTGGTGTCTATTTACTTGATGTGACCCCGTCTTTTATATTTTACCAAAAATATGGTACATTTCTAAATTTACGGTACTTTTTTCTTTATATAGTAGAAAAAAATAACCTCCCCCAGCGGTGATTAAATACCATCAAAAGAAAGCTCTATCTGTCCCAAATTTTTTTTATCAATTGCAAGGCTAGAGTCCGGTCCTGCTGACTGGTGACATTGTTGACTGACTGGTGAGACACCCTAAAATGTTTCAAGCCGTGTGCATAATTGTATTTTTAAGATTTAACTCCTGAGTTTATTGTCACTGTAACAGATTTGCTTTACTTAGATGGTAACACAAACAAAACAAGGAGAGATCATGTGAAAGCCCCTTGAGTGTGATTTAACCTTGTGGTGGTTTTTATCCTCCCTTCAATCACTAGTATTGGCCCGGACACCTTGTGCGAGTCTTTCCATTATACTGTTTAATTAATCTCCTCAGCTCACTGTCTCAGATTTGAAGATTGCCTTTGAAATAAGCGTACAGTTGCTGCAGAGATCACCTTTGTTTGTTGGCCTTATGTATTGGACAGCGTCTTGGAGAATTGTCAATACAAAGGCGATTAAGAGCAGGACGGAAAGCTTTCACAGCGCTCCGGGCACCACAGTACACTCAGGAAAAGTAGATCGTTTTTCTTGGTGTTTGCTGGAGGATTTCAGGGAAATTACAGTCGCCCTTTCCAGGGTGAGGTGCAGGTGATGATGACAAAGTAAAGGTCTGAAAGGGGTTCTGGATAAGCCGCTGGCAAATGCATCGTTCCAAGCTAATCTCTAACCTTAACTGACATTTGTTTTATAGAGAAATGGATAACAAAAAGCAACACGAGACATCTAAACAAATTGCGTAGCTCTCATGTCAGGACAATAGATTTTTTTTTCCTTTTTTTTTTTCTCCTTCTTTCAGCTCTCAACGTGCCTCAGTACTGTAATAATACATACTGTAATTATCAGGGCTTGAAAAATTTGGCGGTGTCTCACCAGTCAGTCAAAAATTTCACCAGTCAGCATGACCGGACTATAGCCTTGCAATATATGTTAAAATTTTTTGGGGACAGATAGAGCTTTGTTTTGTGACCCCACGTGGGGTTATTTTTTTAAACTATATAATGAAAAAAGTACCATAAATGTAAAAAAAAAAAAAAAAGTTTCCCTATGTTATAAAACATTTATTCTTACCCATATTTTTAGTACAACATAAAAATCGGGGTCACGTCGGGTAAATAGACACCAAACATGTCAAGCCTTAAAATTGCGTGCGCCCCCACGCAAAATCGCAAAAAACGCCCATACGCGACAATTAAAATGCTTTTACTGCTCATCAGTTTAGTGTTATCAGTGATTAATGGCTCTAGAATTATTGCTCTCACTCACATTTGCGGCGATATGTAACATGCGTGGCACAATAGGCGCAATCGTCGTTTTCGCACGTAGGCGCACCCGACGCATATCTACGTGTGTATGTGGGTGGCGGGGACTTAAAAATGTTTTTTCTTTTTTAATTTTTTTAATGCTTTTTTATTTCTCTATAATTCTTTCATTTTTATATACATTTTTTTTTCTTTAACACACAATTGGAAGCTGCTCGTCGGGCTCCACCGTCCACTCGTCACAGACGAGTGGACGAGTGGATTTTTCGAGCCCTGGTAATTATGAATTCTATGGTTTGAAGGATCAGGACATAATAATTATCATTAGAATTAGATAAATACAACCTCAGATGAACAACTCATGACATATTACACTGTGTTTTCTTTCCTGTTCCCAAAATGGAGAAGTCATGGGTGAAAAACAAAGTACACCTTTATGATTCTGTAGCGCTCACCCCCGAAGGAGCTGCTGGAATATGCCCGGTTCGCCTCTAGTGTGTCTAGGTATGATCTTCAGCTGCCCAACCATTAGCATTTACCGCCCTTCTTCTAGTGCCCACAATAGCTGATGTCCGCTCCAGTAGTACAATGCTGAATAACTTTTATTGAACATCTTCACTGGCGAGAGAGGGTATAGGGATGCTAGACTTCCAGGGTGTCACAGACATAGACTCCAGACTTGCTAGACCTGGTTAACATTTCAGTGTAGATCCACTTGGGAGACAGTGGCTAGCAACTGAAGTAGCAGATGAGCAAGGATGAAGACAGATCCTCTACAGGAGAGACACCGGCCATGCCCCTGAAGTCCCTTAAAGTGACATTAAACCCTCAGATTTTTTAACATAAACCAATACTGTAATGTTTGCCTTACTGTAATCCATGGTTGTTTCCCTTCTCTTTTGCTGCTCTTCCTTTTAAATCATCATGTCTTCTCATGCTTGGGGAGAACGTCCCTTTTCAGCTCAGGGCCTCTTCCTGTAGTGCTGGCTCAGGTTACAAGCCTATACAAACGTCTACACAGACACCGTGTATCCATTCCTGAGACAAGGCAGTCTGCTGCAAAACAGAAGTTCTGCAGAGCATGAGAACAGATACAGATTTAAAAGGAAGAGCAGCAAAGAGAAGGGAAACAACCATGGATTACAGTAAGGCGCACATTACACTATTGTTTTATGTTAAAAAATCTGAGGGTTTAATGTCACTTTAAGTTCCAGGAAACTTCAAGAGCCATCTTTGGTCCTGGGTCTCTTCCTCTGACAGCAACACAGGCATCCTCCATGTTTGAAGGCCTCAGGGAAACATTTCCCTCGCACCCACCCCTAATCCATGGCTGCTCCCAACTGGTCTCAGAACATGGCAAATCCCTCCAGTATATGTACCCTATCCCCAGCATGTACCACTGGTTGAGAGAAACAGTAATTGGCTGCTGTGCTGTACATACACTATAGTGCCTCTCGTTGGCTGTCCCACAATATGACAAGCTCGCACTCCGCCCAGGGGGGTACAGGCAATGCCAGACACCTGGAATTAACCAGACAAATGCCACTATAAACCAGCCAGGCTGACTACAGCCCTGGAAATCACTAAATGTCTAGTAGCCATATCACAGAAGGTGATGGGGGCTACAATTCAATAGCTTGTAGAGCCACCTTTTAGCAGCAATAACTTGAAGCAATTGTTTTCTGTCTTTCACATTGTGGTGGAGGAATTTTGATCCACTCTTCTTTACAACATTGCTTCAGTTCATTGAGGTTTGCAGACATTTGTTTATGCACAGCTTTCAAGGTCCCACCACACCATTTAATCAGATTGAGGTCTGGACTTTGATTGGGCCAGTGCAACACCTTGAATCTTTTTGTATTCAGCCATTCTCTTGTAGATTTGCTGGTGTGCTTGGGATCATTGTCCTGTTGCATGGCCCAATTTCGGCCAAGCTGATGAGCTTTGCTATCAGACAGATGGCCTCACATTTGACTCTAGAATACTTTTGATATACAGAGGAGTTCATAGTTGACTCAGTGACTACAAAGTGCCCAGGTCCTCTGGCTGTAAAACAAGTCAAAATCATCTCATGAGCTGGTACGAGGTGTTTGTGCTGATATGCTGTGTGTGGTTTTCACCAAACGTGGCGCTGTGCATTATGGCCAAACATCTCCACGTTGGTCTCGTCTGTCCAAAGGACATTGTTCCAGAAGTCTTGTGGTTTGTTGAGATGCAACTTTGCAAACCTAAGCCGTGCCGCCATGTTTTTGTTTTTAGAGATAAGAGGCTTTCTCCTGGCAACCCTCCCAAACAAACCATTCTTGTTCAGTCTTTTTTCTAATTTTACTGTCATGAACTTTAACATTTACTATGCTAACTGAGGCCTGTAGAGTCGGAGATGTAACCATGGGATTTTTTGCAATTTCTCTGATCATTGCACTGTTGAATTTGCTGGGACGTCCAATCCTGGGAAGATTGGCAACTGTCTTGAATTGTTTTCCAATTCTTGTGAATAACCTTCCTCACTGTAGAATGATGGACTTTAAATGGGCTTGGGCGTGTTCGCAGCTACACGTGCCGAGCCCACCAGGAAGCTGACAGCGCCAATTACAGGTACTGAGACATTATCCCGATCTCTGCAGCTGCGGACCGGGATAATGTCTCAGTACCTGTAATTGGCGCTGTCAGCTTCCTGGCGGGCTCGGCACGTGGAGCTGCGAACATGCCCAAGCCCATCACTATTCAGTAATCATTTCAGAAAGCTATTTAGATATAGGGAACCTAAAAGTGCTTGTGGGTTTAGATGGGCCTTATTGGCATCTGAATTTTGCATATATTTCCAGACCTGACAAAGTAAAGCACACAGACTGATGGGTTTTATATTTTGGAGTGTGGGTTTAAGGCTTGCTCCATTGCTATTTGCATGTTGCCATATCAGCGCCAGAGGGATCAAGTGGTAAGTCCAACACATTTTTGTGTTTATAGGTAAGTGCTAGGGTATCAGATCACCTCAACTTTTTGCATTTTTCAAGGCTTGTAAACGTTTGAGATCACTACAGTCAATGCATCATAAAAAAAATATGACTTCTTTTTTTATTTCTTGATCTCAGCTATGACTGAGGAGGACAACACTTAACTTTTTACATGCAGAAAAGCAACCTGTTACAAATGGGGCAGTTTACATGGAACATACTGTTAAAAAATACACAGATCGGCAATAAGATTATGACCACCTGCCTAACATTGAGTAGGTTCCCGTTTTGCCTCCAAAACAGCCCTAACCCATCGAGGCACGGATTTCACTAGACCAGGGGTAGGCAACCTTGGCTCTCCAGCTGAGCTGAAACTACAAATCCCATAAGGCATTGCAAGCCACAGACATGACTCCCAGAGGCAGAGCCATGATGTGATTTGTAGTTTCAGCACAGCTGGAGAGCCAAGGTTGCCTCCCCCTGCACCAGACCCCTGAAGGTATGCTGTGGTATCTGGCACCAAGCCATTTAAGCTAAATTAGCTCTTCTATTGGATCTGAATACATGCGCCAGCCTCCGTAACCCACATGCATCATTGAGCCTTGGCCGGCGATGACACTGTCGCAGGTTCATTGGTTTTCCTTCCTTGGACCACTTTTAGCAGATCCTGACCCCCAAGCATCTAGCCGTCACAATTTGGCCCTTGTAAAAAATTGTTTAAAATCTTACACTTGCCCATTTTTCAACTTCCGGGACAAAATGTTCACTTGCTGACTAATATATCCCACCCAATTCCAGGTGACATTGTAACCAGATAATTTGTGATATTCACTTCTCCTCTGTGTTTGTGGCGTGATGGCTGGGGGTTTTTTTTTTGGGGGGGGGAGGGATGGGGTTGAGATAACTAGGCTCTCTTTCGGTAATGTTTTGCAAAACAAAAATTCTATTTATTTTTGTCTATGAAATCTGGAGATAAAGTGTGTGCGTGTGTGTTTTGACCAGTGTTAGTTTATTACAGAAAAAAAATATATATTGTTGCACACATTTTCATTTACAATTTGACCCATTTAAAATGTTTCTGGTACAAAGCATGGCAATGTTATTTGCAAATGGGGGGGGACATTTTTTTTTTTTTTTTTTTCTTCAATTGGGTCCTTTTTTTTTGGGGGGGCAAGGCTGAAGGTAGAAAAGTGAAGATTAAAAAAAAAAAAAAAGTGAAACAATATTAAAGTTAAAACAAACCTGAAAAACAGGTAAGTTAGGAGTAATCAAAGGGTTAAATATCTTTTATTTAAAAAAAAGCAAGGTTTCTTTAAGTGATGAAAGGTGACACTTTGATGCATTCCATCTTCAGGTGTAATTTTTTGCATTTTCACAGTCTAATGCAAAGCAATCACAGGTAGTGGGCAGGAGGGTTAGGGGAAGGAGAGCTGCATCCTAAAAAGATGTTGATGTTTTTTTTAGAACATATCAAGTTTAAAATCCTGACGTGGTTAATGTGATGGGCAGCCTCACTGACTAAAAAGAATGCAGGAGGGACATGGCCAATTCTCTTATTATTATAGTTTTGCCTTTTTTTTATCTCTTAAATTTGCTGATCATTTTGAAATGTGTTTTTTACTCTACAGGTGAAACTCGAAAAATTAGAATATCGTGCAAAAGTTCACTTATTTCACTAATGTAACCGTCTACCAGGAGATTTTGGAGCACTTCATGCTTTCTTCCGCAGACGAGCTCTATGGGGATGCTGACTTCATTTTCCAGCAGGACTTGGCACCTGCCCACACTGCCAAAAACTTTCTGAGATTGTGGATCTGGGTTTTCATGAGCTGTAAGCCATAATCATCACAATTATGACAAATCACGGCTTGAATTATCTTGCTTTGCATGTAATGAGTCTATCTCATATATTAGTTTCACCTTTTGCATTAGTGAAATAAATGAACTTTTGCACGATATTCTAATTATTCGAGTTTCACCTGTAGGTGTTCTCTGCTAATGTATTTTTTTTTTCATTATGTGTTCAGTTTGTATTGTCCAGGTGATGACTGCTTACTTTGTCATCTTTAATAATCCAAAATGCTAAATGTAATGAGAGATCAGGCTGAATGTATTGTAAAGTAATTTTTTTTCTTATTAACAGAGGTTCACAAAAATGTAATCAGTCCAGATGAACACGAGCTAAAAACAGACTTCTTGCACAGCAAACATGGGGATCTTAAAGAGAAACTCCACAGCATCAACCATGGATATGAGCGTCTGCGGAAACTGAGCCATGAAGGATATGCTGGTGGTAGAGGTACGTCCCTGTGCATCATACCGAGCCTCTTGCAGAAGCACTTCTGAAGGGATAACTTTTTCTTTTGCCTGTCACGGACCGAGAGCCCGACAGTGTCAGGAGAGAGTGTCAGTGTCGGGTGAACGTCCCCTCCTCTCTCTGCTGGCGTCCATAACCAAGATGGCCGGGGGCAGGCGTCAAAAAGACCACCGCGCATGCGCAATGACGTCATCGCACGCGCGGCAACATCACACGCGTGTGTGATGACATCACGACGAGGTGTCACCCGGTCCCTGCCCCCGGGTGACACCCAGCCTCGGGACGCCCCTGTGCAGAACCACCTCTTAATCTCCCCTATTGGGGCATGCAAAATCTAAAGAGCCCAGATTGATGTACAAAGCATCCAGGTATCATCAAAATGTAATGCATAACAGGACCAGGACCCGTACAACCCCCTTAAGGGGGCTTTAACCCTTCTCTATGCTATAGAAAAAGAAAAAAAATTGTACTAGCTCCAGTAGCCTCTAAAAATGCCAATATGATGCAATACCTCTTCTGAAGACATGTCCTGTTCTCAGCAATATTATCTGCAACCTATGCGGTTCTGTTGTAAAATGTGCTCCCAGCTGCCAGAAGTCAGATTGCTAAGTTAAAATAGTAGTCAAGTCAAACTTCTTTTGGGGGGGGGGGCATTGCTTCTCTTTTGGGTCACAGGAAAGTCTAGCAGACTCCAGGAACAGACTGATCAGCAGTCACATGACGAGTCATCTCTCAGCCTTCGAGCCAGCATGGGGCAGCTGCAGTGTCCCACACCGGATTTAAATATTTGGAAGACTGTTTAACTCTCCCCTTACTTCCCCTTTTAAAAGCAGAGCAGGTGTCTTGTCTCTAAAGAGTGCACCCTATTGATGGTCAGGAACTGCTTGTTTATAGCAACGATAGATGCAAACGTATGGTCAGCCTGCTGCTGGAAGCAGGACTATCCTCAGAAAAGGTGACCATCACATTGCCATGTTTTTCATAGAGAGAATCCAAATGTGTAGTGTCCAACGAAAGTGCTATTCCACTTTACCACTAGTGTGTCTGTGTTCGTTTTACTAAAGTGAAAAAAATCAAGCTCTTGGTATTGTTCTTTGCAGTCAGTGCCCGCCTTTTACATAAAAGGGATCAGGTAGCTGTAGAGCAGCTGAAAATGGTTACGTCTTTATATTTTACAGAAAGATTGGTTATTATACTGTGTGTGCTAAAATGTTATTTTGGTGTATTCTTTTTCCTAACCACAAATATCGTTTTGACACCTTTTTACGCAATTTCCATGCAACATGAAATAAAAAATTGCAACTGGCATATTATTAGAATTATTTGTATTTATTTTTTATTCCAGGGCTTCTGCTTTTCAGATTTTATATTTATATTTATATATATATATACATTCTCTATTTCTGTTTTAAGCAGTTTTCTAGCCAAAAATTCTGATTTTAATGTGTGAGCAAAAATGTAAATATTTGTCCAGTAGCAAAGTGGTTAGCGTATTTCCACTTTTCCAGCTAAATTAGACACCACCTACTTTATATGTGTTATATGATCTCATTCACATAGCATACCTTACAAAAAAAAATTGCTGCTTACCTTATTACTTGCTGAAAAAAGCATGCCTAGCATTACCCTTGTAATCCTAAAGTGACACTGAACTCAGAAGTTAAATCTTAAAAAATGCATTCAAGTCCCTTTTTAATTATTAAAAAAATGTATTATTTGTGTATCACTCTGTAGATCTTCAAATCATCTCTGAATTAGTGCGACACTGTCCTTCCTTCTGGAGGGTGGCTACTTTTGTTCTCCATGGTCCCTGTGTGTGTTGTAAAGTAGTCACCGCTCCAAGCTCACTCCTATGATGGACTACAGTCTCACCAATGGTTTACTAATTTGTATTGAGATTGTAGTCCATCACAGGAGTGAGCTTGGAGCAGTGACTACTTTACAACACACACAGGGACCATGGGGAACAAAAGCAGTCACCCTCTAGAAGGAAGGACAGTGTCAGCACCAATTCAGATAGATGGTTTGAGGCTCTACAGCCGAGGGATAAACAAATTACATTTTTGTTAATAGTTGAGGTACTTCAATGTATTTTTCAAATATAACTCCAGAGTTTAGTGCCACTTTAAGGAGTGGGCTATGTAGTTATGTTTTGCCATAATTAACCCTGTCTGTACTATGCTGGCAGATTTCAGTATCCGTTGCAAGCTGTTAAAAAGTGTTAAAAATCTTCAGACCTGGGTGGTACATTGTATGTTAATGTCCCTCAAGTCTGTCCTTTTATTTCCACATTGCCATCTATTCTAAGCAATAGAAGCTGCATATAGAATCCTATGTATAATCCTGCTCCAGATAAACAACTAGAAAGGTAGGAAATGTTTTATTTTCCATTATGCTGTGTTAATGAAGACGCATAACAAACATATAGTGGAGTGTTCCTCTTAACTGCAGTTGGAAATACACCATTTATAGCTGATTTTAGGTATATGTAATTAAGCAAGCCAGGATAACCTACTCCGTAGAGTTTTTTCTTTCTCAGTTATGAATTGTAAGAGCAAAAATACTTGCGTCATTAATATTCACAGTTTGTATTACATGTTTGTTACAGATTTTACTGAGCCTCGTGTCAATGATTTATGGGATATGGCAAAGAGCGCAAATTTTTCTGATAATGAATTAGAATCATTTAAGGTAAGGAATAAAACCGATAAAGTCTTCAGAGTCACCGGGTCCTGCAGGTCATTTAGTCTGACTGTCAACAGTTGTCTTTTTTTTATTTTTGATGGAAGACATTTCCACTGGGGACACAGTCAGTTTATGCGCTCACTGTTAAGTAGAGATAGCCCTCAGTTATCCTCCCTGAGGATTGACTCTATGACACTTATATGAAGTTTGATGTTCTCTACAATGCTGCAAGATGGATTGATTGTTTAGTTTTTTCCATCTGATAAATGGGTTGAAATTTAACTCCAGGGAAAGTGTGTGTGCTTGTGTGTCCATCTATTTCAGTGCAAACATTCCCTGACATTTTGCTCTTCCTTTGAATTGATGACCATGCTGAAATATGGGCACTCAATATATCCACAGCATTGGCACCCAACATGCATCTGATCCGGTCATAGACCATTGCTCTACAGACTCAAAAGCCCAGCTCCATTGTAGTGCAAATCTGTTGGTCATTACCACAACTGTGTCTTCCATATTTGCAGCACCACTCTTCAGAGCTGTACATAACTCTGGTACCTGCACTTCACTAGAACTGGCCATGATGCTAATAGTATTTTTCTACTTTTTTGGGGGGTATTTTTCTTTCATAGCAGCACATTTACATCATGGAAACAGATGACAATAAAACAGTGGCACAATTGTTTTTTAACAGCTGTCCACAGACCAGACCGTTTTATGCAACCACATTTTAAGAAGAGCCCAGAGATCTACTTTACATTTACGTAGGACTTTATCCCTTTCCTTTCCCTAGTGTGGCTCAGTAGAAGTGTTACTATCAATATATTGACCATACATCTATATCCTAGGGGCTTGTTGGTAATGCATCGACCGCGTCTTTCACAATTTCCTCTCTCTCCTAAAGGAGGAACTAAAACACTTTGAAACCAAGGTTGAAAAACACCAACATTACCAGAAGCAACTCGAAATCTCACATGAGAAGCTGAAACATGTTGTGGAAAACGGCGACAAGGAACACATCAAGAAGAGCAAAGAGAAACATAATGCCCTCACGGAGAAGATAAAGGAGATGGGCTACAAGGTGAGCATGTGTAGCAGTTGTTTTACTGAAGAGTGGAGAGACGTTTGAGTGGAGACAGGGCTTCGTCTGTTTGACTTGCTCATCCTGCCAACCTGTCGCAAGAAAAATAGAAAGGAAGCCATTGCTGACCTTCAGAAAATGCTATTCTGTTTCTTCTGCACTCAGAGCCAAGGACCACATATAGAGATGAGACGTTCTGACTTCACCTACATTGCGTTTATTCTGAGTCAGGTATTTGAAAGTAGTGAGAGCATTGGCAGATGCACTACTCACATTTTCAGAAAAGATGAGCAATAGCAGTTCATGTATCCCTCATTAATAGGAACATGTGGCATGAACAGACAAGTATGAATGAGTCCTAAACAAGAAAACCTCTATGTAGTGTTGCTTCTAAAATGGCCTCAAAACGTAGCCACAATCATCAAAGTATAACTAAAGCCAAAATGTTTTTTTTAGATAGAGAAGGGGTAAAAACACTGCCAGGGTTTTTTTTTTCTTCTTTTTTTACATCGGTAGACTCAACAGGGAGTGAGAGGATAATTGTTCCATGTACGCGAAATACCCGCTTAAACAGTTGCCATGGAAACAGGTGTGCCCGTTGGACGATTTCCCTTCTATTCCTGTTCTGGTGGCAAATTTTGAACTTGCTTTTATTTCTGATGAGAGTGGTGATGAGGACAAATTAACCTTGACAGACAGGAATATAAACCTGATCGTTGTTCTAACCCCTCACCACTCGATCAAAAACAAACAAAAAAAAGTTTCCTTTTAGTTATACTTTAGGGAAAGCAGAGACCCTGTTAAAACCTTCAAACAAATTGAGCAGAGCTACTGAAATGAAACAAAGTACTTTCTGCCATGAACTTTGATGATGAATTGCTCCTCAGTGCCTACAACTAAGGGCTCATGCACATGGACCTAAATACAGGGGTATGGGCACACAGCATAAATTCGCCTGTATTTGTGGCGCACAGCAGCCCCAGCTGCTGCGTTTTTGCGCCTAATAGGATTGTGTTAACGTAATACACTGTAGGTGGGTATACAGGTGTTCTGGCATTAAGACGCACATGTGTCTGGGCTTAAGTTCCGAAACATGAAACTTCCAAGTTGGGACTCCGGATGGTGCAAATACAGGTGTATTTTACACTGTACGCCTTTATATACATCCATGTGCATGAGCCCTAAAAGGTACAGTGACGGTATATTTACTGCTTGTTCTAAATATTTCAATGCCAATAGCCTGATCAGTTCTAGTGTAATCCCCCTTATCTATGCTGGTGGTCAAGAAGTGGGGTGGTTTTTTTGTTTTGTGTTTTTTGTTCTTTTGTATAGGACCTTCCACCCTTTCATGTATGGAGTAATCCTAATATATTTATCAAAAGTTAATGGTGGGAATAATTTTACTGACTCCTTCTCCCTGAAGAGTTTTTATTGTCTTAGGAACGGAGACCTGGTAGAGTACAAAACCTGTATTCAGCAGCAGTAAAACGTTCTTCAACCCCTGACATTTGATGTGTTGAAGGGGCTTGAATTGTTAATGTGCCATATTGACTGTGTCACAAATGTGATGCTGCTCAGTTCTACCTTTCTGCTGCTCGCCTGCCTACGTTCCTGTAATTCCACACTCTGCACACTGATTATACTTTTATCACTGTTCTAATTCTGACTTTTGGGTCAGTTGGGAAGACCAGTCTCTAAATACTCTATGATGAAGTAGTTACATGTGTAAGAGCTCTTGTATCGACTAATGCAATTTTTACCAAGAAATCTTCTTTGACATTATGGAGACACAGTAGGAGCAGTTATCCTGCTTCATCTTTTCTTCCTAATGACCATCCAACGATTGGGCTACATAGCGCTAAGCAGTGACTTTTTGCTGCAAGCTCCCTGTGGCAGATTTCCTATGGAGACAAATTGCTATCACCATTTTCTGTATGCTACCGGTTTAAAAATGTACTTGACAAGGTGTACGCCTGTTTGAAGGGCAATCACGGTGATAAATTTTATCTCTTGAAGATACAAAAATGTCAGACATGTTCCTAGACATACGCCGTGGTTATCGTATATTGAAGCATTAAATAGCTTGAAATCAGACTTGCAGTGGAAGGGCACCAGATTCACTCTGTGTCTGCAATATGCTCTCCCCTGGCTAGAGCATGTTTGACTTGTATTCCAAGATAAGAACAGGGAAGGCTAAAATGGTCCTTTTGACATGACACCAGAATTGTGCACAGGACACAGGGCAGCTCTGAATTTCTGATGGAACCAAGTTTTTGTTTTTTTGGGGGTTTTTTTTTGCAGGTATAAACAGATATAACAAAACCTTTTAGTGGTACATTTAAAAGACCAAAAGGGAGCACAGAGGGGAAGTTTATTGCTTGCATTTGCATACATTATACATACAAGGAGGTGCTGCAATACACCACACCAATGATTCCCTAAGTCTAACATAAAAACAGAAAATCTTACTGTGACGGTTCTCTTCGACCATGCAGTGAAATATGTGAGAAGATATGTAGGGCAGGTCTTCTTCAGAGAAAATGCAGAGTAGTAATGCAAAAGGCAGTGGGCCCAGCACCAAAGTTGACAGGTGCCTGCCCATCGTCCTAAGGAAGACATCTACCAATGTATACCTAGCCTGGATCTCGGTATCGGGGCAAGAAGAAAACTTTCCCCACCTATAAAGATAAGCTGACAGTTTACCTTGTCTTCTTGTTCTTAAAGTAGAATGTATTAGACTAAACTTCACTTGATGGGCATGTATTTATCAGCCTTGTAAACATAACTGTACTTTTTATGTATTTTTCATTTAGGTTAAAAAACATCTTCAGGACTTGTCCAGCCGCATCTCCAAGAGTGGCCTCTCGCACAATGAACTCTGAAGTAAATGACTTTGTAAGATGCAGACATTTCAATGTTTCATCAACATGGTACCAAGTGGCTTGTCCTGCTGCTTTCAAAAGCGCCTCATTTCATCGGTCTACCGGCAAGTGAATGCGTTCATCGCTCTACATTGTGACAGCTATTTAGTTATTCAACGGTTCTCCTACCACTTACATTTTCAGGAAAACAAAATAATTCTTTAAATCAACTAGAACCTAGAAAAGTAGTTTCTTAAAAGGTTTACTGTTAACTTCCTATATTATATTAATATGTAATATATAATGTGTTTTTAATAATCTTATTCTACGTGTTCTGTTTATTACTGCACCAGATGACTTATGCATTGCCTTCAGAGATTCATTGATTGATATCCCTAAATAAATATTTTCTATGAACTTTCTGCCTTTTTTTTATTATTTATTTTGACAACCGGGTTTCAATGGAAAAAAAAAAAGTTAATTAAATTATAGGAATTATTTTTCAGGAGGGTAGCTTGTCACTCTTGTAGCTGAACTCGAACTGTAAAAAGGATTACACTGTGGTCTGTAGCTACAGAACATTATAAACTGTTACACTGTATTTAATTTGTACTTTCGTAACATTCTAACTCGTAAAAGGAAAAATGTGCATTTATTATTTTTTCTGCATAAGAGCCAGTAAAGCATTGCAATCGTGATCAGATCGTGGGTGCAATGCTCTAACTGTTGTAGACTGCTCCTCTTGTCCAAGTTACGGACATGTAGTCCAGTGACACTTCCTCCTGTCAAGGATACTGCCAGTGCACTTGTATTCCACTGAAGTCCCTCTGCTGCGGTGGCTGATGGGACTTGCCGTGTCTCCATTCACAGATCCTGCCACATAGATATGCTAAATAGAAGAAAAAAAATCCACAGCCGCCTACAGGGAGAGGAACACCACAAATCCGGCAGGTGGGAGTGTCAAACTATAATTGCATGGTGGTGCATATTAAAAATGGGTTCACTAAACATAGTGTATCTAAACATTTCAAAATGTGCCACAACAAGGACCCATCGGGTCTAAAATTTTGTGGAGTTGATAGAGCTATGAAATACCGGAGAGGGAATAATTTAAAAAGAGAAATCTCTCAAAGAGAAACAAAGTGGATATATTTGTTAGACACTATGGTCCCTAGAGGTTTGAACATCGAACTGGATTTGAACTGTTTTTTAAGGAATTATTAAATTGGTATAATCGCATATAATTATTTAAGTGTTTTTAGATGGTTTAATTATTTCCCCATTACTTGTCCTAGTTCATTAGAAGGTGTATGCACCACCATGCAATTATAGTTTGACACAGAGCTTTATGGTCCCTATTTTATTATTATTATTTTTTTTTTCCCATGTTTTTTATGGTTTATAGTGCCTAGACCATTAGACCTAGAGCTTACCATCATCAGGACAGGCATTGTGCAACACAGGTGTTGTGTATGACAATTTCACATTTCATACTATTTTTTTTCACATTTTAGAAATATCATTTTTGAGTTTGTGAAGCGCAGTGCTATTTTCTTTTTTTCCTATTTTGGGTGTACTCACCTATTAAGCACAGCTGCTCTTAGAGTGTTATTTGATTCCTAGCGCAGTTTTTTTTTTATCTAACAACATCTTAAGTGGCATTTACTAGAGATGCCAGGAACTGAACCTGTTGTACACAGATGCAGGTTGGGGTACAATTCTGCAGGGGGAACGATGAACCGCTTCTCTGACTATTTCTGTAATTAGATTTTTAAGCAAAGCACCCAAAACAAGTCTGGCAAATGTTTATGGTAGAGCGGCACCTGTTGGCTAGTTCATAAAATAACAGGATTTTTTGTACTTGCTATAAAGTCGGTTTCTTGGACTTCACTAGGGGCATAGGATCAGTAGTTGTTCTAATACAATTTGTTTTTACTGTTGTCTTTACGAGTTATGGACACTGGAAAACAAACAAAATGTTAGAGTTCAAAATGCAAGTAGATTGACTCTGCTTTACAAATGCTCCATTTTGTTTTTGAACACAGCGCTACTCGTGCAAGAACATGCATTTGGGTGCAGGGACTTAGTGCTTTTCTTTTTTTTAATTCTGTTTATTAGTAAGCACATAACAAAAATGTACAAAAGATGATATGAACAAAGTTCAACGACCCAGAACAGCATGTGAGTGTAAAATACACAGCAATTCCAGACAATGTACATTATGACATGTATTTAAAAAAACAAAGAAAAAACCCGGCCATACCCGCAAGAGAAAACGAAGTACACAAAGCATCTCAAGTCTCAGATGCAGCCCCACATCCATAGCTGGTCATAGGGGGGCCGCAACCGACAAACAATACTGGGCATGAGAAGTTCTACTGATATCATATTACCCTCAGGGCTCCCACCATGACGCGGTAGCAATGGTCAGATCTCCACCTTCAGGGACAATCAAGTGGGGACAAGCAGGCCCTATTCTGGTGTGACAGCTATTCCTATTCGTGTAAGGACGAGAACAAGATAGACAGCAAAGGAAAGGAAGAGTGGAATGGAAAAGGACAAAAAGGAGAAGACAGGTACCCCCCCTCAATGTCCACCAGCTACTGCAACCCCAGGGGTTGAGTCAGACAGAAATTCCTGAGAATTAGCAGTCTTGTTCACACTCTGCTCTGTTGATCTGGAGTGTAGACCATGGCAGTACAGATTATATTTTTCTACATGAATATTAAATTAGAGGCATTAACACATGCTTGGTAATGTATACAATACTGTGGCATCTCCCCCTGTCATAATGTTAGATCCCTGTGCAAGTATCTGACTGGAGTTGCAATAAGCTTTTCTAATGAATTCAGTCTCCAAAATCCTGTGGATAACAATTTAAATTTTCTTTGGCACACAGAAACTAGTGACTACGTACTGCAAATGTAAAAGCAGGTTTAATTATGAAGTTGCTTTCATGGCATCTTCATATGCTACATCAAATTTTAACAAAATGGAGTTACGCTTTAAAACATGATGCTAAATACCTTAAAACAAGAGCTGGAAAGTCATGCACGTGTATGAAGCTGAACAGGGGTCTGGTGACCTTTTGGAAGCCAATATTCTTTAAGAGCTGTGCTGATCCCCTGGCACTTCTAGCGTGGCAACGAAATTCTGTGCGGGAACTGAGAACACGGCATTGATTTTGGCAGTTCTGTTATTGTATCACAGCAGTGGGACCAAACTCAAAGCTGCACCTGTGCTCACATCTGCTGGTGCCGGTGCTTTTGAAGGTTGCATGCTATAGTCCCTTCAGAAGTAATTATAGCAATTTCTGTAGAAACTCTCAAAGTATTTTTTTGTATCCCATCGTTTCTCCATCTTCCAGAAACAACAGCATGAAATACATTGATTGCTCTACAATCAGTACATTAGGAACATTTCTGCCAAACGTGAAAATGTAACTCTTTGATGTGTTTGTGTACACCAGGCCGTGCCACTTGGAAATTCTCTAGGTGGTGGTAAACGTGTTCTGGTAACACAAAACACCTAACTTATGATTTTCCAACTCAAGGATTCCCAACCTCTTTCATCACCGTATACAGTGGTACCTTGGTTCACAAACTCAATTTGTTCCATAATTCTGGTCACAAACCGAATTGGTCGCGAACTGAATCAAATGTCCCCATAAGGTTCAATGTAATGCATAATGCTGTACAGAACTGTATGTGCTAAAAAGCACACAAAAAAGCTTCAAAGCAAGTGTGCACAGGTCTGTCTGCGACCGCAATCTCGACTAGAGGAAGCCACGGCCACGTGTCATAGCGGGGAAGATGGCCGCGGTCGTGTTCGTCACCCGAAAGCAAACTTTTGCCGAATTTTCTGTTCCCGAACAGAAGCGTTTGTGAACCGAGGTATTACTGTACAATGTATTCCAAACGTTTTGTGGACAGCTGGTTAAAACATACTACACATGGCCAAAAGTATGTGGATTTCCCTCCATATGATTGAATTCAGGTTTTTCCAGTTGTGCCTGTAGAAAATAAATCAAACCAACTAGACTTGCTGTATTTTTCTTGAATACGTTTTGCTGGCCATCTGACCAGCTTTCTCAATTCAGAATGACTTGTACAATAATTATCTGGAATAAATATGGTGAATGTTGCTCCAATCAACATAATTTGTTTATCATAACCAGCATGGGGTCAGAGACCTCAGAGAGGTAAGGTGCTGATTGCATTTGCATGATTGGAGCTAGCAGGTGTTATTAAGAAACCCATAGAGAGGTGTTAAAACAGCATTATGTTGACTGGAGCAACATTCACCGTATTTATTATCCAGAAAATTCTTGTACAAGTCATTCTGAATTTAGAAAGCTAGTCAGATGACAAGCAAAACATCTTTAAGAAAAATACAGCAAGTCCAGTTGTTTTCATTTATTTTCTACAGATGTACCATGACCTGGATGAATGAGAACCTTCACAGACATTTTCCAGTTGTGGGTAGTGAGACAATAAACAGGAGTATGTAATGCACAGCAGTAAACACATTGGGGTCTATTCACTAAACTGCAGTAGGCAGCCGAGTGAACGACCGACCTGAAGCGAAGTGAGCCGAATGCTGTCCGGCTATTCACTTCAGGCTGGTACGGCTGATTTGAGCCGTATATCTGTAATGCTCTTGACTACAAATCCCAGAGACGTCAAGCTTATCTCAAGGATGAGCCCAGCTGTAAAGCTTGGCAAAACTTTAATTTCTATTTGTTGTCTGTTCTTGCAGTAAACTTCAAGGAAACTGACTCAGTAGCATTAAAAGTACTTTACTTGGCGAAAATGCTGCGTGTACAAACTTAGTTACAGGAAAAGCAAACAAATACATCAACAAGACAGGCTGCTACAAACATTAACATGCACCCACTACACTATCTTCTAGTACATGTATGATTTCACAGGAGGGGAAACACTGAAAATGTACTTAGCTTAGGCTGCAGACTCCAATAAATTCCGTGATGAGCAGTACTTGGCCTAGGAAGAATGGCTTCTCGTTGCAGTATCCTGGTCTTGAAGCAAGTTGGCTGGTACGGCTGATTTCAGCCGTATATCGGCTGAAATTATCCGTACATCGGGTGGCTTTGCGTGGCTTCGGGTCAGCTGAGCTTGTTCGGACGACCCGAAGTGCAGAAGGAGTTCGACTCAGCCGATCCAACATCTGGATCGGCTGAGCAGAACCTCCAGCAGGCTACTCGCTGCTGTTCGGCCTATTCTCATAGATGCCGAACAGCAGTGAATAAATAGCCGAATGCCGCCGGCTCGGCTATTCTGCCCGGTACCTCTGTGGTACTGAGCAGAATAGAAAAACAGTTTATTAAGTAGAAAATGATCGGGCGGAGCTAGCAGTGACAGCTAGCTCCGCCCAACTGTTTTCTATTGGCCGGGCGGTTCTGCTGCCGTCAAAAAAAAAAAAAATTGCCATAGGAATGCATTGCTAGATTCCTATTGGCTATTTCAATTTACAATAGCCAATAGCAAACTAACCGTGAGATGACTGCTGGCTCCGCCCAGCTGTCAGAAGCAGGCTGTCGGCCGGCCATTTGGCCAGCTTCGGCTTTCAGCGCGGCTCAGTCGAGCTGAGGCATATGCTGTACGAGCTATCAGGAATAGCCCGTACAGCAGCCCATCGGTTCTACTGAACCGAAGGGGTCCTAGGGCCGAAGCTAGCCGAAGGATCAGCAGAAGCTACGGCTAGATCCTTCGGCTGCTTCGTGAATAGACCCCATTGTTACCAATGTATAGGGTGCAGCGGTCAGCAATTTGTGTCATAGTGCCCCTTATATTGCTGGATCAGTGGTCAGGAGGAGCAAACATGTCTGACATCAGTGGTCAGGAGGAGCAAACATGTCTGACATCAGTGGTCAGGAGGAGGAAAAAATGCCCAGTGTTGGGAGTCAGGGGGAAGAAAAAATACCCAGTATTGGCTGTCAGCGGGGAGCAAGAAGGGGGGAGCCAGTGTTGGTAGACAGTAGGAGAAAAAAGGTGGTTAATGAGCAGAAAAAATCGATGGTCAGTGGGAGAAAGAAAACGTTTAGATTTGCTGGTCAATGGAAGAAAGAATGCCTCACATAGGCCAATACTGTATGAAAACAATAGACTTGTGGTTATTATAATGGAGGGATAAGAATACTGTCACTGAAAATGATCACAACTATCATTATATATTTCGAAGGAGAAAGGAGTATACAGCATTAATGGGAATATTAACACATTATACAAGATGTCACATCAAAGAAGAAAGCCTTCTAATAGACAATGGTCTAGAAGCATGCATTTGGAAGGCTGGATGAAAATAGAGGGTCATTTCTGTGTGAGAAGGTGAGAATCATAGGCTCAGGAGTCCTCTCTAGCCTTACTCCAATGTGGCAGTATTGCAGAACGCACAGCGCAGAGTATGGGCAAGCTGGCTGAGCACAAGCATTAAACTTCTGGGTCCATCAGAATCCAGGACTGTTGGGAGGTATGCTAGAATGTGATTTTGCAGTCAATGTGAATGCAGCTTCAGCATATATGCTAAGTTCACTGAGCACTCGCTTTAAAAAGTGAACATTCTCTATTGTTTAGTAAATGAACCCCAATGAGTCACTCTTCTGAAACACACATATAGGTCAGGTGTCATGGCAATGCTCTGGCTTTATGCCTGTTTTAGGTTACTGACTAGTAATGGGCTGAACACACCTGAGTTTGTTTCTAACTTGAACTTAAGCACATGGAAAAAGTTCTAACTCAAACTTAGAACTTAATGAAAGTCTATGGGACCAGAACTCGGAAAATCAAATGTCCCCATTTTGAAGGCTTATATGCAAGTTATTGGCCATGAAAAGGGTATGGGGATTCCGGTACTGCCCTGGGGGACATGTATCAATGCGAAAACACTTTTAAAAAATACATTTTTTAAAGGAGCAGTGATTTTAACATTGTTTAAAGTGAAACAACAAAGATGAAAAATTCCTTTAAATATCGTGTCTGGGGGGCCCCCTTAAACTGCCTGTAAAGTGGCGCATTTGTACAATGTCTAGAACCTGCTACAGCAAAACTGACATTTATAAAGAAAAAAAAAGCGTGCGGTTCCCACTCCCAAACAATACCAGCCCCTTTAGGTCTGGTAGGAATGTTAGAAGGGACCCCATTTAAAAAAAGAAAAAAAAGCATGGAGTTCCCCCCAAAAGTCATACCAGACCTTTAAGATCTGGTAGTAATTTTAGGAGGGACCCCTTTAAAAAAAAAAGCACGTGGGGCTCCCCTCAAAGTCATACCAGACCCTTAAGGTCTGGTAGGAATTTAAGGACCAACCCCACCCCCAAAAATGGGGGGGGAAGACATGGGGTCCCCCCTAAAATTCCTTACCAGAGCTTTGATCTGAGCACAGGCCTGGCAGGGCCATACCAGGCCACATGCCCTCTGCACTGTGCCTTCTGGCTTCCTCAGGGGTGCCTCAAAATTTTGTGATAGTGGGACTGTGATGTGATGGGGGGGCGGGACACCAAAAGGGCTGCTGATGTAAAGAGGGAACTCTGAAGTAAAACGGGGAAACTTGATTTGAAGGGGCACTTCGATGTGAAGGGGAAAACCATTTTTTGGGTGTGTTTGTGTGGGGTCCCCCTTAAAACTATGACATTTTAGATTGGGGTGACTCGAGATTTTGTATACTTTTAAAGGATATGGCTTGATTAAAAAAGGTTTAGAAACACTGGACTAAGTACAGGGAACTCAAACTGTCAAGAGTTTATTAAATCTGCTTTCTATTGTGTATAGCTTGTGATCTACATACAGGAAGGCTATGTAAACGCAAACATGCTCACTTCACCTATAGTATGTTTTTATTGAGTTCTGTATACCCTTCTAAGCTCAGATAGAACCTTAACCATGTGCTAGCAAGACATAAAGGAAGACAGTGAGACATTCTATGTGTTGGCTGCCCTTTGAAGGAAATGTACAGTATGTATAGGAATTTTGTATATTTTTTCTTTGCACTATGTGGCTTAAAGTTTTTGGACACCTCTCAAAAGTTCAGGAAACCTTTCTCTACTGAGTTCAGGTGCACAAAGCTAGGTTCATAAAGATGTGGTGTGCCAAATTTGGCCAAATGGAGGAACTAAAGTGGCCTGCACAGAATTCCGGTTGCAAAGCAAGTCTTCTCATGCAGCATCAGTACATGAGCTCACAGTGGCTGAAACTTATGGCTCATTGGGAACGCATTCCCACAGACGCATTCCAAATTTTGTGGAAAGCCTTCCCAGAAGAATGAATCTTTGAGACAAAAATCTGCTCCAAAGTGCCTGCAGCTACAGAGCTCATTGAGGGCGTATGTTAAAGCTCTTTTACTGTTTGTTAAAAAGAGTACATACTTGAATATTTCTAGCCTGGCCACAGGTTTAATTTAAGTCAGCCATAATACATATTGCAAATGCGTCACATAGGTCATAAACAGCTTTATGTGATGCATTTGCAATAAATTGTTTTTCGTTCACATCCTGAACCTGTGTGTGCTGGTGATTCATATAAATCTTTGAGGATCCACAGGCCATCATTTGTTGTCACTACGAGCACCACCTTGTCCGAACAGGTCACAGTGCAGCATGGAGTGTAGGTGGCCCATGCATCACTATCTGATGTGAAAGGGGCTCCTGATGTGAAGGGGGCTCCTTATGTGGAGGGGTATTTCATGTATCCTTTTTTTGTGTGGAAATCCTCCTCAAAATTTGTATCAGACCCATATTTAAGTTAATGGTCTGGTACAGTCATACTAAACTTACGTTTTGTTACATTTTAGTCTGGGGTGTCTTAAGATTTTGAGTGCTTTGAATGGGTGCCATGGCTAAAAAAAGGTTTGTGGAACGTTGGTTTAGATACATTTTAAACATGGAGTCTTACTGCAATGAAAAACAGATTCCCCACTAGTGGCTAATATACAAATCTGCATATTTAATATGATAACTGGAAGTAGGAAGTATGTACAAAGTCCCTTCACGAGTCACTTACCCTGTAAGTGTAAGGTTATGACTGTATAATATGACTGTATATATAGACTGTATATATGACTGTATAATAGTCATAGTGTTATGGTTATGACTGTGTAATAGTTTGCTGTAGCTTCACAATTTGGAATAGAAATGCTCAATATTTATACAGCATTTAAAAAAAAAAAAAAGGCCCTGAGAAGTATGTAATGGAAAAAAGAAAATGGATCACCTGCCACTACTTTTGACAAAAGTAGAGTTTTAGGATAAAACCTTCTAATACACTGAATGTCAAGGGCAAACGGCAATCAATTTTCTCCTTCACTACTGATAAAATGCAGTGGTTCTGCTTCAGATGTTCCCTTAAATGAGGTCTCCGCACATGACACTAGGACATCGGAGATTCCAAGGCTTATCTATGCTGGGTTATTCAGTGATTAGGAAGGCCATATCTTCAGGACTAAAGGCATTTATTGGCAGTGTTGGGATTCTGGCAGATGAAAAATAATTGTTCATAACTGAAAATAAAAATATGGTGCACTTTCATTGACTATATATTCTATAGTTATTATTGCAGTGTTTACCTTGAAGCAAACCTTTGCTTTGCCCATGCAAAGCAACAGGTCTGTTTTAACCCCCATCCCCAGCAGCGGCTGGGTAAAAGTGCTGATTGACTCAGTGCTGTCACACTGAAGTGAGTCACATGCTACTTCATACATGCAAGTACTTGGCACTGAATGGGGCAGAAAGGAAAGGTAATATACAAATAAGAAATTTCCTTTCTGCCCCATTCAGTGCCAAGTACTTGCATGTATGAAGTAGCATGTGACTCACTTCAGTGTGACAGCACTGAGTCAATCAGCGCTTTTACCCAGGAAGTCCATAGCCCTGTGTAAGTTATGACTCCGGTGACTTGGGGAGCAAAAGGAAGGTAAGTATGTGCATCTGTGGTTTACATTGAAGTGAACCTGTTTCGTCTGTTTAGTTGCCCTGCATGAGTGGGCAAAGCACATGCTTGCTTTAAAGTGACACAAAACTCAGGAGTTAAATCTTAAAAATACATTCCATTACCTTAACTTTTAACAAAAATTTATCTTATTTGTGTATCACACAGCTGTAGATCCTCAAATCATCTCTGAATTGGTGCTGACACTGTCCTTCCTTCTGGAGGGTGGCTACTTTTGTCCCCTATGGTCCCTGTGTGTGTTGTAAAGTAGCCACCGCTCCAAGCTCGCTCGCATGATGGACTACAATCTCAATTTACCCAGGAAGTCCATAGCCCTGTGTAAGTTATGACTCCGGTGACTTGGGGAGCAAAAGGAAGGTAAGTATGTGCATCTGTGGTTTACATTGAAGTGAACCTGTTTCGTCTGTTTAGTTGCCCTGCATGAGTGGGCAAAGCACATGCTTGCTTTAAAGTGACACAAAACTCAGGAGTTAAATCTTAAAAATACATTCCATTACCTTAACTTTTAACAAAAATTTATCTTATTTGTGTATCACACAGCTGTAGATCCTCAAATCATCTCTGAATTGGTGCTGACACTGTCCTTCCTTCTGGAGGGTGGCTACTTTTGTCCCCTATGGTCCCTGTGTGTGTTGTAAAGTAGCCACCGCTCCAAGCTCGCTCGCATGATGGACTACAATCTCAATACAAATTAGTAAACTAAATGTGAGATTGTAGTCTATCATGTGCAGTCTGAGAATAAACCGCATCTCATCCAACTTCTTGTTGTGTACTCGTGTCATCTTCAGAGTTCTAAATGTAATCAGTTTATTCCCGATACTGCAATCAAAAGTTGGAAAAATGGTGATGCTGTATAAAGTACTGCTGAGATTTGTAGTCCTCTATAGAGGGTCCCTCTACAGAGGGCTGCCGGATACCAATGTGATCATCGGATACTCATCGGCGCAGAGATGGGGGGGCCGGCGGATACCGATCCGATGGTATCCGGCGGCTGGACAGCGGTGGGCCCCCCCATCTCTGCCCTGGGTAGGTCCGCCCCTGGTTTAGGTATCCTTTATGAGTGCAATGGGCTTAAAATCCTGATGGTTAGGGAAGCTCCTTTTAACTTTCTTAGACCAGTTTTTGTGCACAAATGGCTCCTCATTAGCTGGGAACATGACATTAGATATTGAGGAACAAAGAAACCTTAACACTATTTTAATGCTGCGTTAATGCTAGTGCTATTCATTAAGCAATGTGATCATTATATTAGTTATTCTGATCAAAATATCAGCACTGACATGAAAGAACAAAGCCTTGTGTTTTGGGGGGTAAGGAGGGGTTAGGCTTATTTTGCCAAAGCAATCCATATTGTGACACTTGAGGCTAATTTTAGGGAAGGCAAAATTGGTAATTTGCCTCCTAAACAAATCGTATCTAAACTCAAAACTAAAAATGTCATATATTGCTGCTTACCAGTCCTTAGATGTGGTGGCTCCATTAGTTTTCTCTTTCAGACTTTTTTCCCTTTATTGTTTCCTGGTAATACTACGAATAACACATTTCCTATGCCTTCATGTCTACACTCATGTCTCCATTGTATCTATAGGGGCAGCCATGGTTGTCACTAATCTAAGGACTGGTAAACTGCAATACATTACGTTTTTGGTTTTGGGTTTAGATGCACTTTAAGTTCGGCGAAATCACTCCACTCACTGGTGCTCTTGTCTTGCAGCACTGGTTTGTTGTCCATTATCCCAGTTACATAGTTACATAGTTACATAGTTACATAGTATTTGAGGTTGAATAAAGACATTAGTCCATCAAGTCCAACCTATTAGGATCTCATTCTAGGAGTACCCGTACCCCTGTATATTACGGTCCCTTAAGAAATCGTCCAAAAGTTTCTTGAACAATTCCACATTATTTGCTGAAATCACCGCCTGTGGGATTAGGATTAGGGATGCATATTATTCTCATTTATGTATTTAGGAGAGAACTGTTATGATTCTGAATAAATGCGGTTGGCTGTGTTATGTTATTCCGTTTCATTTCCAACCATTCCCTTGCTTTCTACAGATAATATATGCAAATACGTTGACATTCTGCCTGGCATTGTGTCATCCTTCTAAGAACAATTGCAGAATTAGGATGTGCTGCATGTGTGATACAGATTGTTTCCTTTACTGAAAGCAGCTCTGATTTTCATGACTTACATGGGGAATGGTCTTCACCTTCAGACCATCCTGACATGATATACATAATACAATACAGGACAAGGATAATACACATTTAAAACCCTCTACCAATCCTTTTATTCTTTTTTTTTTTTTTCTTCAGGAAAACAACAAAAGAGGAAAGTTAGACTTATGCTGGACTCGCTTTCGTGAATTTCACATGTAGTGCTGCAGCTTGTTAAGCCAGAACTCTTTGCTTCTTGTACTTATTTAGAGAGCCCTAACAGAGAACATTAAATTACATCAAAAGAGACCCTTCTTGAGGGAAATCCGGAGGGTGCTGCAGGCATCCTGATGTAGATGCTAGTTGCCTGGCTATCTCTTCCAAGTTCAAATTCTCTTGCAAAGTGAACAGCCTACCGGCCTCTAGCAAGACAAGCCCAGTGCAACTTCTAGCAAGTATTTTAGCCACTGGATCAGCATGACAGCTAGGTCACTAACATATTTAGTAGAAAGTACAGAATGTGTGGAAAATTTTACTAGATCTAGGTTTACTAGCCATAGCAGACACAACTCTGATCACCTTCTCCTGCTTATATGCCTTCTAAGAGCTGTACACCTCTCCAGCTATGCGGAAGAGGAAGACATTAGTGGTTGAGGTATAATGAGTTGATGAGGATAAGGGGAAGGCTTTCCAAATGCAAGGTACACTTATCTTTAAGCAGTCCATCCAGTCATGTTCTTTTGTGTTTATATACCAATGTGGTTTTTGCAGAGAAAATCAATAACAACTATTGCAGTCAGCCAACATGAAAAGCATTGAGAAAGACTGGAGGTCTTCACCCACTTGTACATATACACTTGGTGGTAGGTCTGATGGTAAAATATACTTCTGCATGTCAAGATGTTGATCATAATAGTTTAGAGTGATGACTAATTATAAATAACATAATCAGTGTTACGGCAAGTATTTTTATGTATTCAAAAAAACGACTCATGACCGAGGATAACTGTTATTCATGAGCTGTGGAAAAAGGGTCCATACTTTAAGTCAAAGTAGACCTTGTAGACCTCTAATAAGAAAGACTGGGTTAAAACAAATCGAAGATAAAATAACCTCACCTTACACCAGGCTTCTGTGACATCACTGGGCCTTCCCTTAGATGCTGGGAAAACTGAGGATCCCAAAACTCGTGGCAAGTCAGCTCCTGCACAGTGCAATTTTGCCACCCTGAGCCCTGCATTATGATCCTAGTCTCCTGGTATTCTACCTAGCTTTTCTCTCATTGCTCTTTTCTACTTTTCAAGATCTGGCCTAAAGGGAAGTATAAGCCCCTGGTGCCTGCACTCGGGAGTGGGGGCCTGTATTAATTAACAACGTCCCCAAAGGTGAAATTATCCTTTAACATACCATACACACACAAGTTTAACCTTAAACTATAACTCTAAATCCCAACTATAACCTTAACCCTACACTTTTTCTTTGTATGCCTATAGTTGACCCTAACATTGACTCAAACCTAATCCTTAACACTGCTTAATCTCATTTGGCACACTTACTTTATCCAGCAACAAAGTGAAAGGTTAATAGTTCAGTTGCAAAAAGTAACAACACCAATATTCCAGCACTAAAAACTACAAATCCTGGTCAAACATTGTGGCAGCAGCAGTGTGGCTAAGGTTTGTGAAACCTGTGAAACACTTCCAAGAACATAAAGGCTAATGCACAGGCACCAGGGTTTACATAACTGTGTAATCAGAACTTAATCCAATAGGTAGTTGCTGACCTTGGATGATACTTTAACAATGATAATGCCAGCTTTGTGGGGAGAGAGGAACATTAAAGGACAACTCTATCTTTGGTACAATCTGTCCTTTAGAATATGGTCCCACCACCGTGACTGTAGACAACCTGGTCTGAAATTTTACTGTGACCATTCTAGTGATAATCACTGCGTGTCCCTGCTCTGAGCTACACAGCCTCCTCAATGGGTCCTCATCATCCTGCTCATGCATGCCATGGCCTCATTAATTCCTATAGGGTAGCTGCATATGGGTTTGGCTCCCCATAGGTGGGGATGGGGCCATGGCATTATTGCTCAGGATAAAGAGGACCCAGCAAACATGTTTTCTGAAGAAAGGATATGTATGCACAAGCAAGGATACACATTTAAGATCGCTTGAAGGGAGGCAGAGGTAAGTATCGGACCAGGTGGGCTACACTTAGTGGCCAGTGCCATACCTTGAGAGACAATTTGTACCAAAGGTACATTTATTCTTTAAAGCAATCTGCATACTGTGATCTCTTTGAGATGCTATACAAACCTGCAAATGCGATCTGTACACATTTCTTAGTATGCAGGCTTTTTACATGAAGAAATATATCTGATGCCAGGCAGGAACTGGGAAATTACATGTTCTCCCTTTTAGATTGTAAGCCCTCACAGGCAGGGCCCTCCTTACCATCTTGTCTTGAATTGTATTGTGATTGTAATGTCTTCCTTATATTGTAAAGCACTGCGCAAACTGTTGGCGCTATATAAATCCTGTATAATAATAATAATGTTCTATGAAATAAGACTATTGGTGTGAAAGATTACAGTTCCAGAAAGTTCCAGCAGTTCCAGAAGGGAATTGCTCCAGGTGTGCTGAAGAAGGAAAATGATGTCATGACACCAAAACAGTGTGGATTTTTCAATGCTGCTAGGTGTCAGCTGGGCCCCTGAACTTCAAGGAGCTCTAGGTAGGGGATGAGTGAATACTAATCAGCAGCAGCCCTAACATTAGTCCAGATGGTAAAATAACAGCCATGTTGCAGATTTAGAGTTGAGACCTGCCGCGGAGCCCATCCAACCCTGGGTTGCAGATAGAAAAACAAATCCAGCATACTAGTACTATTTCTCTACAGTTTTGGTTGTTAATAATCAAATATTGTAAACAATAGTGTCCCATGGCCTCATGGCAATCATCAGAAGCTAGCAAATAAAATAAAACCTTGATATATTAGGTATGACTGAGCTTTATATAACTTGCTAATTCACCCATTGAGGGTTTAATTATAAGACATTTCAACATTGGCACTATTGTGAAAAGTTGATGTTTCAGATTTAGCCATCATACATTAATAAATTTAAAAGACAGCTAAAATTGCAGATGATCTCCTTAGAGAAATACTCATGTACGTTTCCTCCAGAGATGGTAGATTGAGCAATTTCATATATTAAAGTTGGCTTACAATGACCAAGTTGTAATTATAGAAGAGTGTTGTAAGTTTGCAATTTCTAAGCATTTTGATGTCTCATCACCGTTCTCCTTACTTAAGCACTATGGAAATGATTGTGGTAAGGAAAGATCAGCGGATTGTGAACGTAGCGCATCGGGACTGAGGTCAAATGGGAAGTCTGAATGCTGGCAATTTGTTTTTCTTTTTAATTAGAGATTTCTGTGGGCAATTTAAAACAGTACTGCAGTCTGTTTAAAGTTTTTTTTAAGTTTTGCAGCCAAATTGAGATAATACATACTTTATATTTGTTACTTGTGCTCACATAGCATAAGTTAAAAAAAAAACATTTTTAAATGACTGCTTACCTTTTTATTTGCTGGAAAATCCTATAATAGTCTTACTTCGCTTTCCCGTTGTATGTAATATTAAGGAGGGGCTGGGGAGTCTCGTTTACCATGAATAACCCTGTCTGCCTGTCTGGCTGATCTTCATTATCATTTGTAAATTAGATGAGCACACTGTCTGTCCCAAGGCCGTCCCTATGGTTTTTGCTGCCTAAAGCGATTTTGTTCCAAGGGGTGCTGACAGGCAATGATTACTTGTTCACTTCCCAGTGGGTGGGTGGGGAGTCTGGCCCTGGGGTTGTGGCAGGGGTGGCAGCAGTTACCGGACCACGCTGTCAGTGGCTTTTTCTGGCATCCTGCCAACTCACTGACATCACTGGTTGCCAGGAGCTCAGCGAGACGCAAGACAGAGTGTTTTGCTCAACTCTGAGCAGCCAGTGATGTCATTGAGCTGGGCGGGATGCCAGGCAGAGCGGCATAGGTTGCTATGAGCTCTTAGCAACCTCGGATACAGTGGCCACCCCCCTGTCACCCCCTCCCCACAAAGCACCCAGCCGCCCCCCATTGAGATGTCTCCTGAGGCAAATGCCTCAGGCTGCCTCATTATAGCGACAGCTAAAAGGTTAGAGATATCAAAACTTGGATGGTACCCAATTATATTATTGCACTTTTTAAAAAACAAAAACTGTCCCTAAATCTGTCCCCTTATTCCACATTGGAAATGATTCTGAAAAATTCAAACTTTAATTAATTTGTTTTTTCTTTTCAACATCTAAAGCTGAAGGGGGAAAAAATGACCACTGCGGGAGCAGGGATCAGGTAACTAAAACAGCTTTTTTTGAGTCCCCTAGAAAAAAACAGCACTTAACCCTTGCATTGAAGGGGTAACCACACTGCAAGGAAGTTTTTTTTCTTTGCCTGGAGATGGGCTTCAGGCCTGTCCGACAAGTTAACTTTTTTTAATGCCCCTTTTTAAATTGGTTTCAAGTAAAACAAATGCGCCCAAATAACCACTCTGTAAAATATATGAATAAAATTGCTGCTCTGTTCTGCCATACAGTACTTTTTCCTCCTTCCCAACAATAAGTCTAAAAGGAAGGGAAGGGGTTTTACAGTCCTGTCTTAATACTGTCAGAACTATTATAACATCAGCCATTCTCAGACCTTACAGCATAGATTCCCAGGTAATACATTTTGGGGAGTCTAGTTGGACCAGACAACAAGATAAAAGTCTGACATTGGTACCAGTCTGTAAGATTAAAGGAGATGCCATGTCTCGAGCTTAACAAAGGACAAATAACTATTTACCATCATATATTTTTTTTCCTCTTTTCAAGATATGAAGAAGAGTTCACATTGAAAATTACCTATTACACAGTACAATGTATTATTATTTGAGAGGATTTTTACAACCAAAAATTTCAGTTGTATTATTAGTATTGTGAGGTATGCCAATATTTGCTAATTTAAGTATTTGTGTTTTATAACGCAATATTCATTATAAATATCTTATTTATATTAGTTGTTTTTTTGCTAATAGACATATTCTGCTGTATTGTATTAATATGATATTACTTACATCACAAATGTTTACATTGATTACATTATTATATTGTCTGTAAACAGCAAGAAGGGTTTAAAGTAATGAAACTCTCCGTACACATTCCTTTTTCCTCAGTGTATGTAAAAATATATTTTTTTTTTCGTTTCGATTTCCTCAAACTATTCCCCATTGTTTCAAGGAGATAGATGTCTGTATAATGTCTGGAAATAGACAAGTAATGAGCTGTCTCTTAAATTTATGTTTTCCTCATTGAGCCTATGTCACAGGTCCTCTCATGACAGATTACAGAAGTTTTAAAGAAAAATCCAAAATTATTCCTAGTCCCAGTGGCAGAACTACCGCTGGTGCACCCGCGCAGGGGGCTTAGCCTTGGGGGGCCCAGCACAATTGCCGGCCCCTATACTGAGCTTAGGGTGACGGGAGGACGCTAGTTTGTGTCCTCCCGTTACCCTAAGGAGAACTATGGGGAAAAGCCTTAACCCCATAGTTCTCCTTTAAGCTGGCCTAATCAAAGTAGATTTCTGAATGAATGTTCATAGGAAAGATCTTTTTTTACCACCCGATAATGCCATCAGACACTTGACGAATATCAAGCAAAATTTCTTTTGATTTTAATGTTTCGATTTTGGTATGAATGGAGTTTTTACCGAATGAAAACCGCATTCACTGTTAGAATTTAATTTGTTCGAGAAAGATTTTCTATCCTGCTCCTTCAAGTTTTTTCATCACTAGGGTCGTCGATTTGACCCCATCAACTAATAGAAAGTCGAAAGAAAGATCTTTCCTACGAACATTCTTTTGAAAATCTAAGCAGTGTATGGCCAGCTTTACTTCTGGTGATTCCTGTACAAGAAATGGGGACAACTATTGTCACAGTGACAAGAAGGCAGTGATAACTGTACAATATCACTGTACAAGAAATATGGGTTATGTTTTGTCTATGCCCCCATTTGAGAAATTCCCTATGATGCCCTGTCAGGACAGGAAATGAGGGAACATTATCCCAATAGAGACACAGACTGCATTAGAAACCTGACAGAGGCTCTAACCCTACCCCGATGAAAGTTTGGGAAAGCAGTGACAAGCGGTACAATCTTTCTGCATCAATAATGCCTTAAATACAGTGGAGCTAATTTAAGAAAGGAGTAGAGCATGTTCTCTTTCATGTATCTTATCAAATGAAGTCAAACAACAAAAACATTAATTTTTGTAAAGGTCATGTGCAAGAAAGATGTCATAATTGGATTTTCCCCCCAAATGATTGGATGATTGAAGTTAGCACCCCATCCCGTTCACAAAGCCAAGTGAAAATTCACTGTTACTGTACTCCTTTAGTACATCAGGTTTATTGTTTATCAGTTTTATCACAATACATTGGGCAAAATTCTTCATGAAGTAAAGACCTCCCATAGGAAATACTGGACTTTGCCAAGTCTAAATAGGAAATTCACTTTAGCATAATGCCCAGGAAAATAAATGGCCCCACACATTATTAAGCAGTCCATGAGCAAGAGAATAGCATATTGTGTTGATACGTCATCGCTTTTGCTATTTCCCTGTGTGCCCCATTGTATGCATAGGTTGTAAAATTCTCATGTATTTTAAAGTCTTACAGAGGCTTACGGGGTATGAATATTTAACTGCCTAGAAAACATCTGCCTGCTTATTAAAAGAAAAAAATACATACATAATTTACACCAAAAATAACATTATTATTCTAGAAATGCCAGGTTTAATAACAACTCGTGGGTTGCTGTTGATGTGGGTGGACAACTCTGAAATGTTGATTAATCCTTCTGCTAACAATAAAAAAAATTATTCATACTGCAGGTGACATGCTTAACATGGCAAGAATAACACTAAGTGTGTGTGTGTGTGTGTGTGTGTGTGTGTGTATCTAGGTAAACACAGCCTGCATATGTTTCTATTTGTATAACACCTTTATGCCACAAAATAATTTGCAATTATTAAAATTATGGTTTAAATCAGCTATTGGATAATAGGTCTAGGTTCAGCAAGTTTATATCCCAAAAAAATTAGATCAGCTGCCTCCCTGAATATACTGAATGACCAGATTTTTCCATCAATGGATTTTTTCTTCCCTGGTGGCACATTGGGCAAATTCCAAGATGACAATACCAGGACTCATTGGGCTCAGATTATGAAAGAGTGGTTCAGGCAGCATGAGACTTTATTTTCACACATGGATTGGCCACCACAGAGTCTAGACCTTAATCCCATTGAGAATCTTTGGGATGGACTGGAGAAGACTTTACGCAGTCGTCCAAATCTCCCTTCATCACTATAAGATTTTGGTGAAAAATTAATGGATAGAAATAAATGTTGTGACACTGCATGAGCTTATCAAAACTAAGCCATGGTGAATGCGTGCCATAATCAAAGCTAAAAACAGTCCAACGAAATATTAGTATGTGACTTTTTTTGGCCAGACAGTGTACATTCCAAGCACATCAAAAACAAAAGGTGTTCAACATAATACAGTAATGTTCTTTCACAACACCTATAGCTGAAGTAGAAAAGCCTTTCCTGCCAAGAGCTGCAGAGTGGGACCCTTGAACTCTTCGGGAAGCAGTGATCTCACTGCAGAGGTCTGGCACACTCACCTGCTGAGTTTGAGAGAGCATGAGCTGATTGCAAAATTACTATAAAAAAATACAACAATTACCATTAGGTTTGTTTACTTCCCATTAGGGATGCGCCGATACTTTAAGATACCAGTGCCGATACTTGGCCTTTTCATGAGAACTACCAGGGTTGCAGCGATTGCAGCTGGGACCTGGCTCTGGCGCTCCACCACTGTCCTGAAATCATTAGTCTGTATTGTTTTAGAAAAACTGTCACATGACAATAAACAAAAATGTATCAGTACTTGTATCGGTAAATACTTGGACAAGTATCAGTACTTGTACTTGCAAAAATGGTATCTGTGCATCACTTTATATATTTATAAAGACAAAATCATACATTAAACAGAGATGTACAAATCCCAGGAGCTCTGTGTGCTCCTTACAAATGACAGCTGCCTCCTAACTTTTGAGTTTTTCTCTAGTCTAGTCTTGGAGCTGGAAAAGTATCTGTTCATGTACTTGTACCGAGTACGGTACTTGGTATCGGTGCATCCCTACTTCCCATGTTTGTTTACTTTCACTGACAGGTTGTTTTATATTAGTATTAAGAAAAAAAAATGAATATCACAAATGGCTTAGAGGAAACATGTCAGCTTGCAGAAAACATATTTTATTTTAAATTTAGGTATATATTTTAGGTTTCATTCATTTTAAAACGTTTATTCTGAAACATTTATCCAAAATGGAGCAGCTAAATTCTCCTCTTGAGTAATGCTTAATGCCAAAAACACCAAATAATGGATGTACTTACAACATAACATACACTGCATACAAAAGTAGCAATGCATATGTCGAATACAAATATATACAATGCATACAAAAGTAGCAATGCATATATCGAATATAAATATATACAATGCATACAAAAGTAGCAATGCATATATCGAATATAAATATATACAATGCATACAAAAGTAGCAATGCAAGTATCAAGTTTTAAAGGTGCATTAAAATAATAATAATAATTTAAAAAAAAAACACTTGCAAACGATTGCAAAATATTGCACACATTTCATGGGCATCGCTCATTTAGATTTATGCCAAGAAACTTCTATGTGTGTAATGTTTGTAATATTACATTCTATATATACCACAGTAGAATATATCATCTTCCACTTTCAAATTATATACTATTTACATACATGCAAAACCATAACAATAGAAAAACCTAAAGTATCTTCCTGTGTTTAAATAATACAAAGTCATGAATGTTCAAAAAAACTGTTAATTGTAAAAATGTACCAATACTTTACATAAATGCCCGATGATATTATTTAATGAATACAGTAAAATTGAAACTGTTAATGTTTTGCCTAAAAAAAAAAAAAGTCTTGAGTGTAAGACAATACAACTGAAGAGGTATGCTGCAGACAACTTCCATGTATAAAATGATATTCAAATAAAATTAAATACTACATGTTGACTGGAACAATAAATATTTATAGTAACTGTGCATATAAAACTATAATGACATTTTCCAGAAAAAAAAATACAAGTTTTTATTGATTATTTTTGTCTAATTCCATCTCAGGTTCAAAGGGCATTTACTTCCACCAAAACTATCTAATTTCCAGGAAGGAATATCACTTTTGGAATGACCCCTGTGTCAACAGACCACACAAAATTCCTTAGTTGCTAAAAGTTGTGCTAGGATAACCACATACCCTTGAGGTTAGGTTTCAGTACACGTTTAAAAAGGAGTGTTTGTAACTCAGTTGACCCAACATTGCTGATGAGCCACCAAAAGTTATGCACCTAATTCTTAGTACCATTTCTTCTACTGCAAAAAGCATTGAGGTTCCTCGGCCTTAATCTCTAGATTTGCTCTTCATATGTGTCAGATCATTGCTGAGGTCCTTTTTTCTTCTGCTCCAACTCCTGAAGACGTTCTTCTCTGGCTTGAGCGTGCTGGGAACCCACTTTATGAGCTGTTTCAGTTGCAGCAATGTCTATGTGAGCATACCTTGTGGAACCTCCTCCTAAAAAAAAATTACAAAAACATAAGTCAATAGATAATATCTAGTTAACGTCGATGATCATATTGTTTTGTGATGGTCAGTAATTCAAACAGATCTGTTAGGATAAACCAAAATTTGAGTGTAGGTGGAATGAAAATGTAAACACATAATACAGTAACCATTGGATAAAATTAAGACATGACTAGTAAGTATACTTATAATTAAATAAAGTTTAAAGTGTAACTGTAAAAATCACAAATTACATTTATGATGCAGTCTGCCACCATTATTAGCAACGCAGACCAAACCAACTAATATTTGAGGCTGAGAAATGGTAAACTGTGGTCAGTCCAAGTTGCCAGAAGTCATGTGTGATGCCCATTAATACATTGTGGTTTTACTTTGGCTTCCTATAGATTTATTATGTTGATTTAATAATATGTGTTGTGTTTGATTATCTTAAACATTGTATTGCAAAAGAAAATGTAATATACATAAAAAAAGATGACTGAAATTAGATTTTAATTCTTCTATCCCTCTGATGTAAACTGTAAATTATATTATAAAGTACCTACACAAAATATTTTAGCTGTCCCAGCTGTCCAGCACCAGCCAGTGTTTTCCATCTTGCAGTGCCCAGTACTCCTGCAGCCTGTTGTCCCGTCAGCACATGTGAACCTGGCCACAGAGGATAATGACCAACCTGTACCCATGAACCTTGGCTGGCCATTATTCTCTAGAACAAAATCCAGCTCATGCATTCTGGCTGGAATACAGTACTTGCTATATTAGAACCAGGTACTACAAGAACCTTGTCTAGCACTGGACACCCTAAACAACTATTTTATTCTGCATCTAAAATGTGTATTGTAATTTATCATTTCATGTGGAGAGCACTTGAGGGAATAGAGGACTTACTTAAAAAATAGTTTTTGTACTTTAATGTCAGTGTGTCTTTTACAATAGCTTAACATTCATAGTGCCTGTATAATTTACTATATGTCTGAATATCTTTATATTTAAGGTCTGATAGAACTTGTTGTTTGAAACTTTTATGCCAAGCAATCAACACAAAAGTTGTGGTAGATATATTTAAGTATTTTATTAAATATAAAGGAATAATATTGTGTAATGGGCACTCAAATAATAACCAAAAGTGAGTAATCTTTTACAAATTCATAGTAGCTTCCTAAGTAGAAATAAATGTAGTTTACAAGCTGCCTACATAATATTGCAAATCTATCTCAGAGTTTATAAAAAAAATAATTTGTGTTGGTCACTCTAAAAATAGATGAAGAATAGATAAAACAGATGGAGGTTGGGAGAATCTGAGAGAGAGACAGAGAGAGAGAGAGAGCTTCTTGCAGTAATAAAGCAATGGAAATAAAATGTTCTACTTACAACTCCTAAGGATGTGAGATAACATGTAAATGGTTCACAAAGTAATTAATTTTTTGTGGAGAAAATGCTTGACTCCATTGAGACCTTTACCTGATTTCTGGTTGCTCTTAATGCTAAGGGGAAAGCAAACCTATGTCCCTCACATGGAGGGCATTCAGTTGGATACTGCTGCGGCTGGCGTCGGGTCGCCCAAACATGCTCAGCATGTTCGGCCGACCCGAAGTGCAGAAGGAGTTCGACTCAGCCGATCCAACATCTGGATCGGCTGAGCGGAACCTCCAGCAGGCTACTCGCTGCTGTTCGGCCTATTCTCATAGATGCCGAACAGCAGTGAATAAATAGCCGAATGCCGCCGGCTCGGCTATTCTGCCCGGTACCTCTGTGGTACTGAGCAGAATAGAAAAACAGTTTATTAAGTAGAAAATGATCGGGCGGAGCTAGCAGTGACAGCTAGCTCCGCCCAACTGTTTTCTATTGGCCGGGCGGTTCTGCTGCCGTCAGAATAATAAAAAATAAAAAAACACCATAGGAATGCATTGCTAGATTCCTATTGACTATTTAACTTTGCAATAGCCAATAGCAAACTAGCTATTGCACCCGCCCTCTGCTGCTGTCAATCACCAGAAGGGGACCTGATGGAGAACTGATTGACAGAAGCAGTGGGCGGGTGCAATAGCTAGTTTGCTATTGGCTATTGCAAAGTGAAATAGCCAATAGGAATCTAGCTATGCATTCCTATGCTGGCTTTTCTTTTCTTCTGACTGAGGGCGGCTAACGGCCCCATGTCAGAAAAAAAAAACAGATTGCAAGGAAAGTTTTGCGAGCATAGTAAATCTTTCCAGGAGAAAGTGTTTCTCTCCTGGGCGGCCAGGAGCCGTATTAGACTCCCAGAGCGTCCTGGAGAGTAATGACAGATCAGCGTCCCTGGTTACCAGGTAACCAGGGACGCCATCTGTCATTACACACTGAGAATCCGGATATGCCGTTGTGATATCATAGCGTGTAATGACAGATGGCGTCCCTGATTACCTGGTAACCAGGGGCGCTGATCTCTCTGCAAGTGGCCGGAGCCAGTCGTGAGATGACGGCTGGCTCCGCCCAGCTGTAAGAAGCAGGCTGTCAGCCGGCCAATGGCTTTCACCTCGGCTCAGTGGAGCCGAGGCATATGCCTTCGGTTTGACTGAGCCGCTCGGCATACTTCGGGAGCTGTACAGGCTATAGTGAATAGCCGTACAGCAGCTCTTCGGTTCTACTAAACCGAAGGGGTCCTGGGGCCGAAGTTAGTCGAAAGATCAGCTGAAGCTACGGCTAGATCCTTCGGCAGCTTAGTGAATAGACCCCTTAGGCATTCAAATCTGACCATCACCATCAGATAAGATATCTAAACAAAATGTAAAAGGGATTAAAAGAGCTTTGTCTTTAGTTCACTTTTGGGCCAAAAGGTGTAGATTTACTAATGTCCGCCTGTGACCCAAACTCAGTATATAGCCGGCTACTGCCCGCTATATGCTGACAGTGCAGAGTCGCGCTGCAGCCAAGAAGGATCCAGATAATATTGTTGGAATGCACTCTGCTGATTGACAGCTGGCTCTGCCTTTCTCCCCCTCCCCTGTCTGTCCCACCAGTGAGCACTGGAGGAATAGAAAGAGGGGAGGGGGCAATCCCAGTGGGAAATGGTGCCTGACAGCAATTTGTGATTGCTCAGTTCTCGATCTATAGAGCTGGTGTGTGACAGATGCAGTGTTCTACGCCGGCTCTAAGTTTTGGGAAGAGGACATTTTAGTCTCCATATACTTCTCCTTTAAGCTGTCTTTCTTTCATACATGTTGTGTTGGCAATATAGACTGGTGATCCTGTTTCTACAAGTGCCTACAGTAGTCACTGGCCAACCATGTTTTCTGGCAGTGGCAGATTTCATTTCAGTCAGACTTCCAGATAATATGAAAGACATTTAGTCATTCCTGAAAATTTACTCATTAGAACTGTTAATTTTTCTGGACTGAGACTGGCCACCCTTTAGAAAACAATTGGGTTGATCTACTAAAGGCAAATAGGCTGTTTACTTTGCAAGGGAATTTTCCCTTAGGTTAGTGATTGAAGGACGCTTTGCTGACTTCCATCATCCAATCATAAGTGAGCAAAAACAAGACCTTAACCATCCAAATAATTAGTATTATCTACTATTACTGTTGTAATTTATCTTGGTCTCCTAAAGGAAAAACAACTTTTCAGTAGAAACAATATTCATTAAAGACAGTACAGTGTAAACATAAGCCGCAGCAGCCACATAAGAACAGGGGTGACTTGGCTGGTGCAAAGTCTCTCAATCTTTATTAATTGCCCGGCCCTAATTATAATCATTATAAAATAAATATACCCTGTTTCTTTTTCACCTGCAAAACATTATCACTCATTATTTTGTTATAACATGTAATCACCCTTATTATGATAAATTTCATTGTTGTACATATGCGGATGGCCGGGAAATTAAACCTCAATATAATTACAGAAGGTAAGTGGAAGGTGAATAGTAATGTGCCCAGGCTGGCTAATTACACATCTATGTAACCTTCACAAGCGCAGGCATGATTAATAGTCACCTATAATGTGTAAACTATTCTCTGCTAATGTACTGAATTATATTTTATACAGTCTCAGAAAACAGACTTTTATCTTCCAGTGTATTTACAATGCCTACATAATTGCATTGTCAGAAAGGGTTTATAAATTCAAAGGTGTGGCCCAACACACGCTGAAAACAGCAAGTAGTGCAGCTCTATTAGGCACTGCTAAAAAGTGTATTTCTGCTTTTGCAGCCAAATTGATATAATACCTACTTTATATTAGTTACATGTTTCCGTTCACACAGCACAACTTTTACTTTGAACTAGATGTGCACAGTGTTTGTCCTAAGAAAAGGTTAAAGCGCTTAAAGTAGTATTAAAGTCTGGGCTTTTTTTATCTTAATGCATTCTCTGCATTAGGATAAAAACGGCCCAGCACCTTTTTTCTCCCCCAGTCCCCCCCACACTTACCTGTCAGCTACGCTCGTCCCTGACGCCAGTCCTGACCCAATCCTCCGTTCCCCAAACTTCCAGGTTGCGGGGGGAGGATACTGATGGCAGAGGAGCCATAGGCTCCTTTTGCCATCAATCAAAGTGAGAAGGGGCGTGGCCTGCCAGAGGGCTGTGTGTGTCTATGGACGCACACAGCCACTGCGAGCAGGAGCACGCACGGGTGCCTCCATTAGAACGATGGTGGCACCCGTACAGGGGGCGAGGGGAAGATTCCTGCGGGGACCCACTAGAAAACCAGGAATTTTAAAGGAAAAACGAGGAACAGCTTTTAAAGGAAAACAACAACAGCCTCCAGCAAAGAAGGGTCTCCTTGTAGGACATTTTTTTTTAAAAAGGAGGCTTTAATATCACTTTAAGGCTTGGTTGGTACATTGTATAGTAATGCACATAAAAAACCCCAGGTTGTCCCTTATCTACACATTGCCATCAAGTCTAGGCAATAGAAATATTTAAAAATATATTTTTAGGTATGTTTTGTGAATGTAAAGACAACTAGATAGTGGGGGATTTTTACATGTAACTGTATACATGCTAAGATAAATTTGACAATTATACTGGGCCCTGTTGGAGCTGCATTGGTAGTGTATTTCACCTACGAGTGTATATATCAGGCCCTCCTCTCTACAGCTCAAAAAATGTATCCTACATCACTGTGCTTCCATAGAGAGTTAAGATACATACTCAGTGTATGATCATAGTTCAGAGTACAAGCACTATTACTTCCTACAAATGGACACCGTGACTGTTCAAGGCAAGGGGTACGCTACAGAGAAGTTTAACGGCCATGGCCTATAAACAGTGTTCGTGTCTGGTTGTATAGGCTGGTTTTAAGTAGGATTTGATTTTTATATGAAAGTGTATTCAGGAGGGCCTGAGGGGTATGAGACAAGTTCGTTTTCTGTCTTACTTCTAAATTTCAAATGGATTGTTGGGGGTCTTCCAGGCAATGAAGGATACTCGGAATTGTACAAATTTTTTGTGTACACATGTACACAAGGGGTTGTGAAATTTCAACAGTCGACTGCTGATCAATGCTTTCTCTCCATAAAAAATGAATGAACCCAACATGCACCTCATGTGCATCAACCAATCAGAAAAGAAAATTAATCACTACACACCGGGCTAAAGCAACTTCTCTTTTGCTTTAATGGCAGCGGGTGTCACCTCTGACATATTTCTCACTGAAGAGTCCTTTTCTTTCTTTGAAGGTGACCCCTGCTGCTGTTTAAATAGCTTATCATGAAAAAAGGACCTGTTTGATGGAGGGCTGACTGATTCTGCAGGAAGGTAAAACTTTTATACAACAAGGAACAGCATCCATTGTGAGTGATTTATTCATCATTTGAAATAGCTTCAAAACATTTTTACTTTAATATCACTTTAAGGTATAAGATAGAGTGTATATGTAATTCCCAGGGCTGCATGCACAATTTCACTTGCCGGGCTGCGGCCAGCAATAACTACTTATTTCTCTCCAGTCACAAATGAGATTTGGATGTGCTTAAATCATAACTTCAGCACAACTGGAACAGTGGATATCTCTGCATCTCTGCTATATGGTATCTCCTCATGTATCACTCATGTATCACTTGCCCCTCCCTTTTAGAGTGTAAGCTCTCTTCCTTATATTGTAAAGTGCTGTGCAAACTGTTGGCGCTATATAAATCCTGTATTATAATACCAGTAATAATAATTATTATTATACTACGTGAAACTTTTTTATTATATATGCTAAATACAAGCTACTTGTGAATTAGACTTGAGCAACACTTTAATGCTCAAATCCAAGGAGACTATACTGATATATAATAAGATATAAATAGTACTAAACATATATATCTGAAAAAAAGGGTCACTGTGGAAGAGGGGTCAGGTAAAGGGATATTTTATTTATAATGACACTAAACTCAGGAGTTAAATCTTAAAAATGCATTCAAGTACCTTAACTATTAACAAAACAGTAGCTTATTTGTGTATCACTTGGCTGTAGATCCTCAAATCATCTCTGGATTCATGCTGACACTGTCCTTCCTTCTGGAGGGTGGCTACTTTTGTTCCCTATGTGTGTTGTAAAGTAGCCACCACTCCAAGCTCGTCCCTGTGATGGACTACAATCTCATGTTTAGTTTACTTATTTGTATTGAGATTGTAGTACATAATGGGAGTGAGCTTAGAACGTTGGCTACTTTACAACACACACACAGGGACCATGGGGAACAATGGTATACACCCTCCAGATAGAAGGACAGTGTCAGCACCAATTCAGAGATGATTTGAGGATCTACAGCCGAGTGATACACAAATAAGATACATTTTTGTTAATAGTTAGGGTACTTGAATGCATTTTTAAGATTTAACTCCTTAGTGCAGTGTCACTTTAATTACTATGATTTTTAGGTGATATGTCCCTCTTCATTATGCAATAAATAATTATTTGTATAGACATTGCATGTGGTGGTTATATTTAGCTATTGCTTTATTTATGGTTTATAATGTCATGTGTGTGTTGATTCCATCAAACAGGTTTTTTTTTCTTCATAAGCTGCTTAGTATACTGTATATCAGGGACTCCAAACCAAGAGGGATTTCTCTTTGTTTTTCCTGCTTTTTAATTAAACAAGAAAAATTGCTGAAGCCTGAAATGCATTCATTTGTTTTCTTTCCTGTTTGATTTGTCAGAGTGCAATGAGCCTGACCAACACATGGAGATTTTGCAATGGAACTTATATGTCTCCTTGGGTTCATCAACAAAGTTGAGGGAAAGAGTCTGGCAGTAGAATTAAAAATTTTGGATGCATCCAAATTTCCGAATTACAGAAATAACGAATCCAAACGCTTGATAACGAAATTTAGGTACATGCAAATTTTATTTGGACCGAAACACAACAAGCGGGAGAGCTGTCATTTACCGCCCTTTGGCTTCTCTGACTTGTATCATGAATGAAAACAATGTTACAGAATATTGTTACAAAATGTAAATAAAGAAAGAAGCTGAGAGATCTGTGTTATTCTGTAACAGCTTCTGCTTCTTTGAGGACACTTCGATCCCAAATATAAATTATCTGACAGCTGTCACAGAAAACACGTGTTTAACTGTTCACAGAAATAATAATAATTTTAAAAAACTGTGTGTGGTTCCCCCAAAAATTCATACCAGACCATTTAGGTCTGCTAGGAGTTTTAAGGGGGACCCCAACACTAAAAAAAAATGAGGGGTCCCCTCTAAAATCACATACCAGACCCTTAATCTGGGCAGCAGCCTGACAGAGCAGAAAAAGGGGAGGACGAGTGAGCGCGCCACCCCTCCACCATACCAGACCACATGCCCTTGGCATTGGGAGGGTGCTTTTCCAGGGGGAGACCCCCTGGAAACGCACTTTGTATCCATGCCCATGGGGACAAGGGCCTCTTCTCCACAAACCTGGCCCGGTGGTTGTGGAGGTCTGCGGGCAGAGGGGCTCATCTACATTCACAGGTGCCCCGCACTTGTGAATAATTGAACAAAAAAACATAATACAAATTTTTGATAAGTCCTTTATTTACAAAAAAAAGTCCCTTGACTATTTTAAATTGCAATTGCCAATAGCAGGGTGGCTATTGCTCTGCCCACTGCCTTCTGTATATCAGCAGAGGAGCAGACCTGAGAGAGAACTTTCTCTCTCAGGTCCGCTCCTCTGCGAACTGACAGAAGACAGTGAAAGAAAGTAATTCTGCTATTGGCTATTTTAAATTGCAATAGCCAATATCAGGCAGGCTATTGTTTCCCCCCCCCCCGCCTGATGTCAATCAGCAGAGGAGCAGACCTGAAAGAGAAAGTTCTCTCAAGTCCGCTCCTCTGTGACTGACTTCAAGCAGTGGGTGGGTGCATTAGCCAGCCTGCTTTTGGCTATTTCAAATTTAAATAGCCATTAGCAGGCTTTGTTTATTTCTGCCCACTGCCTGATGTAAACATTGCATCGGGAAGGTTTTTATTTTTATTATTTGTTGGCCGATGCTGGAATGACTTTGTGGGGCTTTTTTTTTTCTTTGTTTTAAATAAAGGACTTGTCAAAAAATTGTATTGTGTTTTTTTTTGTTCAATTAAAGGAATTTTTTCTATGGTGTCTATTTATTTACATTTTATTTAACTCTTTATTGAATGAGTAGGGGTACAAGAACCCCATACTCATTCACAAGGGGACGGGCATCTGGATGTCCCCTTTATGAAAGAGGGTACCCAGATGCAGATATGCCCCCCTGCCCACAGACCCCCCACAACCACTGGGCAGTAGTTGTGGGGAAGAGGCCCTTGTCCCCATTGGCATTGGCACAATGTGCTTTTCCAGGGGCCTCCCCCCTGGAAAAGCACCCTCCCAATGCCCCGATTAAGGGTCTGGTATGGGATTTTTTTTTCATTTTATGGGTGTTGGGGTTCCCTCTTAAGATTTCTACCAGACCTAAAGGGTCTGATATGAATTGCCGGGGAAACTGCACACTGTTTTTTTTTGTTTTTGTTTTTTTACATCAGGGTTGCCCCCTAACATTCCTATCAGACCTAAAAAATCTGGTATGAATTGCTGGGGGAACGCAAGCTGGGTTTTTTTTCTTATTTCTGTGGAGTGTCTAGAGGGGTTATTCACTAAGGAGCCGAAGTATCTAGCTGTAGCTTCGGCTGATCCTTCGGTTCACTTCGGCTGCTGAAGCCCTTTGGTTCAGTCGAACCGAAGGGCTGCTGGACGGGCTATTCTCAATAGCCCATACAGCAGGCGAACGTGAGCCGTACTCACAGCCGAAGCGGGGAGAACAGTTTGCCGAAGCAGACCATTTTCCCCTCAAATGACAAGTGGGCAGAGCCAGCCATGTCACGGCTCTTTTGGCTGAATTTTGGCGGAATTCGTAAAAATTCCCACCGACACACTCCAGAATCTTGTGGGAAGCAAAAAACAAAAGGTGTTACTACAAAGTGCGGGGGTCAATTCCATATGATTTTAACATGAGTTGTCTAACAAACTCACATAGGTATGATAATCAGAAGCCCACAAGCATTCGGCCATATAGTGTATATGGTCTTAATAAAAAGTATAATATACACCTTCTGCATTTTAACGTTGCATTGCAATTGTGGTGTCATAATTAAATGTATGCCACTTGGCTGTAAAAAAACTTTAGGAGTAGTATGAATTTTCTTAGCTTCTCAATGTGTATAATGATATAAACTATGAAGTATGCTATGGGGATTATTCACAAAGCTGCCGAAGGCAGCCGGGGGAATAACCGAGCCATAGTGAAGTGAGCCGAACAATGTTCATCTATTCACTACAGCTCAGTACGGCTGATTTCAGCTGCACTCTGGTCAGCCGAACATGCTCTGCGGTCAGCCGAAGTGCAGAAGGACTTCGACTCAGCCGATCCAACATCTGGATTGGCTGAGCCAAAGCTCTGGCAGCTAAGTCGCTGCTGTTCGGCCCTATTCCCCTTCACATTGAAAACATATTTTTTGAAATGTAAATAAAGATTACATTTAAAAAAGAAATAAAGATTTTAAAAAAAGAAAATAAAATACAATTGGGCAGAGCTAGCAGTGACAGCTAGCCCCGCCCAACTGTTTCCTATTGGTCGACACCTGCTATAGTCTTTTAGCAGGTCCCGGCCAATGAATAACAACTGGGTGGAGCCGGACATGACGTCACGGCCGGCTACACCGAGTTATTATTGTTAAATGACAGATCAGCATCCCCAGGTCATTTGGGGACACTGATCTGTCATTACAACTGGGCCGAGCCAGCCATGAGATCACAGCTGGCTCCACCCAGCTGTCATTTGCAGGGTGAAAGGCCGGCCTTCGGCTGTAGTGTATAGCCTGTAGAGCAGCCCTTCGGTTCAGTCCGAAGAGAGCTCGGCCGAAGAAAGCCAAAGGATCAGCCAAAGCTGCGGCTGGATCCTTTGGCTCCTCTGTGAATAACCCCCTATGACTTAGATTAAGTAGAACAGCCCAGTATATTTCATTGTTGAAAGAAGAGTATCTGTGATCCTTTTTGGATCAGATTCCAGCTTCTATTTTCCAGTCTAGGCAGGAACAGAAAACAATACACAACTGGTTAGATGATCTATGTAAAGTACCAGCATGAGGTTACCAGATTGTTGTAGTTTAAGGACCCAGTAATCCTAACTGAAATGAAAGGTATACACTGATTTCCTTCCCGACTTGAAAAGATTTTTAAAGAATGTTTTGAATTTTTATTAATAGGAACAAAGCAATAACAATGATTTTATGTATTAACAAAATCAACTTTTAAAATTAGCAACTTTAGTTTTTAATTGCTTTTCATGTTTTAATTTGTAAACTGACTTAATGAATGTAAGAAATCACAACATATATTTTATAAATAGTCTATAGAGGATTTGCTCAGTTCTACCCCTCTGTCTATTTTTTTCTTCTTATGCAAGTCAATTGAAGCATTTCAGATATTGTTATCCAAATAGAGAACTTTTTTCAATTATGTTTGAATTATGTCATTACTTTTTTTATAATTAAATTGTTCAAAAAGATTAACAAATATTATTTTTTGATATAAATCTAAATAAATATGCATGTTTTTTAACAGAACAAATTAATCTTCACAAATCTTCACAAGTAATTTGCCTTGTATTTTGGCATACTTTATTTGTAACAATATTATGTATAATTGTTAAAATATCTACTTGTATCTATTGTACATATACAGTATGTACTTAATCTTTTGTTTAACAGTATTTGGAAAATAAAAAAAAAACAAGGTACAGTTTTCAGATTTTTAACTATTTTAAAGGAGAACTATGAGGTGATTGCTTTTCACTCACCTCATAGTTCTAGCCAACCTGTGACAATGAGACTGTCACAGGTCGGCTCAGTAGATCGGGTGGTGAGCGAACACATACCGGCGTTCGCTCACCTCTCGATCCTGTCACAGCTCTCTGCCGTGACAGGGGAGGGGCTGGATTCCCCCGCTCCGATCGGACGGGGGAGGGGCGGGTACAGCTGGCTCTGCCTCTAGATAGGCAGAGCCAGCTGTCACTCACGCAGATGGGCGGATCCCGGCATAATTATTGGGATCCGCTTCAGCTGCGGCGTCTCAGTATACCGCAAGCAGTAGCTCGCGGTATACTGTGGCGTCTCAGTATACCGCGAGCTGTATACTGAGCTTAGGGTGATGTGAGGACGCTAGTTTGTGTCCCCTTGTTACTCTAAGGAGAACTATGGGGAAAAGCCTTAACCCCATAGTTCTCCTTTAAAGATGTTTCATATTTTTTAAATAATTTAAATAATTTTTCTAAAACAATATCAGGTATTTCATAGTGCTAATCACAAATACACTGTTTGTTCTAGCTCTGTGGCTCACATGCAAGATGGTGTGCCAGTGTATAATGTCAGAGGTCAACAGAATGGTTAAAACAAGTTCATTCAGCGGCAAATTATGCATCTATATTGAGTGAATAGAATGGGTTATGAATATGTATATCTGTAAATCTTGTTTTAATGAGATAAGTTATTCTTCAAGTAATTGACTTTAAGTGTAGCTCATAATCTCCACTGACTGCTATCGTCAAAAGTCAAGGTCGGAATAACAAACAAATTGATTAACAAATACCTCTCCATCCACACTGCCTGTATATTATACTGACTTTTATTACTTCAGTGCAGGGCGCTTTCTAAAAAATAACGAAACCAAAATAGAAGTCACCTTTATGTCACTAATTTTTCACAGATACAGGGAGAGTTTTTCAACTCTGTAAATAGTAACATATTTGTTCATACTGCAGTTCTACGCTATCAGTCATTTCAGACTAACAACATGAGGCTGTCTCAATGTCATCTAATGGAGTTGCTGGCTAGGAACTGCTCTGTGGTTCATATCAGGGCAGGGATCAGGGTCTGTGGTTCATATCAGGGCAGGGATCATGGTCTGTGGTTCATATCAGGGCAGGAATCAGGGTCTGTGGTTCATATCAGGGCAGGGATCAGGGTCTGTGGTTCATATCAGGGCAGGGATCAGGGTCTGTGGTTCATATCAGGGCAGGGATCAGGGTCTGTGGTTCATATCAGGGCAGGGTTCAGGGTCTGTGGTTCATATCAGGGCAGGGATCAGGGTTTAGCTATGGGGTAGTGGATAATTAATTGGAGTGGAGCTTTCCTTTTAGTAATGGTGGTAAAAAGGCAATATTTCACTTTTCGGCCGTGCTGAAGAACAGTTTTGGAAATAAATAAATAAATATGGTATCTGTGAAGGTTTTCTTTGTCTAGGTCACTGTGTAATAAGTAGTAGTTACATTCAATTATATTTGTTTTGTTACCCTGTTTGTTTCACTACTTGTTGGAGTGGCTCCCTCCTTTAAAAATGAGTGTTGGGAACTCACCCCATTGTAGAAACATGGAAAACTCAGTCTGCTTAATCCAACCAGAATCGTCTCACGAAATGTGCTAAGGCAGAATTCTATCGTCAAGGACATGATTAAAAGTGTAAACGTAATGAACATGGCATTTTCACAACTTTTACACCATGTTTAAATCTATTACACATCCAGTCATTTCTTGAAAAAATAGTATGTGCCTTTACACATTTCAAGATACCGTGATGGTAGGATTAGGGTGACTTAGTTTCCCATTTGGCTCTAAGTACTGGGTGATGTTCCCAACACTCGTTAGAACTGACAAAGCCACTCGTGAAATTATCCAAAATCAAACAAATTACTTTTGCATACAATTTAAAAAGCCTAACAGACCCTTAAGGGAAAACAAAATGGAAAAAAAGCAGGTTATAGTTTAACAAATTCTGTTTGAGTCTGTACAGAAGGTAATATGAGCTGGAAAAGAAGTCACATCTGGGTCCCTGACCCAATGGGACTACAGACCAGTGTATCCTTGGCAGGTAAGTTCTATCTTTTTGCTGAGAGTGCTTCAGAAGGTGGCTATAGGTGGGCGAATGTGAAAGGTTTTGCAAGGCTTTGAAATGTGACCACAGAACAAGTCACTGTCAACTGCACAGAATTTATTGGCTACAGCTCAGTGGGCTGAAGCTAAATGAACAAGTAGAATGTTAGTTTTCTGCTGATGAAGTAGGTTAACAATCAGTCATTGTCATGGTGATTAGTGAAAGATCTGCTTGGATGAGAGCAATGAATGTTACCTCGTATTCCTGTACTAGGATCTTGAAGTTCTAATGCCATGTAATGGAGCTGTTTCTTTGATGTAGGGCTGATAGGGATATTTACATAAGTTGCTGTCTCACTGCGAGGTCGGTCAGAAACCAGTGGCTCGGCTGGATAACCTGCTGCCCCTGCTGACCAGATGAAGCAGATATATTCTGATTAATTCATGCTCATGGCATTCTATTACAGCTCAGATCTGTGAATGTTAGCCAAGAGAAACACTGCAGCACAGGCTGCTGAAAAAAAATATATTAGCTTAAATATACCAATGTTTACCATGCCTAAGTAAAATATAAATCAGGTTATGCCCTCATGGTACCATATGAAATACATAATCTGTCATCAAATAAATGTCTTTTAATACCTACCAGCTACCTTTGACGAGCACCTAGGGTCATCATCTTACAGTGCAGGAAGTGGATGTTCCAGTTATTATTATTATTAACCTTGTTCACTTGGCTGTTTCCAGTTCATCTACGCTGCCTACAATAGAACTAATCTATTGTTTTATCTAATGTTTATATCAGTGCAAGATTCCACAGCTTGTATGAGTTCTTTTACTGTAAAAGTTTAACAAAACTATTTAAAGATTAAAGAAATTACCAGTGACAATATGATGTAGCCTTTTCCGGGCAATAAAAAAGAAAGGCACTCAAAATACAGATACACCTGTAATCATTTACCAAATCCCTGTACTATAACTACCCTCTTGACTATATATATATATACACACATATATACTGTATATACATACTCTGTGTATGTGTGAGTGGGGATAAAGTCCTCACCCATGGCACGTATAGAGGTGCTTGTACATACCTGCAGCAGCTTCCCAAACCTTCCTGTATGGATGCATCTTGGGCCGCTACAACAAGCAACACTACCCAAACAATTCTGGGCAGTGACGGAGCTTGCCGTTAAGCCCTGCACCCCGCACATTCTTACTTCTGCATTATTATGATGGGCAGCTTCGCTAACCAATAGGAATGTACAGGAGGTAGGGAGCGGCAGGCAAAACATCAATAAATGCCAAAGCTTTGCCTTTTAGAACAGCCTGAGATTCTGCCATGATAGGAAGGTTTTGGAGCTGTAGGTGCTAACAATTTATACCTACAGTGGGTTTTATTATTTTTCCCTGATCAAATCTTTTTTAATATTAGAAACCTTAACACATCTTTTTTTATCTTAAGTGGCCTCTTCAAATGAACATCTTAAGATCTGTCAACGGCTCATCAACTTGACTGGCTGGGAAATCGTTACTCTCTACTTAATCGCTTGAGCTGAGAAGAGAAGCAATTCACATAAATATTGTGGGAGTGTAATGAACCCTTATAGCTCTAGAAAAATGCCTGTTTATTTAGTTTTATTGCAGAAAGCATTTACCTACAGAACTGCTTCTACATATAAAAGCCAAACTCTAGCTTCTAAATAAAACATTTGTTTTAATCTCTAATCCTGGTTTAAAAAATGCAGCTTTTGCTGCAATACTCTGTCTTCTCCTGGGCAATGTCACCTGCAGAAAATCTGCTAAGTCAAATAGCTGCTGCCCCACTTCCAGGTTGAATGACCAGCAGCATTATTGAACTCGGATGTTAGTGCACCGGCCGTCATGGCTCAACCCCCATAGTCCTCTGCAGTTGTCACTCAGTCTGGCAGTGCTAGTGGTGCACACATGGCTTGGAAGCTTGGAAGAATGTTTTCAGGTAAGTAGAGGGGAAAAACCTGCATGTGCGGGAAGCAGGAGGGTCTTAGTTAATTTAATTTAGAATACTCATCAGAATACCTGAACAGTGGCTGCTTCCGATTGGCTGCAGTGACTGTTCATCTGAACATTTTCAGACTGGCTCCTTCGCCACAAGTTGATTTAGTCAAGTTTTGTTGAGGCAGCTGGACCACCCACACTAAGAATTTTGGTGGATTCACAGGAAATTCAGTGTATTGTGAGCTTTAACTAAAGATATGTATATGTCCCCCATACTTTACCCTCTTTGCCTGAGCCTGACACTTTAGCTGGAACTTAAGGGGTCAGAGGTCACTTGAAGTCTGATAGTGCTACCAATTGTAGGATCAAAGAGAAAGTAAAAGCATACACCAAGATGCCACCTAATGTAGCAATAACTAAAACTATTTAGCTTTCTATAACTTAACTTACTTAACAGCTCAGAGTTACTTTAGTATGATATCAATCTTAGGGGTGACATTTTTAGAAACTAAAAACTTCTAAATTTGGCAATTGGAAACAGAAAATGAAACTTACTTTTTTTTCCAAGCTTTTTACATTTTTTTTACATTATTTTTTTTTCTTAATTTATTTTTTCACTTTACTTTTAGGGGCTTTGGGGAAATATCAGGGGTCTAAAAAGACCCCTGAATAGAAAAAGAGAATCTCTTTTTCTGCAGCTCCTGTTATGAATGAACAGGAAGCCCCTATACAGAGTGCTCCTGTCCATTCATAAGCCAAGGAGATAGTATCAGTTACTATGTCTGCAATCATGAATGAACAGGATGCAGAGCACTTCCTATTCATTCAGAATTGGGGACACAGTAACTAAATACTTTGTTCTCAGTTATTTACAAACATCGGTGTGATCATAACTGATCACACCGATGTTTGAGCAGTACATGGAAGGACTAGCAAATATTTTAAATATACTGTATAACGTTCACATATATATTTCATTATATTCAAAGACATTTTGCAGATATGTTTCTGCAGCCAAAATTGCGGTGCATCTCCAATCAATGTACCTTCATTATTTAAAGATGCCCCAGTGCATGTTTTCTCTTTCTGTTTCATCCAGTGATGGTTGCACTGATAAATTCCTTTGATTTTGGACATTCCTTTATCTTCACTTCAAAACGTTGTTTTTGATCTCCCACACTGCATTCTCAGAAGAACGTGGACTGGTGGGGTCAAGAAAATGAAAGGGTGGGCACATAGTCTATTTGGTCATCTGATCTCTGCTGAAGGGTATGATCGGAGATTGGCTGAATTTCCCTGTCTGTAGAGTTCACATGACTAAGTGGCTAGGTATGTCTTCTAGGGATATGACTTTAGTAAAGTGAATTCTCACTTCTGTGCATTACTGCCATTTGCACATTATATTTGCTTTTTGCTCTTCCACTTGAATAAACCCATTTCCTTTTCCACCTTGCCTCTCCATCTACAACTACTACCTTAGCTATTCTGATAAGGGTACCTCAAGATGTTATATACAGCCTTAGTATAATCTGAGAGATTCCTTGCAGCACTGGAGCCCTCAGTTTGAATCTAGGACTCTATCTGCATGGAGTTTACATGTTCTCCCATGCATGGGTTTCCTATGGGTATTCCAGTTTCCTGCCACACTCCAAAGACATACTTCTAGATTAATTGGCTCCTGTCTAAATTAGCCCTAGCATGTGTGTGCATGTATGAATGTATGTGAGATAGGGACTTTCGATGGTAAGGCCCTTGAGGGCAGCGACTGGTATGAATGTGAATTGTTACATGAAATAAAGTCTGCAGATAAGCATACACAGAAAATGTTCCAGTAGATGTGTTTTTATATATGTAATCTGGAAACATCTTTAGGTTAAAATGTATTTTATAAGAGTCTCACTATGACATCTCAGCTATCTGAAGCTTGGCAAGGAATAGTTTTCTAATGATTTCAGGGTCAACATAATCAGCAAAGTTCTGGATAAGGATTATCGATGTATTATTCAGTGATTCTATACGGAAGAAAAGTCAAGCATCTATTCAAGCAAGTATTGTCTTACACTGCATTCAAATCAGAATGATTTCAGCTTGACTGCTTGTCAACAAACAGTCCAAGAGAATAAAAAAAGCACGATGCAGTCATAACACTCATTACAGAGAATGTAAAGTGTCTTTGCATATATCTTGTTTCTTTATTTCTCAAGGTTAAGACTAAAAAGCTTTCACTTTTTCTTTTTAAGCCAGCAAGTAGCACCACTTTTCATATGCTTGGCAGGCTGCTTTACTTGCTTTTATTGTAGAAAGTCTGCCTACAGTGCTCAGTAGCTCAAGTTATAATGTACAAACAAAATAGAATCAGTCGTAGCAGTGAATGCTTCTCTTCCCCTCCCTGCCTGTGCTCAGATGGAGCTCTATGGATACCCAATCACATATAGACAGTCTGTAGGCAAACTGTGTTCTCTCTTTAGAAAACCCCTAACGATCTGTGATTTATGTATTAAATAAAGATCCTGTATTACATATTTGTTTGTAAAACTAAGATTTTATATAAATAGCACACTATATTTCTGGCACACCAAAGGTTATTTTTTTCAAACTTGTGTGTTAAAACATGCCTGAACACCTTTTATACCTTTCCACCTTACCTATTCTTTAGCTGCTGATTATTACATTTCTCTTTGTTTACCATTAATATTTGATTTTTTATACCTTAACTTTTTTTAGTGGCACATTTTAAAAAAAGCCCACAATTTAAAAAAAAAATGATTTTGATTTTAAAATAGCTTTGCCACCCTTTTTAATAGAGATGTAGTTTTAGCGTTATTGTAAATGGAATGAATTATCTTGTAACACTGGGAAACTTTTGTTACACCATTTGTCTATAGATTGCATGGAAAATAAAACACATTTGCAAGACAATATTGCCAAGACAAAGCCTTGTTTTCACCGAAAAAGAAATATATGTATTGCTGTGTTATCTTATGTAATGATATAGTTATTGATGAATCAATAGGCCCATAGCTGAAATGTAAAATTGTTCTTGTCAATTCAGGGCAAAGGCTGAAGTGCTTAAACATTAGGGTTAAGGAAGTATGTTAATGCAAATGTATATGTTTAGTAGCAGGATTCTGGTTAAGATTTTATTTTAGGGTTATTTTAAGGGTTAGAGTTATAGTTAGGTTGAGGGTTACATTTTTGCAGTGTTCCTGTTCAGGGTTCATTTAAGGTTAAAGGTTAATTTTAGGGGTTAGGGTATGCTAAGAATTAGCATTCTTCTTAAAAAAAACAGGCTTTATTCTTCCTTAGACTTCCATAGGAGTAAGTAGATGGATCAATGCCTATACATCTACCAGAACCATAGAAGCCTATGGTGCCAAACTGTGCAGGTGCGAATGTTGGATCAAGATGCTTGTAGAGCGTTGTAATCAATGTCACAGCCTGGGAGCAAGATCTAGGTAAATATAGCTGTTGGGATTGGGGCTTCTATAAAGGTGGGTAGATGGATCGACTCCTATCTATCTACCAGCATCATAGAAGCCCATGGAGCCAAACTGCATAGGTGCGGACATTGAATCAAGAAGCTGGCAGAGGGATGTAATCATTGCCGCAGCCTAGGAGCAAAGATCTAGATAAATATGATAAATATTGCTATTGGGATTAGGAAGGGGGGGGGGTTGACCTACTTATGGGGCTGGGGCTGAGGGAAATTTTGTGGGTAACCCTTTAAATTGGAAATATACCCTCTTATGTTCTGGAATTGTAATGAAAAGATGTTGGTACCTTCAGCTGAAAGAGATCAGTGCTGCAATTATAACCTGACTGGTTATTTATCCAGTTATTGTTATGGATAACCAAGTTTTGGTTGCAGGAACTCTTCCTAATAAATTTACACCAGAGAAAAAGCTGTTTCCAAGTCTAAAAAAGTAATTTTTCAATCCTTTTCTATAGAGTAAAGGAGGGTTATAACACCGTCAGCTTTTTGTCATCTGTGTCCCAATGGGGCAGATTTCCCTTTACTTACTGTCCAATAGCCACAGCGGGAAATGAGGGAAATCCCTGGTGGTCTGTAGGGTCACCAGAACTAGTGTCCCTCTTTGAAGATTTCCCATCTATTCCTGTTCTGGTGATAACCCAAAATTTTGGATTTTCATTTACTTTCACTTTAAGTGAGAACAGTCACCAGTATAAATAGCTGAGGGATAGCTGACAGGTATTCTAATCCATCTACCCTCTATACTAACAAAAAAAAGTTTTGGATCAGTTGCACTTTAATTTAACTCCTGACCTAACATGAATGTAACCGTTAATGTTAACCCTTAACCTAAACCAGGGGTAGCCAAACTCCAGCCCTCCAGCTGTGGTGGAACTACAAATCCCATGAGGCATTGCAAGAGTCTCACAGCCACAGACATGATTCCCGGAGAGAGATGCATCATGGGATTTGTAGTTTCACCACAGCTGGAGGGCCGGAGTTTGGCTACCCCTGACCTAAACCAACCCCTAAACATATCCCTAACCCCATAAATATGATTCTAAAAGTTGACCTAATGACTGATTCTCTGCCCTTGCTACCCCCTAAAATATAAGCAATAGCTACAAAAATATTTGTTTGTTCAATAGCTACAATCCTGAAAAATGTACCTGCCTGCTGGGGTAGCTGCTTACCAGATGCTGTTTCTCCAACACTTACACTCCTACGAGAGGTCAGAGGTAGGGTTTTGTGTAAGGCAGAGGCACTTATTGGCTACCTCTATCTGAGCAGCCAATTAGGTATACTTATTATGTTTCATAAGCCAATCATCAGTATGACATGGATTGACTAAGGCCAATGTCCACACTTGTGATCCTATCGTTGGTAACAACTCGCCAGTAGCAGAATCGACATGCAAGGCAGGGCCGGGGAATTCTCATCTGTTCACATAGGTTGCCCCCTCACTGGCTCCATAAGCAATGTCGCTCTTTGGCTGATGGAAATACTGCAGGATGTCTGCCAGTGAAAGAAACAAAGGCTTGCTTACCCAGGCAACTAGCAAAGGAAACATGCAAGTAGGAAAGTATTTTCACTGTTCTACACAGGAATTTTGTAACTGCCGAGTTGTGGCTGGCGACAGGACCACAAGTGTGACACTGACCTCCATCTATGGCTGACTGAGGATAGAAGAAATCTTTGATTCAACGTAAAAAAAAGATCATTTTATTGTTCCTATTGGGAATTTGTTTTCCCACACAACCTCCTAATGTTTGATTTTTATAATGAGCTGTGGAGTAATGTACAGTTGCCTACAGCAACCAATCAACAATTATTGTTTGATTGGTTGCTGTGATTGACGAGGGGATACATCTGATTGGTCGCTATTTTTTTAATATAAACAAATATGAGTTAACATTTTCACAGCTTAAAGAGGAACTTTACCCATATCTTTGAAATGGCAAGAAATACACCTTTAGAAATGTTTAGTCATGACAATCTACAAACACATACTTCTAGATAATTGCCGGCTTTGTATTCTTTGCATTCCTTTTTTTCTTTTCCTCCCCATTCTTCTTACAGTGGCTATTTTACTAAGGGCAGATTAATATAGCTCCATTTACTTCCTGGAACTCTGGCACATGTGACTAGGACATGTGACCATGCACATCATCTCAGGGGAGGAAAATGTCTTTCCCTGACATCTTGTGGAATTACAGATGAGATTTCCCAGCAATACTCTGCTGATGCAACCCTCCCAGGATGCAATGTGTGGGCACATTACATCACTAATGCCCAAGAGGACCAGGAAGTTGAAAAACAGTAAATGTAAGTGAAAGAAAAATATGTTTGTTTAACTAATGAATGTAAGAAGATTAACTATCAGCATGCAGAGCTGAATGCTGATGTTATTTTTAGTGAAGGGGGTAAAGGTCCACTTTAATTTAAAAAAAAAACTGATAGAAGGTAACTAAAGGAAGATGATAACTTACAATCCTAAAATAAGGTAGGAAGTCAAGTTATGAAAATACTTACCAGAAAGAACTAACATAGGAGGGATTTTGTGTGCTTTAGAGGCTCCTGTTGATGTTGATGCAGAGGAGGCAGCTGCAACCAGTACATAAAATACAAACAGCAACAAATAAAATTAATTATTGTACACCGTAAATAGCGATGATTCAAAAGTCTATCTGAAAGTTAAGCTAACTTGACTGAGAGAGGGAGCTGATATTGACCACAAGACAGGAATTAAGCCATGAGATTTACTGGTTATTGTAGAAACTAATGTGATGACAGATATGGCTTATACCAGGGAATGTCTCATAATCCATAGTTCTTATCAATGTCTATCATAATGCTCAATTATTATTATTATGTTTCAAGAACAGCGGGGATGAAAAAGCCTTAGAGCTTATGGACTATTCAATCAATTTCCAGATCTGGAAAAGCAGGAAAGAATACATCATTCCTAACCCTTTCAGATAATGTTTAAATTAATACCACTAATAATGCCAGCAATAATTTTAAGAATTAGCAAAAGCGGCTAACAGCAGCAGCAGTAGAGATAGTTGCAAGACCAGGATTAGTATTAGTGACATAAGATGACCTGCAAGAAACCTCATAATAATAATAATAATAATAGTTAAAAAAAGATACTAATAATGATGATAATAATCATAATAATCATTATAGTATCACCATAGTAATAATAATAAAATAATAATAATAATAATAATAATAACAACAATAACAACAATTTAGGTGGGACAGCTGTACCTGGATTTACCTGAATTTAAAATATGCCATTTGGAGTCCATTGTTTAGTAAAAAGCATAAAAAATATATTTTTGGTACAAGATCCATACCCTTCATAAGTATATGGACTGTAATAACCGTAGGCACATAAAGCTTAACTCCAGGCAGATAGGAAAACACACCATAAAATGCAGTTTAGATTTATTTTAAAAAGTAATGAAATGAAACTAGTATAAATCCTTGAATCTGGTTTGGTAGGAAACTCCTGTAGAGCCCTACATGGCTGCACTCAGCCTGAGATCGGAAGGGGCAGCTCACTAAACCAATCAGATCTTTACTGCTTTGCCGAGTGCTGTCAGTCAACAGTTTAAGCACACTTACAAAAAAACGAGAATTGAGTGCTTCCCCAATATTGTCCAATCACTTGCTAGAGCAGGGGTGGGCAAATACAGCCTTCCAGCTGTGCATTAACTACGAATTCAAACATGTCTCTTTCTCTGGGAGTCATGCCTGTAACTGTCAGACTTGCAATGCCTCATGGGACTTGCAGTTCCACAACAGCTGGAGGGCTGGATGACTATGCTTTACTGTTTAACTGCAGAAGAGACAAACAAGGTCACCATCCTGTTTTGTATAGTAGGGGTGTCTGGATCATAAAACTGGCTGCAGAGAGTTAAAAATTTTCCTGGAGATCATCCTTAAGGTGGCTCTAAACTCAGGGGTTAAATCTTAAAAATGTATTCAGGTACCTTAACTACTAACTTAAATGTATCTTATTTGTGTATCACTCAGCTGTAGATCCTCAAATCATCTCTGAATTGGTGCTGACACTGTCCTTCCTTGTGGAGGGTGGCTACTTTTGTTCCCCATGGTCCCTGTGTGTGTTGTAAAGTAGTCACCGCTCCAAGCTCCCTCCTGTGATGGACTACAATCTCATGTTTAGTTTACCAAATTGTATTGAGATTGTAGTCCATCATGGGAGCGGGCTTTAGTGTCACTTTAATGGAAAGTACTCACCAATAGTTATTGCTAAAATCAAACCATTCACATCATGCTAGATCACCTACCTTGCAGAGGAGATGTGGTTGAAGCTCCCGGATGCAGGGCTGTAGCACCCTAAAACAAAACAAAAAATGAAAATGCATTGGAAGTGTGCTGCCCATTTAGGTGTAGCGGTGATGACACAAAGACAGCTTCTATATTATAATAAGGCACTAGCGTTTCACCTTTCTGGCATTATGGCTGTATCAGAAAAGTCCTGTGCCAAATTCATGAAAGTTGTCTTACCATTTGCCAAGTGTGCAACAATTTTAAGAAGTTCCTGTGCTTTTACGTTCTGGTGCTATGGCTGCAACAAATTCATTAACAAACACTACAGATGTGCATTCAGATTCGGACGAACTTGCTGAATCACAAAACCCTGTTGATTCAGCGGTTCGTCCGAATCCGAAAAAAACGAATTATTATATAGAATAGGTAAAAAAACGGCACTCGCAAGGGGTGTTTGTTTGCTGCTCTTATGCCTTTTTACAAATAAAGTACTGGATGACGGATCCCCTTGCAAGGGCTGTTTTTTTTACCTATTGCTCAGTGAAGGCTCCGGTGGAAGCTTTACCAGGCACCGAGGTTCAAGCAGCTGGATTGGAGATAAGAGGGTAGAGCTGCTCAATGTTCTAAACAGAATTATTATGTGCACGAATATATAAAAAATATATTAAGGCATATAGTAGTTAACTTTTATGAATGGAGCTTTCTAAAAATGAAATATATAGTCAACAGAACTTAAGGAAAATGCTCTGAGGAGGTAAAATAAGGACACGGTGATCACCCATTCGTTTGTCATTTTACACAGTACAATGAGCGGATTTGTTGATAAACAGCAAAACCATTTTTTTAAACTGGCAGAAAGGGAGAAAGAAGCCTTTGTTGGGCAAGGAAGAGGCAGGCAATGGTAGTGCAAATATCTCACAGCAGTTATCTTAAACCAGTAAACAGTGCCAGGATTTACTTCAATGATCAGGTTTTAAAAGCCTGCAGCATAATAGCAGGCAACTTTAAATTACTTGTGGGGTTTTTTTTACCTTCTTTAATTGCTCCTTGCAGTGCTACAAACCAAAATTAAAGGGTAATTTCAACAAAATATTGGCCTACGCAAAATGATTCTCTAATCATGACAACTGATGACAAATGTTTAGGGGTATAAATTGTGAAAACAGTAAAGCACTTAAAATAAATGCAGAGACCATAAGCAACCAAACAAAATTCACTTTGCAGAAATCAGACCATAATAAGAGGATTTCCAGTTGATGCCCTGTGTGCTGCACTCTGCACCATGTGGTGCTTTATCAAATTAACCCAAACACTATGCAAATTATGGATTTTGTATAGTTTCCATGGCTAGTGAAAGGACAGTTGGTTATACTTGTGGAGATTTAAAGTGGACCTTTACCCCCCCTTCACTAAAAATCACAGCAGCATGCAGCTTGCATGCTGATTTCAAATCACCTTACATTCATTAGTTAAACAAATGTGTTTTTCATTTACTTACAAATAGAGTTAATTTACTTCCTAGTCCAGTTCTGGCACAAATGGTGTAATGTCCCCAAGCATTGCATCCTGGGAAGGTTACATCAGCAGAGTATTGCTGGGAAATCTCATCTGTAATCTCATGACATCTCAGGGAAAGGCATTTTCCTCCCCTGAGATGATGTGCATGGTCACATGTCCTAGTCATATGTATAGTCACATGTGCCAGAGTTCCAGGAAGTAAAAGGAGAGCTAGTAATCTGCCCTTAGTTAATATGGCCACTGCCAGAAGACTGGGAAAGAAAAGAATACAAAGCCGGCAATGATCTAGAAGTATCTGTCTGTAGATTGCTCAATGATAAACTAACTTACAACACCCTCCTCATCCTCATCACATGACCTTGTTGAAAAATAGGAATCTCTTCCAGGACAGCATCCTGGAAGAATGAAGGCTCTGAAAGATTGAAAGATGCTCATTGGTCAGTTCATGTGGCTGTGCTGGCCAATGGTCATTTGTCATTTCAAGAATTATGTTGCTACACAGCCCCAGGGCTGTGTAGTGAGGCTTTTGGGACCAGCTGGCGTTTGGCATTGGGCAACTATCATATCTGCAGTGCAGTGGATATGGGGGGGTGTAGAAGGTGTTGTAGGTTGTTTGACCTAATTTTCTATGCAAAAGTGAAATATCCCTTTTAGTGGCAGTCTCTTTAAAATTATCAGTACAAACTTTAAAAAAAAATCTGTAACATGCAATAAGCTAGGCTTTTTACTAGATAACACATGCGTCATGAAATAAATTATAGATTATATTAGGGGGAGAATGATTGAATAATTAAACATCTTTGATTATCAATGAAGTCACTTTGTTCATAATTATCTAAAAAAAAAGGGAATTGCACGCATAATTTAATTTACATTCTGCAGCTGACAACAAGCTGATCTGTAATTAATTATTGCTGACTTTTCTATTGTCCTCTGCTGTCTACAAAAGTATATGTTTAAGATGTTTGTAACCTATTTGCAGGGAAATTCAGCTGACTTGTTTCTGGTGAGTGTAGAAAGCAGGGTCCCCTCCTATGTTTACTGAAATCCGTTGGTTCAGATGGAAATAGGCAAAGTCCAGTCATTCTCAAAATTATTCTTTCTCTCTTCCGACTACAGTAAACCATAATCGGACTGGTTGCTTGGTTATTTCACATTATAATTCCTCTCTTAACAAGTTTATTGGATGAACCGTAGTCTCCTACAAAGTACAAGGTACTATGTGTTCTTGTGTGGTAATGGAGATAGAAAGTGAGGAAAATTCTAAACCATGGAGGTTGTAACACTTCCCCACTCAACTAAGTCCTAATATAATGGCATTGACCCTTGCAGTACCTCTTTTCCTAACCTCCTATGTTTCAGCTTTCCTCTAATATTCTGCATAATGCAGTCATAGAGTTATTACCGCTTTGCACAGCAGTGTCACTCAATGCTTCAACAGAATTTTTGATGAAAATTCCATGAGATCCAGAGAGATTATTATCTCAGCTTGTTTTAAATGTGCAAATCGGCGTCATTAAATTATTGAAAAGAGCCCACAAAGAGCACAAATGACCTCTTCATGGTGTAATGAAGACAAGCACTCCAGGGCCTTGATGTTGAGTAATACATTCATCTGAACTCTAATATGTATGTGGGGCACCATTTACTCTTTAAAGAGAAAAAAAAAAGGAATCTGTCCTTATACTGAAGCTGAGTCTTACTGTATATCCTATAGCCATCAAAACATCACAATTCCGCTCTATATCCTCTCCAGGGATGTTTCATCTAGTAATAGGGCCTATTACAGGAGACACGCACTACTGAAACATAATGGTTTATGTATGCGGCTTGAAGCTTATAAGCAAGTCTGGTAAGGCTTGGTCTTTAGTGTTCAATTACATTTATGGCTTTGGAGGAGCCCAGAGCATAGAGAGGATTTCAAATCACAAATGAGTCATCCAATCAATGAAAATTAATTCTCAAATTAGGGAATAGCAGATAGAAGCATGTGTGGGGGTGATGATATTTTGCATTCTTTTTACTAGGACTGAGTATGTCTTGTTATGATAGATTTTTAGCACCTTAAATGCAGCCAGAAAACTGAGACTTTGCAAGTTTCTGGCAGCAAAAGGTATTGTATAGGTATTCTTTAAACCCATCCAGCTGTCTTCTCATGCCAACGCTGTGATTTGCTTTTAAAAGGAAGAGTCAGTGAAGGTAATTTATCAAAACTGGAGTAGAAGAAATCTGGAGCAGCTGTGCATGGCAACCAATCAGCTTCTTTCTTTCATTTCCAAATCTTAACTGAACAAACTGAAGAGAGAAGCTGATTGGTTGCCCTGGGCAACTGCTCCAGATTCTGTATGCTCCAGCTTTGATAAATTCCCCCCCATTGTCTCCTGCAGAGACCACTGAAGTTGTTGGACAGTCAGTGTCTCTACCTCTATGAGCCCATGGTACCTCATCCCTTCCAAGCTGTTCATGTACCCCCTTTAGCCCTTCTTCCCATTCCCTCCAACCTGTGCCTCCACAATTTGTTAGTGGTGTTCCACCAATCTCCAGCTTAATTTTTCTCTATGTTTTAGCCAACCTAATACCTAATGTCCTGCCAGACTCTTACCCCTTGTCTACATGTTCAGAGAACAGGCATTATTTGCTATTTTTTAAAGAGTAACTCCACTTTTGTTGTAATAAAAATTGCATAACATATAAAATTGTAACTCAAGCCATTTTGTAATTTAATGCCTTTCCATTACAGGCATGATATTCCACACCTGCTCAAAATGTAAATGTTCTTTTCTTCTAGACACTAAAACTGAGCATGCAGTAAACTCTGCTAAAAGGCTTGGAAGGTATGGAAAAGAGTGTAGTTCTTTATTTTAACAAAAGTGGAATTACACTTACAACTCCTGATGAGACAACAACAAGCACCATAGATAGCTGCAATGTCTGGCAGTTAATAGTAAAGGTAGACATGAGTAGCAATTTGACAGTAATTGTGTGTTCTTGCCAAGTAACAGCCAGTACTCCCTTGAGTGTGTGAGCATATAATAATATATAACAGTTTACCTTTAGTCCTCCGCATACCGGGCAAGCTGCAAAAAATGCCCTTGTAACACCAGGATGAGGGCTACAGATTTCACAAGTGTTACTTGTGCCTGTAGCAGCCAAGTCACTTCCTTTGGGTTTAGTTCCCTGTGGCTGTGCTTTTGTAGCTGTCCACTTTGGAACCAAATCCACATAGGTTTCATCGCCTGAGTCTTTGCTTTCCTGCAGTAAAGATGAGGCTCTGGCCTCTCCATGGGGTACCAATAGCTTAGCATCACTAATGCTTTGAGTTCCTTGTGCCTGGTCCTTGGATAAAGTGGAATCTGAACTCTTGTGTTGAGTTTCTCGAGCAGCTGCCTGTAATACACTTCGGGGTGTGTCGTAGAGATGTCTGACCGAGGCCGGAATCTGATATTCAGACCCTCTCTGTGGATCAGCATGCTGACACGTGCATAGATTTTGATCTGTAGCCATGGTTAAGGGTAAGCTAAGCAACGACCCAAACTCTTCACCATGGCAAATGTCCAGACTCTCAGCATAGGAGGAAAAGCTCCCTGAGTAAGAAGAGTGACTGCCCGTAGCTATGCCACTGTCGGAAGAGCTTTGACGTCCAATTTCCTGTAAATGTCTAGATGCAGCAGGCTTAGGAGGTGGCTTGGAGGCCCGAAAGGCTTCAGCATAGGATTTATCTTCTCCCAGGTGGATGCCCTTTGCTGCTGCCATCCCATGACTCTCAGCAGATGTGCTAGCTGAAGAAGGCTCTGCCCATATGGTCAGTCTGCTCCCTGCACTGGCATCCGAATGGCTGGTGTCTGAGGAAGAGCTGGATATACTTCTATCGTCTCCTGAAACAAAACATGTACATATGTCTTTAAAGCAGAAGTTAAAGCACCCAAATAGAGACATATGTTATTTCAGTAGAGAAGCCTTGATTTTATCAAATTAAACTATAAACATAGTATTAGAACATCATCTAACTCAGCTCACTATCGTATTTCAAAGGTTGCATCGTAAGAGAAGAAATTGCTGCACATTCAGATTTTGTTTAAATGTGATGTAATCACATGACACTGAGATTCAGAATGCAAGATAAAGGGAGGTATCCGTCATCCTCTAAGGACAGGTGGAGAGGAAGATACATCCGCCACCAGTGCACACTCCAATCCATGGTGGCACCTCTTTATTATGGTGCCATCACTACCGTCTATAGGAACCGATACCTAGATTGAGACTGAGCTTTAGGGGTCTATTTATTAACATTTCCCAGGGCCCTTTGCCCTGCACATATCTGTAAACATTTATTCTGTGCAAAAAAATTACAAAAACTAATGTCCTTTAATATATTTTTATGTCGTTGTAATGTAATACTGCATTATGGCCACTAGATGGAGCTGATGAACATAGGCAACAAGTATTTATTTCCGGTGATCCTCCGCTCCGTCTAGTGGCCATATAGCAATACTACATCACAATACATTCAACTTGACAAGAAAGTATACTAAGAACATTAATTTATTTTCATTCACACAAAACGAACGTTACAAATATTCACAGGGCAAAAAGTCACGACAAAGTTTATGAATAGCCTCTTAGTGTTTGATTTATTGAGAGCAATTAAAAGGTAAGGCACCCAGTTTAGGTTTGCTATGGATGGAAAAAAGTTTCCCTTGTCTGATTTAGCTGGTTTGTATGAAAGTGTCACATATATATAATACTTAGACCAGGTTCACATCTATCCATGTCCAATTTTGTATGTTCCTTTACTGTGCGTTGTAGAATACTTGCAAGCATTTTCATTATGTGCTGCAGTGCATTTTTATACCTCATATGGTTTATGGCTTGGCTAATGAGGATTGTTTTCCTGCAGTGACATCATTGCTGTGGACTTTGGGAGGACCTATGTCCTAGAATTTTGTCTTGTGAAATTAAAGCCAATCACAAGCCTCAGAGCATCACAGGTTGCTAAAAGCTTATAGCAACCTGGGACACTATGGTCACCCCTCTGCCACCGCCCCCACACACACACCTGCCACCCTCCCAATGAGATGGCGCCTGAGGGACTGCCTCAGGCAGTCTCATTTTAGGGATAGCCCTGATCGTGATCATGGAGACTCAAAATCACATTCAATACCCATAATACTCATTGCTGCACGCCTGGAAACACTGCTGCGAATGTTTGAAAAGTGTGCTAACAGGAACATTCATTTCTTTTCTGTAGCAACCAACCAACATCCAACTGTCATCTCTGTCTTTTAGATTGTAAGCTCTTGTGAGTAGGGTCCTCCTTAACCTTCTGTATTCAATTGAATTGTAACTGTACGTCCCGCTTTATATTGTAAAGTTCTGCTCAAACTGATGGTACTAAATAAATCCTGTATAAAAATAATAGTAATTTCAGCATTGCAGAAAAGGGATGCAATCGCAAAGCTTCATTTGTATTCCTGAACATAAAGATCAACATATAGAATAGAATAAAAAAGATATACAACACAATTACAATTTCTTTATGAAACAAACATAATACAGGTCACAATCCTATGCTAGAGTACAATGGCCAATCTGTACAAGGAAATGGAAACACATAAATGAGATAATGTAGGAATGATACCATGAACTGAATATACATGAAAAGCTTCTGCTTGCTATTCAAATGGTAATTTATGTAGGTAGAGAGTGCCACAGCTTGGCAATAGAGAGCTTCCCCTGTACAATATACAGTATATATATATTTTTTATATATATAACACAGGGTCGTCCCTACGCTATATGGGGGGGGGGAGTGTGCGTCCTGCCTAGCTCCTGGCAACCAGGGACATCACTGGTTTCCAGCAGCTAGGCAGGATGCCGGCCAGAGCATATTAAAGTATGTTAGCTGCAATTGTAGTACCTAAAGAATTTGCGTATGTACTTCTTAACTTTGTTTATAATGCTTTCTTGTACAGAACCACAGCATAGGATGACAGTTTATAAAAAATCAATATTAACATTATGACAATTTTTCACCAAAACACATCAGTATGGCTACAACACTACAAAGTCCACGAGTGGACCTTGTAAGAATATTGTTAAGGGACCTTTTGAGAGCAGAAGTGTGAGAGTTGCCATTGCTTCATTATTTTAGAGGGTCAGGATGTCACCATTATCTTGCTTCTCTATGTGGTGGAACACTGACCTGGAACTAGCATACAACCAGTAATGTGTCAGGACACCTTATATCAGGGGTAGGGGAACTCTGGCCCCCCAGCTGTGGTGAAACTACAAATTCCATCATGTTTGTGCCTCCTGAGCTGGAACAAGCATACAACCAGTATTTTGTCAGGACACCCCATATCAGGGGTAGACTAACTCTGGCCCTCCAGCTGTGTTGAAACTACAAATCCCATTATGTATTTGCCTCTGAGAGTCATAGCTGTAGCCAGGCAGCCTGAGGCTGAAGGTCATGTGCCACCCCTTTTCCAGCCAGAGCATCCCAGGTTGCTCCTAGCGCTGGCCGGTGCCCTGCCCAGCACCAGGCAACCAGTGACGTCAGTGAGCAGGGCAGAACACCGTCACCCCCTTGGTAACGTGCAACTTTCCCCCCATACCGTGCATTATTAAAGCACACCTTA
>NW_017306448.1:1131074-1177259 GCF_000935625.1 Nanorana parkeri | reverse complement strand
CCCCAATAACATTTACCGCCCCCCCCAAGTGGTGAAAAGCCAAGGGACAGCCCTGGCTATGACAGTCAGAGTCTTGCAATGCCTTATGGCACTTGTAGTTGCATTACATCTAGAAGGCCTAGTTTGCCTACCTCTGACCTATATGCACATTTTCAGTGTGGTCAATGACTTTCCCAGTAATGAATAATGCATACAAGTGACAAGCCTGGAACCTGCACCTTCAGAAATGAGTCAGCAATGGTAGTTCCTGTAGTTCTATCATGACGGGTGCCCTTTTATAGATTGTAAGTCAATTCCTTACCGCCTAGGCTGTGATGAGACAGCATGCTAAGCCGTTTCTCCAACTGCAGAGTCTCATGGGCCACTCTGTCCTCCATGTAAGCAGGGTTTAAATTTGGATCTTAAAGCAAATAAACATGAAATCAGTTGGCAATTTAAGAACTGAGACCTTACAAAACAAAGAATAATAAAGCCATTATTGTATCATTAGATTTATAGACTATATCATCAAATTCATAAAAAAAACAAAGGTATAACTGCACACAAATAGATTTCTCCTTTTAGAATACAGTAGGGCAGTATTTATTCTCTTCTCACCCCTGTATTGCCATCACAGGCTAAGAATTGAGCTGAGCTACTTGTGTCACCAGCTTGGGAGTTCATAATGTTATCCTATGGGGATGCCACTAGAGGGCAGATGATACAGCATTTTTGATTCTTGCATTATCTACCAGCTTCTTCAATGGAATATGGGAAAATCTTAGGCTGGTGATAGTCATAGTCCTTGAGGTGGTAATGAGGAGATCTCCCTTGGAAATAATAATAATAATTTGACTTGGCGGTATAATAATTATTTCACCTTACTGTAACACAAGAAGACCCATTGATGATGTTCTAACCAAGAAACTGAGTAAATGCAATTAAAATAAGCTTCTGCGTGCCATTCTATGAATAGCAGGTGGTAATTCTTCTAGAATGTTCCATTCTTCGTAGATTTACTTTACCCAACCCCCCAGCCTTCTCCTCCTCTGCAACCTTAAACCCTTTAGGATACTGAGACGTCAGTATGCATGTTTATAATTGGATTTGCAGTGCATTCTGGGGCATACAGCATTAGCACATTGAGTACATACTTCCCTTTTAGTCATATCATGCGCAGATTAAGAACCTATATAGAGCCACATTACATTGCGTCATCCTAAAGAAATGCAATTGTGTAATCCTTACGCAGCATGTCACCAACATCTAGAACATTCAGGGTATTGATGTTGTAGAAAATAGGCAGTATAACGAAAATGTAAACACTATACAGCACTGCAAATCACGGTGATGCCATTCATGGGGCAATAACCGACTACTACCCATTACATTCAGATATTTTAGAGATGAACGCTGATGTACACCTCGCACATATCGGTGTTCCTGATAGAATAAGTCTCAAGAAGTTCATTGAAAATAGATCTTTCATAAGCATTTGAAAAAAAATACCTCCAGTTTGTTAATTTTGAAGGTAATTAACAGCAGCTCTAAGATGGCGTAGAGACACAGGCATGCAAACATACCCTGCTCTTTACTGCACAGAGGGGCCACTGTATAGTAAATATCAGGACATGTTTGCGCTGGGATGCCATCATGAATGTGACAGCTTCCCATGTGGATGTTTGGTTGCAAGGATGCTGGTGACCTGTGCTGGGAATGCTGGCTGATGTCATTACTCAAACATGGCAAATATGGCAATGGCTATATTTGGTCAATTATGTCAACTGGCATTCCCACCCCTTTGTTTAAATTCAGGTTTCGGCTGTGAAATCTCCTGGCCAGCAGCTGAATTAGGCCAGCAACAGCCTTCCAGGGAATATGGCCAGGGACAGCGTCCCTGCAATCAAAGACACGCAGAGCCTGATGGGGAATCCATGAGAGAGACTACTTTCCGATCAGGTTCACCTAACGTGGGTGGATTCTAAAGCCAATGCTGTCCTTCCTCATGATTGACAGTGGACAGCACTGGGCAGATTTTATAGCCGCTGACTATGGATCTCTTTATGATAGATAGATAGATAGATAGATAGATAGATAGATAGATAGATAGATAGATAGATAGATAGATAGATAGATAGATATTGTGCACAGTATAATATCTGCTTCTATATAACTTGATTTACAGCGTTACGCTGCGTCCCTTATATTAACCTGGGAGTACTGGGCGAAGTCCAAAGGGTCCTTTCGTTGGAGAGATGCCTCGGACAATACAGTCGAAAAGGAAACTGATCTGATCTCCTTCTGAACTTGAGAGGAAAAACACACCAGCCCCTGTCAAGAGATTGCACAGAAGAAGTTTTAAAAATTTTCATCAAATATGTTGTTTGTATTTATCATTTAAAATCATAATTCCTGACTTCTAAGAATACAAATAAAGGAGAATTTATAGCAAGAGTGCTTCCGCAAATGAGAGTTCTATGCTCTTCATGCAAATTGGACGTTGAATTGTCAAAGCATTTACACATCTGAAGCTATAATTGGACTTGGCTCTTTATCATTATGTTCATCCTTCCAGACTATGAAAGATCCAGTGACAGAGCAATTAATACAAAGCAAGCCATTACTACCAATAGTTTATTTTTCAGCTGTGGAGAAAATGTACATAAATGTGCAAATAACAGTTATGAAAAATGAACAGATGAGCCCAAAAAAACCTCTCTCTCTCACTCTCTATCTATCTCTCTCTATCTATCTCTCTCTATCTATCGATCGCTCTACTTTTTTTTTTAAACTGAATATATACAAACAGGGCTTTTTGTTGTCCAAATGGGAGCCCCATAATGTTATTTTTAACTGGGGCCCAGTATAGCTGTCTATTGTTTTTTTACTATGGTCTCTACTCTTGACTGATGGATTCATCAATTCCATCTTCTTAATGAAGTTCCCAATAAAAACACGGACTGCGCAACATGGATTTCAACTGTCACAGCACCCGTTTATTTAACCATATAACAATTAATAGTTACCAATCACAATAAAACGCTTTTTATCCCCCTCTTTTGTGAGTACCATTTATCACTTTTAATCTTTCTAAACAAATAAAAGGATTATTTGCACCAGGAAAAGCGCCCGGTGTTTCTCTTTTATGTTTTACACAGTATAATCCCTCATCTGTAACGGGGCGGCCTGTCTGGAACACAAGATTCAATTTGTGGCTGAAGGAGGTTCCTATCTGGCGCTGGTTTTGCTTTTTGTGGAATTAAGGTCCTACCTATAACCTGACCCTTGAACTCCAGGTAAGTCTGCTGTTTTAGCTCCAATCTATAACCCTCCTCCCAGTCATGTAGCTCCAATCTATAACCCTCCTCCTAGTCATGTAGCTCCAATCTATAACCCTCCTCCCAGTGGCGTCACAAGGAGGGTGCGGCCCGCACCCGGGTGACACCATTGGAGGAGTGACACCAAAATGACTCACAGGATCGCACACGCGTGGTGATGTCACGCACATGCGCTGTGACGTCTCGGCGGGGTGACACTCGGTTACCACTCTGGGTGTCACCCAGCCTCGGGTCGCCCCTGCCTCCTCCCAGTCATGTAGCTCTAATCTATAACCCTCCTCCCAGTCATGTAGCTACAATCTATAACCTCCTAGTCATGTAGCTCCAATCTATAACCCTCCTCCCAGTCATGTAGCTCCAATCTATAACCCTCCTCCTAGTCATGTAGCTCCAATCTATAACCCTCCTCCCAGTCATGTAGCTCCAATCTTTAACCCCACTCCCAGTCATGTAGCACCAATATTTAACCCTCCTCCCTGTCATGTAACCCCGGCTTTAACCCTCCTCCCCTAGTCCCCCCTTCCAGTCATGTAACCACTCCACCTATCTCCAGGTTTCTCTTTCTTTCCTCCAGACTTACAGATCAACCCTAAAAACTACATGGCCCAGTACATAATTTAACATTTTGTACCTTATTTTGTGCCAGCTGAAAAGACTGGAGGTTTAGCCCACAGCAACCTATTGCATTCCACGTGTAGTTTTTCTTTAGCTGGTGTGCTAATGTAAGGACATGTGACTGATTGCCTTCTTTCATTCCTGCTCTACTATACACTGTAGCTCTTAAAGTAGACCTATACTATTTAAAAACATCAGGCTAAAACTCTCTGTAAAATAAAATTGCATGTTTAACTTACCTCCTGATTCTTCCCTTATCTAATAAATACATGGTGCTCCTGCCAGTGTCTTCATCCCACAAGGTGACAATGCTGAATGCTCAGCAGTCAATTCACTGCATCTTTGTCATTCTGTACACCTGCCTTAGCCACTAGGACTACAGAATTGCATTGTTGCGTACACTGAGAAGGAACGTTATTATCAGTGCTGTCACTAATGACAACCCTCTCCCTCAATGCAAGTCAGCGCCGGACACATCTCTTTCCACAGACCCCCATGCATTGTGACTGTCCACATTGCCTGGGGAGAAGAGAGAGCATGGTTGCTTAGCATCTTGAGGAGATTATATAGGGTACCATATTTAATTCCTCTTGGATTCCTCCTCCCAGCTTTGGTGGAGTGATGACTTCAACAGTCCATGGGATGACATCACAGGGGCAAAAAAAGGATCGCTTCACTCCAAGAGAAAGAAAATATATATATTTTTTTTAAATGAACATAGAGGGACATTAAGGTGCCTGCAGACAAAGAAAATAAACCTGGTACAGCCATTTACAGGGGTACCTAGGGGTACTTGATTGGTAGGTGGGATCAATCATACAATGCAGATTTTTACGAGACAGCTGGTGCCCCCTCCTTCCTCCATATACATAAACATGCAAATCCACAGAAGCTTTTATAAGGATTATTCTTAAGAATGATGATGGTTTGACAGCTGGATTATGCATGAATGGTAGCTGGCCATCAAATGGTTTTTATAAGTTTTAACCAAGGAAGTTGCAAAAATCCTTATAACAACAAGTGACTCCAGACTCTTTAACTCCAGACATGTCCATCATGGTCCTAGGAAGAGACAGTAGCCATGAATGCCTAGCAAAGTTAATCTCATGTACCTACGAGTCATGTCAGCTATCCACGCTGTGATGCTTAAATAAAGTAAGACTCTCTGCCAGCCGCATGCCATTCTGGTATAATTAGCAATGTTTGTAGCTGTGTTGTACATAGGTTAGATGACCACAGCACATAATTCACTATATCTATTTGTGTTTTATAAGAGCTAAATTTGAAGAGCAGCAACAACAACACAGAGAAGGTATAAACTAGCAACAAGTTGTTTTGTATTAACCAACCGTCATAGTGATTACAGGGGCGCCTTGCCGTCTGCAAAACATAACATGCCTTATTAAGGTGGTTTTTTTTATTTTGTGAGCAGCTCAAAGAACCTTAAAGCAAACCTGTCCTGAGCCCATGCAGGACAAATCAACAGGTTTACTTTACAGGCAGCCCCACCAGCAGCTTAGACAGTACTTACCTTCCCTTCACTCATTAGGGCCTTAATTCAGCCACTGGCAGCAAAGAACTGGAAGCAAAGTACTTCTGGGTATGGGGTAGCATGTGACTCCCACCTGACAGCACTGGTGCTTGGCCACTCAAACACACCCGGCACTGCAACACGGGGATGGGGATAGAGTGTTGCAGTGCATTGTTAGTTTGAAATCATGTACAGCAACTTACACATGGCTTCCTCTCTTCACTCTCATTGGCCAAATGTAGTGGTAGAGAAGCAAAGAAAAGATGATTATGGGGGATTATATAGCTTGTGGGGCTTTCCATTTCTTTGCACTGCATGGGCAAAGCACTGGTTCACTTCAACAACAGAACCAAACCCTGTATTTTATTTGTTCAATCAAATACACTGAAGACAAATGTTATGTTCATGTTAACATATCAAGATTATGTTTGTGGAGGTTCCAGTGTGGAAATACACTGCCTGGGCAAAAAAAAAAGTCAAACACTCTAATATGTTGTTGGACCGTCTTTAGCTTTTATTTCGCCACGTATAATTTCACTAAGCTTATAGAATGTCACAACATTTATTTCCATCCAGAGTTGCATCCATTTTTCGCCAAGATCTTGGACTGATGATGGGAGAGTCGGACCATTGTCTAAAGTCTTCTTCAGCACATCCCAAAGATTCTCAATGGGGTTAAGGTCTGGACTCTGTAGTGGCCAATCCATGTGTGACAAGGATGTCTCATGCTCCCTGAACCACTCTTTCACAATCTGAGCCCGGTGACTCCTGGTATTGTCATCTTGGAATATGTCCAATGTGCCATCAGGGAAGAAAAAAATCCATTGATGGAAAAACCTGGTCATTAAGTATATTCAGGTAGGCAGCTGACCTCATTTGTTGCCAGATGAAATATATTATTCACTGCAGTAATTATCCAATAGAAGGTTCTTACCTTTTTGTTTAGCTAAATCCAGGTGGGAACTTTTTTGGTCAGGCAATATATTTTCTGCCAAAGAATGCCCTCTAGTAATGAACTTTACTTTTCTTCTAGTAGTAGTATACGAACAGACCGCACTATCCAGAGAATTCCAATACTACAGACTGTATTGAAATTCACAGCAAATCCAGTATAACAGTGAATAAAAGTGTATAAAGCAGCAAATACCCACACCGCAAAACCCCCAACCAGCTAAAACCTCTCACATGTTCCACCTATAGGCTTATTCAAAGAGGTAACAAATACAGACCAGTATCTCACTTAAATGTGCTCAAAAACTCCACCCTACACAGATGCAGGAAGCAATGCTCACTGATGGATTGGTTAACTCATTTCTTCTAGTGTTATTTTAAGTTCTACTGCACTTTTTACAGTGTCGAATAGGTGTGGTGGCCTCATTGCAGCACTCATAGCAATACAGTTGTCAGACATTAAAGGGGCATCATAATCATGAAAAGGGATAAGTGAAATTGAGTGTTTTTATTTCCCTGAAATTTTGGCAAAAATCAGGAAATTGTGAAGTTTCTCTATTTTGGTAAAATGCAACAAATTTATTGGATATTAAATTATTTACATTTTATTAAAAAGCATTTAAAAGCTTTCAAACAAGCCATCCATGAACTCTCTTGCTTGTACTCTGAAATAATTCATTCTCAAAGTTCCTCAAAAATCATAACAAAGAAACTTAAAGAGCAACTGAAGCCAAGACTTTATTTTTGTAGTTTTGAATACAGTGGAGAGGGATTAGAACACCTGTAATGTTTGTATTGCTGTCTGTGTCCCCACTGGGGAGTAATGTGTCAGTTACAGCTGATGCTATCACACGCTAGTGCAAGAGGCATCGCGTGTTGGATTTGTCGATGCCTGTGTTAATACTTTGGTGTGCATAACCTGAGCAATTTAAGCTCAATTTAAGCTCGGAAAGGTTCAATTACTGGAGCTCGTTTCAACTATACTCGACCTGTATTTGTGCCAAGAAATGGTCTCTCATTATTTTACATTTGTTTCACTGAAAGAAAAAAAATAGATAATGGAAAAGAAATTTAGTAAGTAAGTAAGTAACATCAACAGTACAGTAAGTAACAGTACACAAATAGAGACCAAATACAAAACATAGGAAAAAACTAAATTACAAAGAACAATAAAAAAATAAAATAAAACTATTCTTCTGTTCAATAGTTTTTTTTATTGTTGCAAGTAAACATAGATTTACACAAACAAATTTTTGGTGTAAAAAAAATGGTTGTACAGTAACATGGAGTAAGAACGGATCAAATACATGGAGTACATTTGACGTTAATAACAGTTCTTGGAAAAAGAATTAACAGAAGGATTTACATATGCATGATATAAGATAAATCTTAAGGAAAGTCAAGCATACAGTCCTGGGATATTAAAGTGAGAAAAAGGAATAAGAGACATTGAAACGGGAGAGAAGAGTGAGAGGAAAGAGTGGGGGTGAATAAGTGAGAGAAAATACCCTGGGTAGCATGGTTGAGGATCATATTCAGGAGAAGGACTATAATCAGATTACAGGGATAATAATTGGCGGTCAAAATGGGGGGGTAGGCATCGCTAAATCCATGCATCCCAAATTTTATGGAATTTAACCATAGAGCCGGAAAGTTTAGCTGAAAGTTTTTCATTAGACAGGGTGGAATGAACTCGAGATTTAACTTCATGGAAATTTAGGGATGGTGATTTACAGGATTTCGCGATGACTGATTTGGCAGCGTTTAGGATATGAGTCATTAAGGCGAATTGGCAATTAAGGAGACCGGGTGGTTTTAAATTTAGTAGGGCTACACTGGGGGGGAAGGAAGATGGGGTGTGTAAAAGAGAGTGGAGGAGTCTAAAGACTTTGTGCCAAAACATTTGGGCTATTGGGCAGGACCACCAGGTGTGAAGTACAGTGCCAAGGTCGGGACATCCTCGGAGGCATAGTGGGGATTGAGCTGAGGACATGGCCGCAAGCCTAGTGGGAACCAAGTGCCAGCGGAATAAGACTTTATAGTTACATTCCTGGGCATTGGCGTTAGGAGAGCAGGATTTAGTGGTGTGCCAAATTTGGGACCACTGGTCCTAGTCAAGAATGATATTTAGATCTTGGGACCATGCCTTCATATAGTTATGGGTAGGGGAGGATGGGCCAGAAACTAAGGTGTCGTATAAAACGGAGATAATTCCACGTGCATGTGGAGAGTCTTCACATATTTGTTCAAATGTCGTGCGTGTGGGTTTAGGAGGGAAGCAATGAATTAGTGTAGTGATGTAGTGTTTAAGCTAAAGTAGCGGAATATTTCTGAGTTCGGGAGAAAATAAAACTATTCTTAATAGCCCCCTGCCCCCCCAAAAAAGGAGGAGATAATTCTTTTAAAGCAAATATGGCCATAGCAGCTTGATGAGGGAAAATTACCACTGTACTCCACTGATACCAGTTCATAAAAATAAAAAGCTGGGGAAAATGAAACGTGGTGGAACCTACAGATGGCAGTAACAGCTGTATGCATCAACCAGCATCTTGCCAATGACATCCATAAAGCGGTGAAGTTATACTAAATCACTAAAAAGCTGCAGTGAGGCTTGTGGGTGGATGTGAATAATTTATCTCCAAATGATGAGAAACGTGCATACATAGGCTGTAGATAAACTCTTCAGCTCCCTGTGTGTCATAGGGATATGACTAGGTTTGATAGGAGTATACCTTTAAGATAGAAACAATTTAGTGGGAATATGATTCCTTGGTCAACAAGGACACGTTCCTCCAGTTTATATAGAAGCAAATTGTAGTTACAAAAATATTTGTGCACTGTAAACATAGGGGAATGTACATGCTTCACATAATTGTACGTATTGTTATCTGTGCCGCCTCTAGAGAAACAGAAAGCTATCTGCCAGCTTTGTCAACTGTCATATTTATTGTCTTTTGCTAGTCTGGCAATGTGACTAGTGATGATGTAATGCTGCATACCTATGATGTCACACATAGCAGATTGCCAATAAATCTCTTTTTCAAGCTACTTGTATTTTAAAGGGATTATCACACTTCAACCAGATTTATAGGACAGCTTTGGAAGGAGATAAAAGGATTATCTGACATAAGCGTTCACTAAAGTTATTTACTCTAGATGCTTTCTGCACTATACATACATACCTATATAGTGGTGAAATAATAACATTGCCTCTTAAATGCAATCTGTCCTTCATTTGTGAGTAAATTAATCAGGACACTGGAGGCTGAATTAATTCTTCTGTAACTGATATCTAAACTACTGTAGGTATTCTCCCCAGCTGCATACATGATGCCTATCTGTACTATATACAATTTTGCAGAGGGTAACTGCACATAACCTGCCCTCCTTGTCAAGTTCCTAAATAGTAATGCAGGCCACAACTAAAGATAGGTCTCACTGCCAGGTCTGCCTCGAGATTGTTGGTTGCAGGAAGAATGTACATCAGTCAGTTTGAATTGATATTTTTAATTCAATGGCTAAGATAATAATATAAGGTAAATATTGGCCCCCATTTGTAATGGACAGGTGTACAGAACTAGAAATATGAGCACCATCAAAGTCCCCAAGAGATAGAAGACATGGCTAGTTTTAACTCTTCAGCATGTAATATAAGCTGGCAAGTGGAAGAACGTGGGGAGAGCAGGCAGTCAGCTCTAGCATTGCACTTATTGTTTGGAAAACAATAGAAATTAGCTGCTAAAATCCAGCTGAAACCATCACTAGTTCCCGCGAAACTGTTGGTCGAAGAGGGATTGGGGATTTTTCCCGTAGATATGATCCTTGCTGTGGTGAGATATAGGGGTTGATTTACTAACCTTTTAAACACACCACGAACGTGTATACACCTCTGTAGTGTGTTCCCTCCCAGCATGATCTATGGGAGGAATCGAAACACCTTTGTAGTGTGTACACACCCAGCAGGTGTGTTGTGCAAAGCCCTGCAATGAATTGCAAGGTAATGTGGTGTAAATTAGCTCTATGTTATGTTGCTTGCGTTGATGAATGCAGGAATGTAAATGCATGAGCTAACCATTTTTGTCTAAACTGTGAAGCAGCATTATATATGCATCATGTGCATGATTTTTCCATATATGGCATTAGTGGAAATATGCTTTTAGAGACTTTTTGGTTGATAAATACGTTTTGCTGTGTGAAAATCACACACACCTGGTGTGTGTGTGTGTTTAGGTTAGTAAATCACCCCCATAATGTCAATCATCTCATATATATGGAAACTGTAAGGTCAAATATTGCAAAAAAAATAGGGGAAATAGAATTCATCATTTAATACTTAATTATTATTCCCATGACCAAAACTATGTAGGATGTGGTGGGGGTTCTAGAAACTGCTAATCAACAGTCTTATGCTTCATAGCTAAATCTCCATGAGAAGACAGGATTTGGAAAGCCAGTTGTGCCCCATCATAACAAGCACCTGTGCAAAAACTTTTCCTGAGTCCTGAAATTATTGTTCAGGCACTTGCTATTAATTTATAGCACAATTAATGGAGATTATCCACCCAATGGCATGAGAGCAATCAGTTTAAACAAATTACCTGAAATGTAATGCACGTCCACAGACTCCTTCCATTACTCATTACTATGTATCTTGCAAGTGCAGCATACTGGCATTTGAATAGGTACATATAGACATTAGATGACTGCAGTTTGAATGCAGTAGCACATACTATAGTCAATAAACAATGTGTAAAAGTCTCATAAGAAATATAGAACAAAATAAATTCCATTGGGAAGCACTAAACATTCCAATAGAGCAATACCTCAGTGAATACCATTCATGTAGCTGGAACTATCCCGGCCTGTAAATTAAGGAGGGTTGGCAGGAATGCTAAAGACAACTTGGTTGTATGCTCTGTTGGGTTGCCGCTCCTTTTGAGTGAGTACATTCCATTTAAATGTCAGTCTTCAAAGAGGGTAAAGTAAAATGTTAATTTTCTATCATCACCCTACAGAACTTAATACAGAACCAAACCTAGATCACCAAACTACCGTAGCTAAAAAAAAGTATTTGATGTGATAAGTTTATAATAATTGGTTGACTATTTTCACTTGTTTTTTTATTTCCAAATATGCTGCAGGCTAATTAATTTGTGTAGCTGGTTGCACTTTAAAAAAAAACCTGTATCCCAGTGCCGTCTCTTTACAATTTTTGAATGGTATCACAGAGCGAAACTGACAGACACCTTAGGCACTCTAGATGTCCTTTGACACACTACTACCCGGTAGATGCTAGTATGGCCCCAGCAATACCCTTCTAGTCCCCTAATGCTCAATATCTATGGTGCAACGCAGTTTCGGTGATGATTGTGATGCTTTTCGGAATGTTAATCATTTTATTTAATGTTTGTTAATTTTGTTGTCTCATACAACTCTGCTCCTGTGACTATTGCACCAAAGATTGACTTGTTTTGTATTATTGGAAAACTTTCAATAAAAATTACATGCTTAAAAAAAAAAAAATTAAACTTTGAAATGAACCAAAGCTCTCTAAGAGGGGTCTACAGACAGAAGAGAAACACTTTCCTAGTCAAGTCAGCTATGCTCAGAACAGGCAACAGTCTTATGTCTGTAGGTCCTTCCTTATCCTACAGACTCAAAAAAAGCATTCAACTAGATGGGGATGCATTTTCCTGGCTGATTGTTTTCCCCCCAGGATAAGCTGGCACCCCCATGTTCTCCTCACTCTTCCATTAGTCAAACCTTCAACTAATTTAAACTTGCACATTTGTAGAATGATTTTCTGTAAGAAATATTGTTCGGAGGCTCGATCTTGCATGCATGACAAGTCATCATCAGAATTATGTAGCCAACTTAAATACAAAACTTACATTACAAGTAAATGGCCATAGGCAACAGTGCTTTGCTATCTGAAAAAAAATATATAAAGATAAAAAGAGCAAAGGTACATGGCCTTAATGACTTCTAGCACAGCTGCAATTTCGCCTGGACAGTAGTAACAGTTCACTGATTGCGTGGGGTTTATAATTGACTGGGGAAATTGGAAAAGAACAGCATACTGTAATTTTAGAACTCCAAGAAACCTCTACGCTTGGAGTGCGGTAAAATGAACAAGTAATAAAATATTTGTTCTGCCCAACCTGCCAGTGTAATGATTGTCAAATGTCTGTTATGTTTGCAGTACATGTAATTGCTTCCATCAACTATGTGAAACGTGAGTTAGTAAATTTACTAGGTGCTAGGAGCACACAGCCTACATGCAGGGCCGGCCTTAGGCCTTTAGGCGCCCTGTGCGAGAAAGCTTTACAGCGCCCCTCAGTGGCCACACCCTTTAGTGGCCACGCCCCCGTAACCACACCCATTTCCCCCAATATATGCACCATTTAAAGACTCCTATTTTGTTAAGCCGCAAAGAAACATATTAAAAAGTGTGATAAAAATAAAACTTTTATTCAAAGGTATTAAACTTGTAGGCACAATAGAAGTATTCTTTATATCGGATGGCCAGCGGTGAGGGGGAGAGAAGCCGCCCACAGGACGAGCTGTGACGGCCGCACGGCGCCCTTGTTGCCATGGCGCCCTGTGCGGCCGCACGGCTCGCACACCCCTAAGGCCGGCCCTGCCTACATGCACATTATGGCACACTTACCTCACCCATTGTCCTCCTCCAGCAATGATAAGTTCAGGCTGTCTGTCACTGCCCTGTCCCCAACTGCTGCCATCTCTTCAGCCACTGCTTCCAGGTCCCGCAATGCTTCAATTTGGCCATTGGACAGTCAATGATGACGTAACTCCTGCTCATGCAGACAAAATGTACATCATTAGTGGCTGCCCATAGGAGTTATATCATCCCTGGAGTTACAGCATCCCCAGTAGGGGTGGTCCGCCTGTTCAATTCGAACATCGAGTTTGAACCGAACATCGGCCTTTCGAGCGTTCGCCGAACGCCAAACTTTATAGGATGTTCGCGGTCTAATTGACATTGCAATGTCCCATACTGCAAAGAGCCCTCCGAAACTCTAATTAATTAAAGACTTGTACCTGACCACAGGTCAGATGCAAGATTTTACCCAATCAGGGCTCAGTACTCATTTGGAGCCATGATTGGGCAAAGTCATGATGCCCAATCATGTCTCGCCTATCAGATGCCGGCAAATTACACAATTGGGCGGAGCTAGCTGTCACCGCTAGCTCTGCCCAACTGTTTATGTTTTGCCGGCATCTGTCAAAATGCCATTATGCAGCGGGAGTCGGTGGGGAGCGGACGGCGGCCAGCGTTTTTTTTTATTATTATTATTTCTATTTATTTTTTTATTGTTTTATTTTTTATTCCATATTCGTTGTGGACAACGCTGGACGCTGTGATTGACCCTGGACTACGTCAGTGGATCCATTTTTATTTTAACAAAAGACTTGGTTTTTTTTTTCAATTAAAGGATTTTATCAAAAGTCTGGACTTTTTGATAACTATTTTATTTAACACTTTAGTGAATGGGTAGGGGTACAAGTACCCCTGACTCACTCACAAGGCAGGGGGGCGGCATCTGGGTGCCCCCTTTATTAAAGGGGTCCCCCGATGCAAATGAGCCCTCTTGCCCGCAGACCCTCACAACCACCGGGTCAGGGTTGTGGGGATCAGGCCCTTGTCCCCATTCAGTTTTGCTGCAGCAGGTTCTATACATCCTACAGATCCGCGACTTCACAGGCAGGTTAAGGGGTCCCCCCAGGCACGATATTTGAAGGAATTTTTCATTTTTATTGTTACCCTTTAAGTAAAAATCACTGCTCCTTTTAAAACGGGGTTTTTTTTGGTTGTTTTTTTCATTGATTCCTGTCCCCTAGGGCAGTACCCGGACCCCCATACACCTTTTACGGCCAATAACCTGCATATAAGCAGTCTTAAAGGGGACAATCATTTTTGAAAGTTCGACCCCGATTGACTTGCATTAGGTTCGAGTTCGTATTTGAACTTTTCGGCCGTTCGGGTGTTCAAATACGAACCGAACACGGGGGTGTTCGGCCCATCACTAATCCCCAGCACTCAGTTACTGTACGTTCACGGCATTTCCACTTCTGGATAGATACACCTAAAACTGGAGCCAAAACTTTGTTTTGTTTTTAGTGGTAAAATCCCTGTTAAGTTTGTATGGCCATCTGTTATCTCTGCTGGGTGATTCACCCTTCCTATGTGTCCTAATGTTCATTGTGACTAAAAGGAATGAGAAATCCATACCTTTACAGCTGTCATCAAAGAGGGAATTCTTTTTACTTTGGAGAGATTTCCTCTGACTGTGTATGGTAGTAATAAGTGAACTGGCCTGGGTTCGTTTCACAGAAAGATAGGTCACGAAGGCTGAACATCGTGCCCAAAACCCATTGAAATCTGTGGGAGACAAACCTTGACATTTTATTTTGCCCTTTTTCAAATCCAATTTTCAAGCTTTTGGTACTAAAAGGGCATGGGTAGCTGGCCACTGCAATGCTTTTATTGCCTGTGTTGTAATACTGTTTTTTCTGTAAAAATTTGTTGCACCAAGTTTTTTTTTCATTCAAAAGGGTATTTAAAAATCATTAAGTGGAATCTTCAAATGTTCTAACAAGAAATGAGAGAATCCTTGCCTCTGTGCGGGCTATCATATTTTAAACTCAGTACATTCCTGTCTGGGTGTGGTGGTGAGTGTCACAGACATTTCTTAACGTTCAGAATTGCTACAGCAGATGCTATGAACAGTGCGTGTTTCTGTTAAAATACAAAGTGTGAGCTACCTTTTGTGTGTGTATAGAGCTAGCCGCAGAGTTAATTGACCCCAGTGACAATCATGCTCAGTCTGGTGAAGCTTAGATTGTTGTCCATAAAAGTGCATTTGTTACATTCGGTTGGCAGCTATGGGATCTAACAGTGCTGTCATACTGGCACAGCCCAGCTGGGTGGGAGTACTAGGACTGAAACTGCTGTACCGATAAATGCAGGCTCCAGTTCACAGCCTGAGCAACTAATCTGTACCTAACATTGAATCTCCTCAGCTGCAAAAAGCATTGTAACAGATACTTGTTCTCAATCCTCTAGTGTACCTGCAGTTATTTTGAGCAGTTGTTTTTTTTTCAAAATAAGGGGGCCCCCAGATATCCGGACTTTCCTCCTACATGAATAAGCAAGGGGTACTGCACATAGCATTTTTTCACAAAAAATAATACAATAGTAAATAAACATACATACACTATGAAAGAGCCCTTAATTATAAATAAACATTGTCCCTGATGTAAATTCAATGTCAAACACGCCAATCACATAGTCCAGCGATGTACTGTAGATCTATTGTCAACCACGGTCTGGCACCACAAGCACAACGATCCTCGCTGTGAACATCTTCCTTCATTGCACTTTTGTCACAAGTAACAGCTCCCCATCGGCTACTGAATGTATAATAAACCATCCAGGTATGCTAGGTGATATCATTGGACAAATATGGTCATGGCCTTTTTTTGGCAATGATGGCACCTGGGATACCCAATGACCCAATGAGCAGGTGGGTGAGAAGCTGTTATTTAGTGGAGATAGTGATAACACCACTAAATCAATGACGTCCGAGTGAAGCAGCCAAAGGATCAGGTGGGTGGGCAAACTGGCCAAATCAAGCCACTTAGTTTGAGCTTTGGTGAACCCTGAACAGCTACTGTTTATGTTGAATGAATTGCCGACCCAAACCCCAAGCTCATCCCTAGTCTCTGGTACAAAAACCAGAGCTTCATCTCCCTAAACTAAAGGGGAAACTTCCCTTGCAACGTGAAGAGTCTGTTTGCCTTTAGTAAATCCACCCCATGGACTCAAGGAGTGCAGATGCCAGTGGGTAAGCCAGGGAACTATTTTCAAAGAAGTATGGCAGCCTCCATAGTTCATTACTACAAATTTCTATTAATCCAATACCTATACAAATTATTGGATACATTTCAAAAAAAGTTTCCCTTTGCTGATTTTTTGAGAGGTCTCGACTAGTTTTGATTAAATGTTAGGTATTTTATCCCGTTATATCTGACTTTTCTTATGAGTATTTTGGCCCACTTTTGTAGTTAAAAAAAAACAACACTTAATAGCCAGGTATAGTACATACAGAGAGTTTGCTTTTTTCCAATACAGGAGATGCAATTTATTTTAAATGGAAAGAAAGCTATCACTACCCCTAAATTATGAACATTAACGTTATTACATGGCCATTTTGGTAATGGCAAGAAAATTGTGAACATGGGCGGAAAAAATTGTCCAGGTTATCAAGCATTCTTACATCTGAAGAACAATAATCAATACATACTGTATGCTCTTCCTTCCAGTTTTGTTAAATCAACCCCACTGCCTCTCAATTTAAGGTGTTGTAAAATGCAATCTAAGACAGTACGCTACATTTATTTCTGTCAGTGCCACAGGTGGTATAAGAAGAAAACCATTTAAAAAATGTAACCCCCCTGACCCTTTTACTAGACAAAGCCATCTCCTCCATGTTCTCAACTTTGCTGTCAATTCTGTACAGAAAAGCTGAATTCTTCAGAGCCAAGTTTCTATTCCACTATTATTTGAAAGGAGGATGCTGGATATTTAATTGTATCTGATGCCAACATATTAATTTTGGATAGAACCACATTAGGATTCCCCTGTTTTTTACAAGGAGGGTGTTAGATGTTTACGTGTATATCTGGCCAATATATTTTATTTGGATGGAGTTGTGAGTGGTTAGATTCCCTTTCATGTATTAATTGCTGTCTGTCTGTCCCTTTCTCTATATTTCCTAAATTCCTAGTGACCACTGTCACCTGGACTGAAAGTCAGGAAAAATCCAAAATGTTGTCACCAGAACAGGAATAGAGGAGAAATGTTCCAGTGATAACTGTCTCCAAGTGTATTTCTCCTTGAATGATTTCCTTTCACTTCCTGTTGTGCCTATAAGATACGAAGTGAAGGGAAATCTCTGCACTGAAAATTCTTGTTTGTTCCAAAAATATCTGTGTAGAGAGTCCATCTCCTAGATATACCATATTATGCGTAAAAGTCAATTTTGTTAAAATTACCACATGCAGTGGGGCTACAAGCTATGGGCACCTGATCCTCGGTCCTGCAACAGTGACCACTCACTTGTATTAGACATGACGACGTCCTTAGACCATTGGGGCCCATGGAGAAAAGGCTGTGTTGACCAGTCTAGTAGCCAAATAGGTCCAAGGTTCAGGTGAGTATATTTTCTTTCCTTTCATCCCTAGTCCAAAATGAGCCCCCCCCCCCCCCCCAAAAAAAAATAATTTAAATACCATAATAAAGGCATTGACATGGTGTCACCCCAAAGAAGAATCTTGGTGTATTATACAGGATTAATTATCGTTTCTTAACTTAGCTAGTTTGTGGATTAGATTAATAAACATTTTGGGGTTGATTTATTAATGTAGTAGAGCACATTAAGTTCGCAAAGCAAATTTTCACTTAGCTGAATCAATGAGGTGAAGCCCTGCTGACGTCAATCATCAAATCATACGTGTGCAAAAATCCTGTATTTCTTTTTTTTTTTTATGCAGCAGGTTCAGCTTGAATGCCCTAGAGATCGGTTGCTCACGAACAGGGAAAAAGACTGCAATTCCTCATTAACATCTGAGACAAGAGTTTTACTTCTCTGAAGAAACTATTGGTTTTTATAACTTGATGGACCGCATACACACGAAAAGACATTTCTAAATTAAGTGTAAACCTGAATAATGGCAAAGCAGAATGCACTAAAACCTTATTTAAAACAAGTGTAATTCCGCTCATTCACCTGGTGAATGCAGCTAGAGTTTGTATCCGTTCACTCTGGAGACAGGAGACTACCTCCTCAATACAGTTGCGGTTTGCAAAAAGTGCAAAGATTAGGCACATGAAGGACCTCAGAGCGATTATGTATCATAGAGATGAACAATTCCATAGCATACGGTTCTACTGGACATATTTTACATGTTCACAGGAATACACATCCCTGACTTTTGAAACAGAATTTGGGGAGATGAAGCCGGAGAGTAGTGAGTAAATGGGTAGGATTTCCCTCTTTTTCCTTAAGCTCCCAGCAAGTTGTGTTCAGTATTCGACCATTACATGTGGTTGCATTCTTGTCATTTCAACGCCTATTTTGGACATACTGTATTGTCCTGACCAGTTGTACATCTTTCATGCTCGTACGTATTTGATGGGTAACTGTATATATTTGTTCTGTATAAATGAAGAATTTACAAAAAAGTGAGCCTGAAATGTCCTACGGAGTGGAGTGTTTGGCAGGAGGTCTTTAATAGAAGGTCAGTCAAAGGATTTCGTTAAGGCTATCCTCCTCCAGGTAATTTTTTTAAAATATTTTTTTAAGTACTACAATGTCACACCACCGATTGAAGCATCATGGCACATGTGGCCAACTCTTCACCCAAAAGCAGTGCATTTATCTCCTCGTCCACGACAACTCACAGTGCCACTAAACAGACACAACAAGTGCTTTAAGAAGAGGCAAGAGGTAAAATACATTCCAGCAGTCCCTCTAGTGCTGGTGCCGGTCTCTGACCCAGCGCAGACTGCTGTCTCTTCCTGTCCCACGGAGTCTGTCCAGCGTGCATGCTTGCGCCTGCGTGCATTGACTCTCCCTGTGTCTCTCCTCTTCTCCACGCCGGTGATCTCCACTGCCCATGCGCCCACACTCATCCTCCTGCACGGCCATTCAGGGAAGCTGGATTTTACAACCGGAAGCGAGCAGTGGAGACAGAGGTAAGTTTTTATCTGTTTGGTAACTTTTTATTTTTTTTAAATACTTCATGGATCTGTGTCTTTATTCAACCTCAAATACTACGTAACTGTGTAACTTTGTAACTATGCTGTTGCATATATCTACATGCTTGCTAGCAGTAGATATATGTAAAAAAAATAAGACTTTAATACTACTTTGACAAGTTTGCCTACTCTTTGGTTCCTGGGAGTCCAGTTCTTTTCAGAGTAAGTCTGGTTCTGACAGAGTCAATGGCCTTCAGGAATGACTTTCAACATTCTGGCATTGTTGTGGTGCTACGCTAAGTGACAATTGGCTTTGCAAATTGAACATGTGCTACTCCTTTAGTAAATCAACTCTAATATCTACCCTGAGAAAGACGAGGGGAGAGTCCTTACCCGACACTCAACTCAGTACATATGTTATTTGCACCTGCTAGTGCTACAGGAGAAAAAGGAGGGGGGGAGAAGGAGAAGACCCCAGAGAAGGTTCAGAACTTCTTTTGGGTTTTTTGTCTGCATCCCACTGGGGTGGTTTCCAATGTAATGATCAGAATTTTTATTCTGACCACACCAAGCACAGAAACAGATCCTTGTTGGCATGGTCAGTTTGCATCTCTAAGCTTCTTCTATGGAGGTTGTGCCAAGGCATAGAGTGCCTGTATCCCCTGTAGTCAGTTCATCCACCACACCCCCTGCCCAGCCCTGGTATGGTAATTGACAACAGTTTCCAATAAGAATCTCATTGTCCAAACACTCTTCTGGTATGCAGCATACACAGACAAAGAAGTACTTTCCACGCTGTGGGTGGCATCATATGGCCTGTCAGCTTACTAATCTAATATGCCCCCTGCCATGTAGAAGAGGGAGCACAAAGAAGTGTGGTCACGTGACTGCCAAAAAAAACATGATAAAAATTAACTGTACGTTCATTTTAGACAAAACTAGATGGGATTATGTTAAGCAGATAATATGTCCTCTATTGCAATGTGCTTTTTGTGTTGCACATTCACATATACTTTATATAAGGCATTAGAATGATCATATTTATTGTACATGGTATAGCATTTTAAAGCTGCCAGTTACGCATTAATGCTTGACTTTTACAACCCACGGCACCTTTAATATAGATGCTATTAAGCCTTATGACAACATGCAGTTATTTAAAGCACACGAAGATAATTTAACTATTCTTTTCCTTTAGCAAAATGATCATAGTAGGCCACAAAGGAAACTGATGTAGAAACACATGAATGAGTCCTAAAGGGAAAATCACCTCAAAATATACAGGTGAAACTCGAATAATTAGAATATCGTGCAAAAGTTCATTTATTTCACTAATGCAACTTAAAAGGTGAAACTAATATATGAGATAGACTCATTACATGCAAAGCAAGATAGTGCAAGCAGTGATTTGTCATAATTGTGATGATTATGGCTTACAGCTCATGAAAAACCCCAAATCCACAATCTCAGAAAATTAGAATATTACATGCAATCAATAAAACAAGGATTGTACATAGAACAATATTGGACCTCTGAAAAGTATAAGCATGCATATGTACTCAGTACTTGGTTTGGGCCCCTTTTGCAGCAATTACTCCCTCAATGCGGCGTGGCATGGAAGCTATCAGCCTGTGGCACAATAGCGGCCTTCAGCTCTTCTGCATTGTTTCGGTCTCATGCCTCTCATCTTTCTCTTGGCAATGCCCCATAGATTCTCTATGGGGTTCAGGTCAGGCGAGTTTGCTGGCCAATCAAGCATAGTAATCCCACGGTCATTGAACCAGGTTTTGGTGCTTTTGGCAGTGTGGGCAGGTGCCAAGTCCTGCTGGAAAATGAAGTCAGCATCCCCATAGAGCTCATCTGCGGAAGGAAGCATGGAGTCAGGGCCGGCCTTAGGTATTTAGGCGCCCTGTGCGAGAAAGCTTTACAGCGCGCCTCAGTGAAACTCAAGAGGAATACAACATTTGAAGCCCATGTCCAGGATCCATCAATGATGGTTTTCTGCACAACTGTCAGGTGAGCTGTCTTTACCATGATTGTGATTCCTACTGAACCAGACCGAGAGACCATTTAAAGGCTCAGGAACCCTTTGCAAGTGTTATGGCTTAATTAGCTGATTAGAGTGGGACACTTTGAGCCTAGAATATTGCACATTTTCACAATATTCTAATTTTCTGAGTTTGTGGATTTGGGGTTTTCATGAGCTGTAAGCCATAATCATCACAATTATGACAAATCACGGCTTGAACTATCTTGCTTTGCATGTAATGAGTCTATCTCATATATTAGTTTCACCTTTTAAGTTGCATTAGTGAAATAAATGAACTTTTGCACGATATTCTAATTATTCGAGTTTCACCTGTATATATACAGTTCTTTACTGAGATGCCAAAGTATGCTATGATTCTCTGACCTTTTTAATGTCTTTTGGACTCTGGCAACAACATCTCTGTCCCTATATTCCCAAGTCCAGCCACCTGCCGTGGCACAAACTTATCCTTGCTGGACAAATAGGTCTAACTAATACTATACTCCATACTAAACCATACCATAAACTCTGTATTGACTTCATATTAATATTGAAATATAGTAATTAAAAGCAAATTAAGACAATTAACTACCTCCCGGCCAGCCGCTGTGTATACACGGCCTGCCGGGAGCTTCTTGGATGTAACTGGGCGTGTATACGGCGCGCCTTCAGTCAAAGTACCGCAGCGCTGAACACTGAAAAATGGCCTGGCCAGGTAGGGGATCTAAACACCTGGTCTTCAAGCAGTTAAAGACACACACAGTTTTACTGTATTATAAAAACAGCTTTGTGAATGCAGTGTGCAATTTTAGTTAAATGACAGTCAATAAACTTTTCAACTTAATGAACTAACAGTAGGCGTGTGCTTACTCAGGGCCCGGTGTTCCCTGGGGCTGCATGGCAGTGGGACTGGAGATCTATACTGTACTGTAACCCATCCTGAGCATACAGTACTAGGAGTGATCCCCAGGAGGCCCATGCACACAGCACTCGTTCACAGACGCGGCTTCCCACAGGGTAATACAGTACTGTATAGTACCAGCATCAAGCGCACTCTTTGGCCCTGCTCCTCTACCATCTTTAGCGCTCTAGTAACTCCCATGTAAAATGTGTATCCTATTTCTTATGTTCCTCAGTCTCATCAAGTGGTGGGAATGCTGTGTGAATGGCAATTGCCTAGCTTATGAATGGGAGGAACATTTAAAAACAGACCCCATTATGACATGACAGGTGATGTGATGAGAAATCTCCAATGCAGACACAAACACAATTAAAATTAATAGAGAGTTTTTAAAAAATTTTAATAGCTGTCTGTACCCTCTTGTACCAGTGGTGCCCACACCCATCCTCTTATATGGGTCTCACAAAGGCCAAGGCAGGAAATGCCTCCAAACAAGACACAGGGAGATATAAAAACCTGACAGGGATGCTAAAGCTTTCCTACTGTATCCTAAACCAGAGGTAGGAGTGAGTGATCGAGTTAGGCTTTGAAGAGACCCTGTCACCATAGTACACATTGGAGGCTTAACACATTCAGTCAAAGAAGGCATTTAGTACCTACTGTAGCCCACCTGTTTTGTATAAATCTATTCTTTAATTTTTCAGTTATCCCCTTAGTTCTGAGCCACCTCCAACATTTCAGGCAATGTTGGAAACTCTTTCCCTCTCAAAAGTCCACTGCTTGTTCTCTGTTGCCCTAAAATCAGCATGGCTGTAGCAGCTGAATAGGGAGTCTCACACAGGACTATGCTTTGGAGTACACTATGGGTTCCACCTACCTTGCTTAGTGACTGGCCCTGCACAGTATCATTGTGAACAATCCAGTCATGTGACTGCTTGACTGCTGATGATACAAAAAGCAGTTTTCTATGTACAACTGTTTGATTAAATTATTTAAAAATATAAACTTAATGCATTATTTCCCTAAGATCCATAGATCATGATAATTCACACTAAAATAGCAACCATCTCTGAGGTCTGCATATATCCTGTTGACTGTTCACAATCCTGGAACTTGCAGGACTGGCACTAGCATTTACATACAGTAAGTCCTAAATGCCTAATTTTATTGCATGTGTTTGCCCTACAATGTGAACCGTGGTGACAGGGCCTCTTCCAGTATAAATAAACTGTAGTACAAACATTGTTTTTCTATTAGGACTTCATCATATCCAAAACAGAATACAGGTCAAATGACAACTGAGGTCCCTTGCCAAGAATAAGAAACCAAACAATAGAGTGCAATGTGAAGCATGGAGCCAAAATCCAGACATGTGTTTCATAGCAACTGTGAAGTCCATAGCAATTGTGAAAGCCCGTCAAGCTTTGGTTTTCTCCCCTGAATAAATATATAGCAATGCAATGAAGCAGAGCTCCCACAATGATGCAGCAGCTCCTTTTACTTTTGAGCTTCCCCGACATTTTCACTTTATACTCTTATGTTAACGGAACCTGCCGGTGGTTACACAGGTTGTGGAATCCAGTGCTGGCTCGTTGTACGATGGTCCAGACACTAGTTAGGAGCTCTGGAAATAGGCCCAGGACATGCTAGTCCAAGCTGTGACGGAGAACCTCCACAGTTATCTGACGTGGCGAGCAAGGAATTCATGAATCAGGTTTCATGAATCAGTCATTAGGTAGATTTATGCCATCTCAGACAGTTCTAATTCCAAGAAAGATCTCAGCATTCTCCAGAACTGAACTGTGTCCTATTTATTGAAGCTTTATAATGCTCACTAAATAGACTGATTGTTTTTTTTTTTTAACTGTGAGCTACAGCTGTACCAGTGCTGAAAGGTATACTACGCTTCCCAGTAGGTGTCCAGGCGTCCTCAGTGAATGGAGAAGGGACTTCTATTACATTGCTCCCATTTGTCCCTCATTTGGAGTCACAGTCCCTCTTCGGGAACCATATCCATCTGTCCTTCTTTCCTCCTCAAACGTTCTTCTATTTGGTCTAATGTCCATAAACTTGCCAATTTACTACCAAAAGTGTTTATGTTGCTCTCAATCTTTCACCAAACCTTTAGAATATAGGGGTCTATTCACGAAGCTGCCGAAGGATCTGGCCGTAGCTTCAGCCGATCCTTCGGCTAGCTTCGGCCCCAGGACCCCTTCGGTTCAGTAGAACAGAAGGGGTGCTGTACGGGCCATTCACAATAGCCCATACAGCACCATGAAGCCACGCGAAGCAAGCCGATGTACGGCTGATTTCAAGCCGATGTACGGCTGATGTTGTGTAAAGCTGTACCAGCCTGAAGTGAATAGCCGAACAGTGTTCGGCTCACTTCACTTCACATCGGTCATTCACTCGGCTGCCCTCGGCAGCTTAGTGAATAGACCCCATAGTACTTAATTCATTTCAACCACTAGTATGAGAGGAAACCTAGCGGTGAAAATATGCGTAATTGTACTTAACTAATCATTTTTGTTGTTTAGGGCCCATTCACGTGGGTTATGCTGCACATTAAGGAGTGTTGTGTTAAGCCCATTTTATGAATGGGCTAGTAATGAACAGAAAATTGGACCTGCAGCACTTTATGGTTGCACAGTGCACTGCAACACACGTTACTGTGCAGTGTGCTGCAATGCAGGTGCGTTAGTAAGGTACATTAGGGTGCCATTAAGAATAATTGAGACCACATCACCCTAACAAGCTTAAAGCTTAAAGCGAGGGTAACCACACTGCAACAGTGTAAATGGGCCCTTAATTCTTCATGGTCTGCAAGTTTCGGAGTAAAAAGGACCTGGCCTTTGACCCAAAAGGCATCTTTCTTTCCCAACTCAAAAAGTTAGAAGCTATGCTAGTAGAACAAAGCGATGTAGGTTGTTGTTTTTTAAACACATACTGTTTATCAATGTATTCACTCAAGACTCACATAACTTTCACCCAAGAGTAAAATTTTTTATAATTACATTAAATAGAAAAATGTGTGAAAATTGGGTGAAAGTTGTGTAAATCTTGACGGGAAACATGGATGAATTAACTTGTACAAGTAAGGTGTTCTTACAGACAGGTTCAATGTTCTTGTACAGTCCTAAAGGGGTAGGACTGCAAAGCGATACAACCTCAGTGTATGTTGTTCACTAAATAATTTTTTCTTGTTTTTTTTCCCCCTTCAGGGCCTATTTACATTTGTCTGCTTTCCTGTCTGCTTTCCTGCTGCAAAACACATGAATTTTGCTGCATGATAACCCCATGATTTTCTATGTGGCTTGTTTACATCTAATGCACTGTAGTAAAGTGTGTTTTTAAAGGGGTCCATTCACACCCACACGTGTGTTACCCCACCTACATGTGACTCTCCAATACTTGCACCTGGGTGTGAATCCTAATGGAAAACTTCTGCAAATGCCCCTTTTGCTTGAACACTGATGCAGCATACTGTAGGTTAGCAGCTCCCAACTCGAGATGGTGATATAATTTAAATTTATTAGCGTTAAAAACTTCTACATACTCTACTCAAAACTCAGTTCTTAATTCTGGGTGGGGTATAGCTTTCACAAGGTATGGAAAACCCATTTATGTACTGATTATGTTGGAAATTTACTCTATACTTTTTTTTTTTTAATTACAGAATCCTGTTATCTACCATTAGTGTGTTAAAGAGGAAGTAAACCTAGCAGGCATATATATAGAGCTAAATCTATGTATAGCCGAGCTGAATGATATACCTCAAATAGCTGGAGTTCTTGTGCAGTCTGTTTAGCTCACTCTCTGTTTTTTTCTATGTCTTTGCTCACTGACACATTATGCATGCTCTACACTTAGACATAAAAGTTGTGTTATTTACATCACGTTAATGTAAAGCCTGACATGCAGAGCACCATTTCACGGTGGACGCATCCTATAAGAGCATGGGGCTTCTCTTTCTCTTCTTTTATTTATTTACAGGTATTTATATAGCACTGACAATTTACATAATTGTACATTCACATCAGTCCCTACCCTCAAGGCGCTTACAATCTAAGGTCCCTATCTCACAGGCATACATAGAGGCACTGGCAGAACTACCAGGGTCGCAGCGGTCGCAATTGCGACCGGGCCCTGGCGTTCCGCCACTTGGGGGGGCCCAGCGAGAAGAAGAGGGCCCCCCCCGAGAGAGTGCCGCTCCTTCCCTGCCTGTAAGAGTGAGACTCACCTGGCCGCGTCCTCAGAGCGGCGTTCGGCTCCGCCCACTTCCTCAGCGTGACTAAGTTCCACCGCAGCCGTCCCCCATAAAGCCGGGAGATTTGAAAATGCTCAGTGTCTTAGCTAAAGCGCTGAGCATTTCCCGGCTGGCTACCGCTCTCACTGCTGCTCCGTCCTGTATCTCGGCTCTTACCCTCCACGATGAGGCAGTCTGCCTGTTATATCTGCAGCCTGTCAGATCCCCTGCCTGGAGATAGACAATCTCCAGTATTCTACCTCGCTCTGCATGCTAAGCTGGGTGAAAGGGAAACAGCCGGACCCTGTTGCAGGATATCGCAGCCCAGCTCTCGGCACTCTGGACTCGCTTTCTTAAAGGCACAGTACACCAGAACAACCACTCAACAACTACCAGCTGCCACCCGGAGGAGCAAGCCTTATAGAGAGAGCAACTAATAGCAAGTATCATGTCCTTATATTGCTATAATTGGAAACGTGGGGAAATTGGGTGTGTGTGTGGGGGGGATGCTGGTGATGTAGTGCTCACTTTTATTATAATGCATTGCTGGGACTTGTAGTCCCACATAGCTGGTGTTATTTTGCATTGGTGTATGGTGATTATACAGCAATGCAGACTAGCACCAACTATGTAGGACTACAAGTCCCAGCAATGCATTCTATTTTTAAGTAGGTATACACCAGTGTTAATACTGGGCATTTTAACAAGTAATCATACTCAAGAAAATGTCCCGATACTAAACGCAGATTCCTGTGTTCTGTAGAACACCGACGTAGTCGAATTTGCCGACCTCAGCATCTGCGTTTGTGCCTTTCAAGGTTTCTTGCACCGGGGCCCCGAAGGTTCTAGTTACGCCACTGCATAAAGGGCCAACTTACAGAGGAGCCAAATAACCTACCAGCATGTCTTTGGAGTGTGGGAGGAAACCAGAGTACCCGGAAGAAACCCAAACATCCAAATAGTAACCTGGCCGGGATTCAAACCGTGGACCTCCAGTTTGTAAAAGTCGTGCAACAGCTTGCTTGCCAATTCCCACATGTGACAAATTCAGGTAGTGAGACACGTTTACAATCTGACGCTATAGCTGCAAAAAAATGTATTAAACAAATTCCCCCATATTGGTGATAAGAAAAGTGGACGTAGATCAGACCTCTTTCATGTTGTAGTAAAAAGTGTTGCACATGCAAAGCTGGCCATAAACTTAGGAGTCACAGGGCCCTTCACCTGGTGAATATCTGTAAATGTTTGTTTTGGGCGAATAATGCCAAAAATGTAAATTCTTTCATTTAAATCTTCCTATTTTGAATGTAGTGTGTTGTAATAATACATTATAGCCACTAGATGGAGCTGATGAGCATAGGGAAAAAATACTGATTTCCTATGCTTCTCATCTCCATCTAGTGGCCATACCATAATAGTAAAACACCACATTTTATGTCAGTATGTGGTGACTGCAGGGGCGGACTGACAACTAATGGGGCCCCTGGGCAATAAGAGATTATGGGGGCCCCTTGGGCTCCACCCATATAAAATCCACCCAATGCATTATGACAAGGGGTGGGCAAATTTCATTCATCTAGCTGTGGTCAAACCACAAATCCCATCATGCATCATGCTGTGAGAGTCATGCCTATGCAAAAGTCTTGCAATGCATAATGGGTCTTGTAGCTCCACCACAGTTACAGAGCCAGAGTTTGCCCACCCTTGAAGATCCTCTACAGTTTAGGAATGATTGCTGTACAAATCAACCCACGGCAGACCTCAGACCAGAACCAACGCACAGCAAACCTCAGACCAGAACCAACGCACTGCAAATCTCAGGTGGAGCCAAATAACCTACCAGCATGTCTTTGGAGTGTGGGAGGAAACCAGAGTACCCGGAAGAAACCCAAACATCCAAATAGTAACCTGGCCGGGATTCAAACCGTGGACCTCCAGTTTGTAAAAGTCGTGCAACAGCTTGCTTGCCAATTCCCACATGTGACAAATTCAGGTAGTGAGACACGTTTACAATCTGACGCTATAGCTGCAAAAAAATGTATTAAACAAATTCCCCCATATTGGTGATAAGAAAAGTGGACGTAGATCAGACCTCTTTCATGTTGTAGTAAAAAGTGTTGCACATGCAAAGCTGGCCATAAACTTAGGAGTCACAGGGCCCTTCACCTGGTGAATATCTGTAAATGTTTGTTTTGGGCGAATAATGCCAAAAATGTAAATTCTTTCATTTAAATCTTCCTATTTTGAATGTAGTGTGTTGTAATAATACATTATAGCCACTAGATGGAGCTGATGAGCATAGGGAAAAAATACTGATTTCCTATGCTTCTCATCTCCATCTAGTGGCCATACCATAATAGTAAAACACCACATTTTATGTCAGTATGTGGTGACTGCAGGGGCGGACTGACAACTAATGGGGCCCCTGGGCAATAAGAGATTATGGGGGCCCCTTGGGCTCCACCCATATAAAATCCACCCAATGCATTATGACAAGGGGTGGGCAAATTTCATTCATCTAGCTGTGGTCAAACCACAAATCCCATCATGCATCATGCTGTGAGAGTCATGCCTATGCAAAAGTCTTGCAATGCATAATGGGTCTTGTAGCTCCACCACAGTTACAGAGCCAGAGTTTGCCCACCCTTGAAGATCCTCTACAGTTTAGGAATGATTGCTGTACAAATCAACCCACGGCAGACCTCAGACCAGAACCAACGCACAGCAAACCTCAGACCAGAACCAACGCACTGCAAATCTCAGGCCAGAACCAACGCACGGCAGCAGAACTCAGGCCAGAACCAATGCACAGCAGCAGACCTCAGGCCAGAATCAACGCACGGCTGCAGAACTCAGGCCAGAACCAACGCACGGCAGCAGAACTCAGGCCAGAACCAACGCACGGCAGCAGACCTCAGGCCAGAACCAACGCACAGCAAACCTCAGACCAGAACCAACGCACTGCAAATCTCAGGCCAGAACCAACGCACGGCAGCAGAACTCAGGCCAGAACCAATGCACAGCAGCAGACCTCAGGCCAGAATCAACGCACGGCAGCAGAAATGAGACCAGCACCTGGCCAGAACCAACGCAGGGCAGACCTCAGGCCAGAACCAACGCAGGGCAGACCTCAGGCCAGAACCAACGCAGGGCAGACCTCAGGCCAGAACCAACGCGGGGCAGACCTCAGGCCAGAACCAACGCACAGCAGACTTCAGGCCAGACCCAACGCATGGCAGACCTCAGAGGTACTTGACTAATTCTCCCCATTTACCTGCTTGTGCCCCCAAAATCCTAGCACAAGTTCCAAGTCAAAGTTTATACACAAAGTTTACACAGGACCTCGTCCCCACGTGGCAGCATATAGCCTGAGATCCGTGTTGTGAGATAAATGGGTAATTCCTGTTCCCCCCATACCCCAAACTACCAGGGTCTTTTTATAACTTCTAGTGGGTGACTGTGCGGTGGCAGAATACTAGGAATAAAGCAGGCTTGCTATTAGGGCCATTTTAACAACAGGGGTAAAATAATAAATACATTTTTATACTTTGCATACTAGTCCAAGGAGTTTGTCAGTGAATTAGAAGGTCCCTTTGTGGTCCCCCTGATATCTAAGCACTGCAGACTGTGTCTCAGGTGTGATACAAAGGCAATTTATAAATAATAGGAAAAGACCAGACAGAAAAGAACAGCCTCAGATCTGGATCCTACTGATGGTGGCAAAGAAACCCTCGCAAACATTTCTGGCCAATTTTTTTTTTTTTTAAAGAGGTTCAGCAATTTCTTCCAGACTTCAAATATAGTAGAGCTGCAGCTAACGATTATTTTCAAAATCAATTCGTTAGTCGATTAAGTTTGATTAATCTGTTAATAATATTTAAAAAAAATGGCTCCAGTGATGGACTACTAGTTTGTATTGAGATTGTAGTCCATCACAGGAGCAAGCTTGGCGCGTTGGAAGTTAAAAGAAAAAAAAAAGTGTGGTGTGCAATATAGTGAAATGGAAAGTGTAAAATTATACAGCAATCAATGGAGAATGGCACCGGCTATAGAGGACTACAAATCCCAGCAAAAGTACATTATACAGCGCAATGCAGAATACCAACAGGACTACAACAAATACCAGCAATACAATATACATACAGTGTACAATGCATTGCTGGGATTTGTATTCCTCTATGCAGGGCCGTAGATAATTTTTTTCCCTGGGGGGGTCATACCTGATTGCCCTGATCACTGGAAGGACACCCTGTCTCCTGTAGGGCCCGATATGTACATATCATTCAGGGCCAGGCAGGAACAGGCACATCTGAAGGGATGCGAGGATGTCCTGTTTGATAAAACATCAAACAGGACATCCCCGGAGTCCCTTTAGATGGGTTCTTCAGAACGCTGTTAAACGGCCGGGAGTACGTGACCCCCTCTGCCCTCCCCTCGCTAGCCACTGCCAGGACACTCTGGGGGGGGGTTTGAACCCCCCTATCCCCCCCCTTATCTACGCCCCTGCCTCTATGGCTGATGGTACATATACAGCGCAATACACCATCAGCTGTAGAGGAATAGAAATCCCACTATCCCAGCAATACATTAAGGCCTCATTCACACGAGAAACGGGCAGCCTGTACAGATCCGTGCTGCGTGCATGGCTGTATCGGGCCGCTCCCGGGAAGGACAGGTGCTGCGTGTGATTTGTACGCAGCAGCCTGTCCTCTATGGGAGTACGCGGCTGTACACCGCCCTACGCTCACCTGACCCGCAGGTCCGTTCGGGTGTCCCTGCTTGGACGCAGACAGAGAGTATGGACACCCGCACAGATGTGCAGGTCGGGTGAGCGTAGGGTGGCGTACGGCCGCGTACTCCCACAGAGAAGGACAGGCTGCTGCGTACAAATCACATGCAGCGTCTGTCCTCCAGGGAGCGGCCTGATACGGCCATGCACGCAGCATGGATCTATACGGGCTGCTCGTTTCTCGTGTGAATGAGGGCTAATACAGTGAATTGTGCCATGTGTGGGGAAAGTGCAGACTTACCTGAGCAATCTCCCAGCAACTTTCTTCCGAGATCATGGGCCTGTCTGTCGGCGGCTGTGGTCCCCCCACACCTGCTCCTCCTTGCTTCATCTTCTCCCGGCGTCCCTGTGCCGATCGTGGATGCGGGTGGGCGGGGAGCGCGTCTGTCAGCGGCGAGCGGGTCTGTCAGCGGCGAGAGCTGAGTGAGGTGGGGAGGAGAAGCGGTGTGTGTGGCTAGGTTTACACTGCACGACAACCAGGACACCCGTCCCGGGATCGCGTGGACCTGCACAATGCAGGCAGCAATTGCCGCGTGGCCCCATTGATTTCAATGGGGTGACATCCGCGCGGCAATCGCAGAAAAAAGGTACATGTATCTTTTTTATGCGATACACGACGTGCGGCTGTTTTATCGAGCTACCGAGCAGAATAGCAAATAGTGTAAAAAGTTGAAAAATGTAAATAAATAATTAAAAAAAAACAATTGGGCGGAGTCTTCTAGCAGGTCCCAGACTATGAATAACAACTGGGCAGAGCCAGCCGTAAGATCACGGCTGGCTCCGCCCAGCTTTCATTTGCGAGGCGTACGGCCAGTGAAGAGTGAATAGTAGTGAATAGCCCATACAGCAGCCCTTCGTTTCTACTATACCGAAGGGCTCCAGCAACCGAAGCTAGCCGAAGGATAAGCAAAGCTACGGCTGGATCCTTCAGCATCTTTGTGAATAGACCCCTTAGTTTCCTGTAGAATCAGCTGGTCCCCTGAGCATTGGCACTGATATCCTGTTTTTGGGTGGCTCCATAGGATCCTGCAAGGGAAAGGAGCCACCCTAAAACAGGATATCATGGCAAATGTGTGCTAGTAAGCTGTATGTGTCTCTATAAACACAAAGACATAGCAAATCAAGCTACTTCCCTCCCCTCTGCCCCCTCTACTCCCTCCACCCCCTCTATTCCCTCCACCCTTCTCCAAGCTAGTAGATGAACAGTTGCTGGAGTTTGCACTGTCCTTTGTGATTTTGTAGTGGATAGGAAGTTCAGGGAAGCTGAGCTGAGAGACTTGGAAGTAGCTGTTTAGAAACATGATGTTTGCAAGTGTTTGGGTAAATATGTAAAGCAATGCTTTGCTGGCCAAGGTGTATTTGTTTGATCTGGATTCATTATTGAAAAAATGTTTGAGAGTTTAATACGACTTTGAGTAAAGAGGCAGAAAACCACAATGAGTAACCTTTTCTGTACTGTCTCTCTTTAAATGATTTAAATAACATTTTCAACACCAAGACCAATTTCAGCAAAAGTTCAACACAGGAGCAATCAGTAACTGAAGCTAGATCCAGTTCATTAAAATGAGTGCTTATCTCTAACTACTGCTGCCCAGAGCCAGCGCAGTATGTCTCAGCTCTGGCGTTTCTTCCAGCATTGAGAATCTAGCATAGGCTCTGGGCTTAAAGCGTATGTAAACCCTAAAACAAGATAAACCTTTTACATGTTGTGGATTGCCAGTCTGTATATGTGGCGGTTGTACTAGTCTCCTTTTTTTGGTACTTTTTTCCTTTATTTTTATCTTGTAAATTTGCCAATAACACACTCCTGCCCTGGGGTGACAACACTCACTCACCGCACTGTATCTATGGAGCAGCAGCATTGTCACCCCAGGCTACTCTTCTCATTTGGATTACAATCACCCCACTCACCTCAGCCCACCTACATTGCGTAGAGCAATGTTGCTTTGTCGTTCACCAAAAATAACCAAGAAAACTGATAACATTGTTTGGGATCTTAGTACAGTCATATCTCCCAACTGTCCCTCATTTGGAACCAAATCCTTCTTTTTCTTTTTCAGTTGTCCCTCTTATTGGTATAATGTACAGATATCTATAAATGGGTTCTATTTCACTACTAAAAGTTATTCTGCACTAAAACCTTCATCTTATCTCTTAATTATCTTGTTTTCTTTTTCAAAACGCCAGAAAAAAGGAAAAGTAATGGTGAAAAAAAACAGTTCTGCTTTTAACCAATCAATGTTAGTAAATAAATTCTTAATGGTCCACATAACCTGTGGCATGGCAGCGGTGCATCCATTGCCTAAATACGTTGTGCTGGAAGGTGTCCCTCTTTCTCATCTCAGAAAGTTTAGAGATATGGTACAGTCCACAGGAAGTTTCAAGGACACTGGATTTCTTAAAGGATCAACAGATCTTTTTCTGTACTTGTGGAAAATAAACTAATGCAGTCGCCACATCTAAGGTCTTGTAAGCTGCAACATATTACATTTATGTTCTTGGGTTTAGATATACTTTAGGCTTGACTCATAACCCTTCTGTCCAGTGGGTGGATGAAAATACCACAATGGCACTACCACAATTAGGAAATAGGAAATTATGCTCCTCTGTGCCATCTAGTGGTGGTAGTGCCATACGAATCTGCCCACCGTATAGGGTTATAAATCAACCCCTATGTCTTCTCATAGACAATAGTAGGTAGTCCCTGTCCTCTTCCAAGTTACGGGCTGATGTTACTTGTATCTATTAGCTAACTTGGGAATGTGCTGGTGAAATATATGGAAAATTGAAATAAAAAATGTATCTAAGTGTGCGTCTTTTGGCAAAGAAATAGAAATGTCATAATAAAACAAGGAGAACCATCCTAGCCTCCTGAACCATGGCAGCCTGTGGGGCACAGACCTGAAATTTGGCCCTATAGCTGACCGGTCAGACAGTGGCAGCTCCAGCAGAAGGGCTCTGTCTTTTATCAATGTACATTTTCCGTCCTTGTAAAAGGTTAAAGCCCCGATTCAGAAATCCTGCCGCAGCTACCCTACATCTCCGTCATGTCTTGGATCTGAGTTCATCCCACAAATATTTGGCAGCCGAGTTATATGTGGCATGTATCAGTGTAATACCACACAGCTGTTTACTGGATAGAAGGACTCTCTCTTCTATGAGAGCAGAGGGGCTGAGTGTAATGCTATCTGCAGCAAGCCGCACCATGTTAAAAGACTAATCCTGTCATTAGCAACACTTGGCTGTAATGTTATCATACAATGAATTTTCCAAATGTATAGGCAGCATTGAGAAAGCAAACCACTTTTGGTAAGCAAGTTATACTTGCCCTGAAGCTGGCCCAAAAACTTTCTTTTAAATATATTTCTTAATAGCATCAAAGGAAATAAATACAGTTATAACCAATGACATCATCACTTTGCTGCCCTGCAGCTCCACCCTCTACAGTCTGCCTGCAGAAAACTACAGGAGGGGGCGGAGACTAGACCAGCCATCCTACACAAGGGGAGAGCAGCAGTGATTGGTCTTTATTACAGGATGCTCCTCCACAGAGGAAAAGTTTTATGCTGGATTGCTGCACAGACGTAGCTGAAATGTTTTTTCCTGCCAAACAATTTGTAATTTTGGCCAGCCATTCTCTAGTTTACTTGGTCAGCTACAGAGAGGTAAGTTAATTATTGTGATGCTTATGCTTTCACTGTCCAGTAATAAACTGGGGTGGGTCCAGGGTGACCTGGGCTCAGAGAAAGTGGTTCAAATGACTGTGGCCATCAGATTGAGGGCATCTACTGGCAAAAAAATGTAATGCGGAGGAAATCTCTGTACAGCAGGGCTGGGGTGTCAGGGGAAGAAGCAACAAAAGGAGCCAATCAGTTCATGTGCTGACAAGAAGCATTCTGATAGAGGGAGAAAACAAGGTGACAGAGAGACAAGCTTATTGCTGTGCTGCTTCACCTTCCACTGTCCAGTAATAAACTGGAGTGGGTCCAGGATAACTTGGGCTCAGAGGAAGCTGTTCAAATTATTTCAGTCATCAGACTGATGACATCTAGTGGCAGAAAGATGTACTGCGGGGAAACTGCATATTGTAGCAAAGCTGATTTTGGCATTTTATCTGTTAACGGGCTATTCATTTTGACCTTGTTATTTTCGGCAGGAATAATGTTTTAAAGATATTATGAAAATAAATCTCGCGGGATTGCAGCAAATGCACACATATTCCTTTCTCCTCTCTGATAATGGCATTGCCATCTGCTTAAAACTTAGGTTTGCATTAAACTTTTTATCTGCTACATGCAGATTAATTCAACTTAAAAATAGATCCAATGACCCCTCCAATCAGATTCCAGCTGTCATTGTTTGTGCAGTTCAGAATCTGAAGGTGGCATCTGGATGTTAGCACTTCTATGAAATCAGCCACGGTCTGTCTGATACAATGTATACAGCTGCTTCAGACTTTCCTAAAGTATAGCGAGTGTCACTGACATATTCCTGAGCCTCTTCCATGTGTCTCTTCCTCTCACCGCTTTCCGACATACAGCTTGTTTCAGCAGCAGATGGCTGTTAAGGTTTTGACAGCATGCCACTTGCTTCTGACGTTTCTGCTTTATTATGGCAACAAATAAGTAGAATGAAATGTGATTTAATATTGTAGATCGCATGGAGCAAATTAGAAGCGTCGAAAGATTCCACACGCTCGCTGACCTTGTCTGGAATAATGAGACCGTGCATGTTCATTGTGTAACAACAACAAATGCCACTGTCTGTCTACCTGACTAGCCATCCCATTATTATTTCAGGATTATAATATATATTATATATTTGTGTTAAAATACCCTGTTTGAATTCTATAGTTGTAAATAGGGATGCAACGATACCGTTTTTTCGGTATCGAGTACAAGTACAGATATTTTTCCGGTACTCGCCGAAACCGAATGCCGATATTTGAAGTCCCATTAAGGAAGCAGGGTGTCGTGTAGTGACTCGCCACCCAACTCCATGATTAGCCGGAAAGCCAGGCGACATGTAATAACTCGCCGCCCAGCTTGCTGATTAGCCAGAAAGCTGTCTCCATGCTACCTCATCACCAGGTGATGAGGAAGCATGGAGCCGGCTTCCTGGCCAATCAGGAAGCCGGGGGGTGGGTAATGACTCGCCACCCGGCTTCCTAATTTTGGCCAGCTTCTCGACCAATCAGGAATCCAGGCGGCGAGTCATTATACGCCGCCCAGCTTCCTGATTGGCCAGGAAGCTGGCTCCATGTTACCTGGTCACCAAGTGACGAAGGAGCATGGAACCGGCTTCCCCACCAATCAAAAAAGCCAGGTGGAGAGTCATTACCCGTCACCTGCTTTCCTGATTGGCCGGGAAGTCAGCTCCCTGGTGACTAGGGAGCATGAAGCCGACTTCCGTTCAATCAGGAAGCCGGGCAGCGTGTAATGACTTGCCGCCCAGCTTCCTGATACCGGAAGTTCTGGTATCGGGATAAGCATTGGGAGCAATTTAGCGAGTACCGCCCAAAAAACTCTGTATCGGCATAGTATCGGTATTGGTGCATCCCTAGTTTTAAGTACCAGGACATAATAAAAATCATCTGGTCTTTAGCAGGTCTTATAATTAGGTAAATACAGCTTCAGATGAACAACAATACATGCATAGAGATACTGATGTAAAAATTGCCAGTATAGAGAAGTTTTTCACAGCCACCAATCAGATTCAAATTTACCTTGGAAGAGTGAAAATGATTGGTTAAGAACAACATTGCAGCACTTTAAACAAACCTATCATTCAATGACGTTGTAAATTAGAAACACAAAAAGTGCAGCTGCACATTTCTTTTATTGGATTTATTAAGTTCCTCTGAAGTGCTACATTTTAGTATTAGTATTAGGAGTGCAGAATAATTTTATATTATGTTAAATATAAATGGTGGCAGATAGAAAGGGAGGTACACAACCCAAACTTTAGGGTAATTACGACTATGACCCTCTGGCTGCCACCGTATAGAAGTGTCTATGTTTATTCTTTATTGACTAAGTGAGCTGAGAGAACTTTCTGACTCTAAGGAAGGTGCAATATTTACTGGATACCATTAGTAGCTCACTGAATGCTTTTACTTGTTGCACCTGTTCCTTAATTACCCTGGGCACAGTGACATCCAATGTAATAACGGCCCAGGTCTGGTATGAGAGGTATTCCATCTCACACTGCCAAAGAGTTGCAGCACTCAGTAATGACACTGTTCCTTTGGGGAAACCTCCTGCACCTGACTTCACATGCTGAAATCCTGAAGGAAGCCATTTCATGGCTGTATCTACCCAAATCTGATATTTCTGGAGGATGTCCGCTGGTTAAATCACTCCCCTAGTTTTCAATTCTCTTAGAAACTCTAGCTCTGATGCTTCTTATAAAGAATTCAGCATCAGGAATCCCTTGTTCAGTCTACCAAGAGATTATTATGGGGGTGATGGGGCAAAATGGATGATTCACTCCTTATGTTTCCACTCAGCTAAAAAGTGTGGATATGATCTGTATTAGGCAAAGTGTAAGGGCTCCTTTACACCACTGTGCTGTGGTAAAGCCAAGGTAATGTACGTTATGTGTCTTTTGCGCCTTGCAGTGCCATTCACTGTAAATGGCACCCCAATGCACTTTCACAATTAAACCAGTGCTTTCAAAAAAGCAGCTGGTCCAATTTTTACACAAAAGCATGCAAAAAACACACACACAAGAAGCACCTCTCCTCCACAAAGCTTAGTCACAGAGATGAGGGCGGACCAGAGTAGGCTGTGCTTTATACCATCAAGTTGATGTGCATGTCAGATATAAGGCTGGTCCCCTTTAATTGTGTTAACATATAATGACATGCACATGAAGGCGATGGTATAAAGCACAGCCCAACATGATAGTCCCTCATCTTTACGACTAAGCCTGGGATTGGGTGAAACACGTCAAAGGGGCCAGACCTTGGGCGGGGCACCAGTGATGTGATAAAAAATTCAATAAACTATCCCAGCGGAATCCGGTGTGAGGTCCAATTCATGGTCAAATGAACTGGTTGACTTAATGCAATGCGCATTAAACGCACCACAATGTACTTGACTGGCGTGAACAAGCCCAAATGTGAAAAGTATTTTGTTTGTCATTTATTCCCTTTTGCTACATTAAAGCCCATTGTAGGACACATTTTTAAAAAAACATCCATTCCTGCCTCCCACCCAGTCCCAACTATTCCCAATCTTTGGGGGAAAAAAACCTTCTAAAGAAGTTATTTTTACTAAACTAAATTCACTGTCCATGTCCCTCACTTGTGTTTCTTGTTGGACTGGAGATCTGTGATCAGCATTAGTCTTTGCACGTGCTGACCGTTCCCCTAGTCATGACATCATCAGGTCAATAAAATCTTCTGGATGCAGAGAGGACCCCACCGCTGGAAAGTCAATAGGAAGTGTCAACATCACCCCAGCAATGACGTGCAACCCAAAGAGGGATCCTCCTAATAGTATTTCAAGAATCACTGCGCTAGGTGTGAAAACTAAATAACTAAATAATTAATTCGACCAGCCGCAACTATGTGTGTGAGTGAACTTATTATATCGCAAGTGAGTTGCGCTCGGTCTCAACAATTCTTCACCGCTCACAGCTAAGACTCTGCCACTGATTTTATGCTCGAACAACTCGTCTGTCTTGTAAGTGCATCTATGTATTTTAAAGAAATAAATCTTTTTTGAATTACTGCACTACCGCTTTTTCTTCGTCTTTTTTCCTCCTGGGAGATCTTAATAGGTTTCCGTCCCCAGCGAGAGGTGAAGGAGCCTGCCAGAGGGAGGAAAAAAGCAGACCAGATCTTTTGAGAAAGGAGGACGGATCACAAGAAACCATAGGACTTTCCGGATTCTATGAATTAACCCTGGTTTGAGACGTTTTGAACTGACCACTCTGAACTGACTGCTCACTAAGATCGATGCCGGTATTTTAGTTAAATTAACCCCGCATTTAATCTTTGTCTTTGAGAGGAATCAGAGTGCACGGAGTAGCACTGTATATGTGATCATTTTTCATACTGTTTAATTTTTATTATTTAAGTGTTCGTACTATATTTAAAATTCGTCACGATTTAGAGATTGGGATTTTAGAATTTGTTTTTGTTTTTCTTATACACGACAAATCTGTGACACCGAGTCATTTATATTTGGATTGGTGTCTTTGAATAGATTGTCACATCACTAAGAGGTTTGTTTGGACAAACCATGTACACTTAGTACACAGAAACACCTAATCAATACACCGGCTGGTGATTGAAAACCCTTTTCCCACACCTGATTGTTGTATTGCACAATTATTACCGAGGTAGTGACTACCGAGATTTATAATAATTTTTTCACAGTAGAATCTGAACTTAGTAACTTCTTCACGTCCTATAGAGTACACATATTTTTTTTATTTATATTTGTTGAGACCGAGCGCAACTCACTTGGGATATACAAAGAGGGATCCTCCCACTCTACGTTAAGAAAAAGAGAAGACTCAAGACTTGGCATGTCACGTGACCACAGATTTACCTAAGTATTTTGTGTTTTTATATTAGAATTGTGATTTTTGGCTGCAGCAATTAGTACCGAACCCGGTTAGAACCTGAGCTCCTCTGAGCAAAAACATATCAAGTGCCATGGGCACTTTTACCCAATCATCTGTGTTATGGGCATTCCCTGTCCCACAGCTGCATGTAAACAAGGGGCAGGATGCTTGTGCTGATGTCATTTACTTAATATGGCCACATAGCAATAAAAACTAAATAACACTTACCAAATTAAGGCATGTAGCCGTATAAGCCGTATGACATCGCTGCATCCTGCCCTTTTGATTATGTCAAGCTGTGGGCAGTGAATTCCAGCCCAGCAACTTCCTTCTGTGTTCGGCAGGGGTTCCTTCTAGGTTCGGAGAAGCTCAGGTTAAGATCAGATTGGGTCCAAACCTGAAGTCATCCCTAATGATGGGTATTGTCACAGTGGGTTTGGGCAATGCCTGGCTGGGGCAGTTAATAAAGCTTATAAAGTGTCCTCAGATAGCAATAAACACCTGAAAGGGGTCCTATCTTTTTTTGACCCAATCCACTGAAAGCATTTGGCTGAAGTTCCATTTTTATTTATTATGCAAACCCATTAAACATAGAGCCCCAGATTCCAGTAAGTCTGCAATGACTTCATGCTGCATTCTTAATACAAAAGATAAAGATTGCTGCCGGCTACCTCTATGTCTGTTCTTGTTTTATAAGTATATCAATATTTCCCAACAGACACAACAGCCTTCCAAACTCATACAGGCAACTGCTATGCTAATGCATACAATCACTGCTTTGTCCCTGGTGCACAGTGAAGAGAAAATTCATATTAAAGGAGAACTATGAGGTGAGTGCTTTTCACTCACCTCATAGTTCTAGCCGACCTGTGACAATGAGACTGTCACAGGTCGGCTCAGTAGATCGGGAGGTGAGCGAACACATACCAGGTTCGCTCGCCTCTCGATCCTGTCACGGCTCTCTGCCGTGACAGGGGGAGGGGCTGGATTCCCCTCTCCCCGCTCCGATCTGCCAGCCAACGGACGGGGGAGGGGGCGGGTACAGCTGGCTCTGCTTACAGATAGGCAGAGCCAGCTGTCACTCACGCAGCTGGGCGGATCCCGTCAGCTGAGTCGTGATCCGCTCCGGCTGCGGCGTCTCAGTATACCGCGAGCTGTAGCTCTTGTTATACTGAGCTTAGGGTGACGGGAGGACGCTAGTTTGTGTCCTCCCGTTACCCTAAGGAGAACTATGGGGAAAAACACTGACCCCATAGTTCTCCTTTAAGTATAACATTAGTCCTATACATTGACCAACCACAATTAACAAGATGCCCACATTATATAATGGCTTTATAAAACACCTAACTAAATCTATTAGCTCATTCATACACAATGGGCAATGCCTGTCAATAACACACAGATCAACCTGTCTCCTTTCCATGACATTGGGAGTACAGAATTTCGAAGAGTGGATTGATGGGAATGCCGTGACACAGACTATTATTCCCGCTTATGTGTGCTGTACAATTGGGCTTCACTTGTTCTACAATGCTATCCAGTTACATTCATTAATCTAGCCTAATTGCATTAAATGAGGTTAGCTTTAAATAAGGAACAAATGGCACATCAAAGCCATCATCTGACTGTGAATAGCACAAAATGAGAGAGAATTATACTAGATGAGAATGTCTCTTAACCCTCTAATAAGATGGTGAAAATAACTAGAACGACCCTCTAGACTGAAAGAAAAAATGGATTTCAAGCAGTTCTTTTCTCTGTTCTGCCCACCTTAAAGGCATAGTGTACTTTTTGCAAAAAAAATAATAAATGCACCCATAATATAAAAATGTATTTTTTGTATTGGAACTGCAGGATCATTGGTGCAATGCTCAGGCTTCTGCAAACTGTTCCTCTAACCCCAAGTGTTAAAGAGCTTTGGTTATGGAGATGGAAGAAGTTATCAATGGACTAAAGACATGGTGAGGTCACCACACCTGTACTCCATTGAGAACTTTGCGTCCCTCTGCTGCAGAGGCCTTCCAAACCTGAGCATTCACTGAGTGGCCAGATTATTATGACTACCCCATCAGTACTTCGTTGGGCCACGAGATGACTCCACGAGATGATTTCGCTGGGCCGCCTCGTGACTCCACAAGATGTTGAAAGGTGATGCGAGGAATCTGACACTGCACTGTTGCCCTTCTGTTGTCTTGTACCGTATACTCGCTCCATGGCTCCGAGTGCCAACATCCCACGTTCAAAGGCTGTTAAATCGCTTTGTTTACGCGTATCTTCAGAAAAAAATCACTTCTACTGTCGTGGTGAAACAACCTGTTTCCCTATTTATAATGGTCTGGCCCTTAAAAAAAAAAAGGTACATATTTGTTTTCTTAAGTAATTACGAAGTTATCACCGAATAAACAGACCTATAGCAGATATGTAAACATTGTACTGCTGCGTAGAGGGTGTCCGGCAAGGAGGCAAGGAGCTGATCTCCCTCCCTCTTCCTCCTGACGCCCTCCCGAGCCAGTCCTGGGGCGGGCGGCGGCAGCAGACGAGGGGGGGATACATACGTCATGTAAAAATGACATTGCAGTCTAATTTAAGGATCACCATACTACCCCATGAAATAGCTACTTGTAGAAAGGCCTGACTCTACCTTTTTATATTTACTGTCAATTCTTAAATAATATGTCACATTGTATTTGATCATATACTATTAATTGTTCTTCATTCATGTACATTTAATTTTAAAATATTATTTGTGATCCTGTTGTCAAAATTATACAGACCTCACAGTCAAAACTCTGTGATGGGAGGTGAGGCCACTCACATGATTTTGACAGGTCATGTGACCAGACTTCCTCTGGCATTTTTTTATTTCATTTATTGCTGTGAATGGTGCTCTGCTTGCTATAGAATCCCCAAGCAAGAAGAACATAATGTACATTTGTAAAGCACATCACTGTGCTTTGTAAATGTGTGTACTTTTTTTTTTAAAGCTGGGGTATGGCCGTAGTAAGGTCATACCGCTATCATTTAAATGGGCCCTTTGTTTCCTTTTCTGCACTGCACTGTAGAATATTGGCACCTGGAACTAAAATGTTGTTAGCACGACAGAAAGTGAAGGAAAACCTAAGGGAGCCCTGAAAAGCAGTAAAAATTGAATGTGAATTGATGATAATCACAGGCACTACAGATACCTTCAGCTATAGGCATTTGCTTGGGCTACAGAATGTGTCCCAACAAAATCCTAAAAGATTACTTCTAATATCCAAAACCAGCCATTATGCATTGCAATAAAATAGCCTTTCCAGTTCCACAACAAACTGTATGGTTCAAAAGCAGATGGGTGGCCAGAGATCTGAAACATGGGATCCAATTATACATCAAAGGGCCCTACAGCAAATTTAATGCAGGGTTCCTTAGCTCTCCAAACTCCAAGAGAATCACACTATTGAGTCTCCTGCTATCAACAATACCTAACCCAGTAGTATGGTAATTGTTTCCATAGCAGTCTAACAGAGGTGCCTAAATGGAAGAGCCAGACATTCTAAAGTGTGGCTTGTGGCTGGCCATGCATCCTCGATCTGGACGCCAAACAATAGTTGTACAAAGATGCAAGTTGGAGCCTATATGTTCATGCCTGTGTTTGTGTCTACGCTAATATCATTTTTCTGAACAGGCTCTGGCAGCAGGCATCACTGGACACCTACAGGCATTCAAAACATTGTATGATCAATGTAAAAATGACCAAATCATGCAAACTAATGTCTGTGGTACCTAAATAATAGTCTGTGATGGCCGTTATGCAGATTGTAGTACATTTGTGTCCAAAGCTCCATTTTGTTGTAACTGTAGACTCTACAGCGTAGAGCATGGTGGCTAAATGATTATCATGTGTCTCCTTGATGGACTATAGTAGTGGATTGAAATCCCCAGGGCTCTATAAGCATGAAGTTAGTATGTGTTCTCCATTTTTGGCGTTTTTCTGGGTGTGACATTTTTCTCCTACATCCCATCTTCCACCCAAAGTTCCAGTGCCTTTATGACTGTAGTAGCAGCATTACACTAAAAGCGGTGTTAGGGATTGCTGTTATAAACTAGGGCCTGTGTAGAAATAATATTAATTCAGATACAAGATTTACAGCTACACATATAATTATATATAGTATGAACTAAATATAAATTATTTGACCTAGGATCATACTTAAAGAGTCCTAAAGTAGAACTGTGGTCAGGCTATGGACATTCAAATGTGTACAAAGTTTTTACAAGAAAATACATTTAAAATGCTGTAAAGTACGCCACCACTGACCTCTACAGCTGAAGACACTGCAGAGCAATTCATCCTCAAAGTTTACAGCAAGAGTTTTTTAGTTTCAACTTCTCTTGGCAGCTCAGCTCCCCCCCTGTCAGCGGTGAGTGGACAGCCTTCTAATCTCTAATGTAAATGCAGATCAGGTAAACAGGAAAAGGGAAGAAAGAAAAGGGCCCAGAACTGAATAACTTTAATGCTTCTATAGTGAATTTTAAGGATGGATTGCTGCACAGTGCCTGAAGCTACAGAGGTCACTGAGGCCTTTTTTTAAGAGCTTATTTACTGCTTGTTAGGAATTTGTAAATATTTGGATGCCCATAGCCTTGCCATAGATCTACTTATTTCTTTAATTTCTATTCCTTTCATGTTCTGACAGTAGCAGTAGAATGGAAGGAACAATTCGATTAGGTGCCACAAGGCAGTGTGGACAGTTCCTGTCTCAGGCAGTTTGATAAATTATGTCCTCAACACTTATACTAATTGCCATCATCCAGTTCCCCATCGGGTTCATTTGATATGTTTAGAAGCCATTCCACAAAAAAATAACATGTGACGGTATATGGTTTCTGCTAAGACCATACGTTTATTTATACATTGAAAGTCTGGATCAGTTACTGTGACTTCTTTACCTTATCTTTTAAGTTAAAATTAGCTGACCTTAGCGACTACTGTATAAGTAATTCTGACAATGCAGAACACGCAACGCAAAATGCTGTTTGCATTATAATAAAGAAGGACAGGACGGGAAAAAAGTGGGGTCCCCCCTAAAATTCCCAACCAGACCCTTAATCTGAGCACAGGCCTGGCAGGGCAGGAAAGGGGGGGGCACGAGCGAGCAGCCCGTCCTCGCTGCGCCATACCAGGCCACATGCCCTCGGGATTAGGAGGGTGCTTTTCCAGGAGTCCCCCCGGGAAATCCCATTGTACCCATGCCGATGTGGGGGCCTGTTGGCAGGGGGGCTTATTTGCATAGGGGGACACCCTTTCATAAAGGTTGCACCCAGATGCTGCCCCCCTCTTGTGAATGAGTAAGGGGGGGTACCCCGATGCAAATAAGACCCCTTGCAAGCAAACCCCCACAACCACCGGGTCAGGGTTGTGATCGAACAGGCTCTTGTCCTCATCGGCATGGAGTCAATGTCTAAAGGGTCTGGTATGGATAAGGAGGGGGACTCCACACCGTTTTCTTTTTTTTTTTATTTGTTTACATTTGTGGGGAGAGCGGTTTACTTCGGCAGACCATTCTCCCCGATTTGGCTGTGACTTCGGCGTTCGACTCGGCCAAGCTGTTTGGCTGCCTTTGACTGCTGTATGGGCTACTGTGAATAGCCCGTACAGCAGCCCTTCGGTTCGAAGATCCTTCGACTCGCGGAGACATACACGCGTTTGTGTGCCATATTTGCCGCCCGCCCCCATTGAATTTAATGGGGCTTGCACGCGTGACAAACGTGGCAAAGAAGCTCATGTAGTAGTGTGTGCAACACACATTTTTGCTTCCATGTTTTTCGCGTGTTTCCACGTTTGGTGTGCCATTAGAAATGATTAGCAACACAAGCGCATTGCACGTTTCACATTGGCGCATGTTCACAGAATGCGGAGGTGTGAATGGGGGGCTTACAGTCATTATGTTTACAAACAACTGGCTCCAACTCTCTAAGCCGAGTTTCCCTGAAATTCCTGTCCAATACAAGATCCCAACAGAGAGGACAGTCTCCAGCAGCTGTCCATCTACTAGCTTAGAGAAGGGAGACGGAGTGGGGAGCAGGGGACTGACTTGCCTTGCAGTGCCTGTGTTAGTGGAGACACACACAGCTTATTATCACACACAAAGGTGGCTCCATATGACCCTGCAAGGGAAAGGACCCACCCTAAAACAGGATATCAGGGCCAGTGCTCAGGGAACAAGCTGATTCTGTAAGAAACTGAAACTTATAAACATCAAGGAGCAGCATCCATTGTAAGTGATTCAATCAGCATTTGGAATAGCTTAAAAACCTTTTGAGTTTAATATCACTTTAAATTCCTTTTCTGTCTTCACTTCATTGAGAACAATGCATTGCCTGATATCATAGACACCATGATGCTTCTACTGCTGCGATAAAAGGGGGGGGGGGGGCAAGGGTTCAAGAATAAGGTGCCACC
>NW_017306448.1:1123362-1130885 GCF_000935625.1 Nanorana parkeri | reverse complement strand
CACCATGAGTTTTCTACTGCCGCGACAAAACGGGGGGGGGGGGCAAGTGTTCCAGAATCAGGGTCCCCCAGGGCTCCCCCTGCTACATCCCTGTGATAAGACTCGGCATAGTGCGTCACACCTCAGTGATTTCATTTGTCTCTACCAAACTGAATAATGATTCGGTTCATTAAAATCCCTGTCTGAAGGTGACAGGTGCACTTTAACATATTCACTGAAACAAATTATTCCATCACCTTTCTTTTTAGCTAAATGTTCTGTAAGGCATGATAAGATTCTTTTCGGGAAGCACAATTGTACCTGCGACTGGAGTAATAATCTCTGGCAGTCTTTAGGGAGGCAGAATGATTATAGATGAGAATTGTTAATACACCGAAGAGAAGAATATCAAGATAAAGGAAGAAGAGAAAATGAATGGAGTCAGAGTCTGGCTGACACATACTAAGCAGCCTGTTTCATAACAATTAGTAAGAGGGAAAGTGAGTGAATCATAAAGGAATTATCTCAAAGATTTTACAAAACTTAGCTAAGCTTGAATAAAAACTTTGTCAGATGTAAAAAAAGAAAAGAAATCTATTTTATAGATGAGTTAGCAGACACAATACTCCTGCCTCCTACTGGATTAAAAGGACACAAAAGTGCCCAAACTGAAACTTTGTTTCATATACAGTGTATTGTAACACAAACTGTTACATGATCTTCTTTTTTATTTATGCATTTATTTTTTATTTAAAGATTTTTTTTGTTATTTATTCAGATAACGGTTTAATTTGTGTTACAGCATATACTTTGCTCCCACCACCCCTGAGTAGGTCCAGCCAGAGCCCCCTCCATCCCCCCCACAAAAAAAAGTACTACACTTGTCTAGATCTGAGTCCAAGAACTACAGCATTCATTACATCCCTCCACTGGCTTCTTATAGCCGTGCGCAGCCTATTGCATTAGTGTATGCACACAAAAGTACAAACATGTACTGTATATAATATACAGTATATATACAGTATATAATACAGACACAGACCTGAGCCATCTCTTCATCTATCTCTTACCTTTTCCAGCAGGGGTGCAGTAATAAAGCAGGGAGCCTGGCAGGTGCTCATGTGACCACCCGCCTTACTTCCTAATTGGATGGGAAGCCTGGGAAGCCTGGGAAGCTGCAGCCACGCTCAATCGCAGATTCCCAGGCACCGAGGACTGCGGCTGTTATGTGTGGAAGGTAAGTGGCAAGTGCTGCTGCGCTCTGTATCGCTGAGCCAGTCACTGAGAGATCTTTGTGATCTCTCCACCAGCTCCACGTATATTATATTTGTTACATATTCCCTATCATATAGCATAAGCTAAAAAAAAAAAAAAGTTGCAGCTTACCTTTTTTTCTAGATGTTCTTTCTGCTAACTCCAGGACTAAAAATCCTGCTTAGTTCTCGCTCTCTGTGGGGTTGGGGGGAGTTTTGTTTAAAGTAATAAACCCCAACTGTACTGTGTTGGCAGATTTTATTATCACTTGTAAACTAGATGAGCAGGACTGTCTGTCCTAACAGAGGGCTAAAGGCCTGAAGACATTGTACGTTAAAGAGGATACACTTATTCTGTCTTAAGCCTTTCTTTTTTTTTCCATAAGAAAAAAGTTTATTGAAACAATAAACATAACAAGTATATATATGAAGAGCTTTGTACAACAAGTGAAACCATGTAAACATGCAATGGAATATCCCAAAGGAGTAGTACATTGTAACCTCAGAGTATCATAAGATAACTCAAGGAACAACTCGTGCATACTGATCGATTTTGCTAAAGATGTCCCGCCCCTGCAGTGCAAATTGACAAGCGCCACAGATATACATGGAGATAAGTGACCGTGAACTGTTTGTAAGTGTCAGACCCAGGCATGTTTCAGCGAACACTGATCTATCCCAATCAGGAGTCCATCACCTCAGCATAGGCAGGTGTTGTTTTGAAATGGAGCCAGCAAGCCCAAGTAAGGTTGTACTGAGAAAGCCTGTCTTGGGCTATATGTATCAGTTCTTCAATTTCAGCTTTGCTTGTGGTTCTCAGAAACCACTTCTTCATTGAAGGCGGGGAGGTCGACCTCCACCGAATTGGGATAAGGAGTTTTGCTGCATTCAGAACGTGAAAGAGCAACGTTTTTTTGTATTTGTGAGGAGAAGAATTATTATGGTGTAGCAGGGCCAGTGTCGGAGTAAGTGTCCGTGTTTCTCCAGTAATAGTCCTCAATCGCATTCCAAAAGGATTGAATGTGAGGGCAAGACCACCACACATGCAGAAACGTTCCCACCTCCTGGTTACAGCGCCAGCAAAGGTCGCTACACGGTGGAAACATTTTTAAGAGTCTGCGGAACTCAATACCATCACGTACGTATATTAAAGTTGTTTTCCTGTGTGTGAACGTTGATGGAGAATTTACATGTAAGGATATTTATGTTTTCCCATTCTTGATCAGTAAAATGCATGTGGAGGTCAGCTTCCCATCTGGGCCTAGAGCTATCGAAATCCTTAGTAGCCGATGACAGCAGCAGAGAGTACAATGTAGAAACTAAATGACTACTGGGCAGCTCGGAGACACAGGGAGATTTTAGAGCAGTTAAAGGCCTACCGAAAAGCCTTTCGCAACCTGCAGTCGTTAAGGAAATGCCCAATTTATAGGTGCAACTAAAGAGGGAATTCACTAACCATTTCCGGTGCCATTGCAATAAGAGTACGTCTCTCTTTGAAACGTCCTCTCTCAAAGAAAAGCCGAGTGTTGACGGTCTCTGCAGGTCTCCACATAGATAAAAAGGAAGGAGATAAACCAGGTATGAAATCGAGATTAGATTTAATGGGGGTCAGGGGGCTTAGCACAGATGCCAGATGTGCTCTGGAACCCGCTGACTTACAGATATGCAAAGTGGGGCTAATCAGAGGGTGGTGAGCCCGATTTTGGGATGGGGCTTTGGACTCGATCCCCAAAAGGGAAGAGAACAGGGTAGGGGACATTGCCTTTTGTGAGCCCTGAGTATTCCAATTGACCAAAGGAGTGAGATGGAACCCCCCCCCGAGGTTTCCTATTAGGACAGTCAGAATTTGCTGTTACTGAAACTGTGAGGGGAGTATGTGAAATCCTGCTAAATAGAGATATGTGAAAGGTAAGAAATATAGATTTTTAATTATTGTTTGGGTATGCTGTGTGAAGTTTTTTCAAACGTCGAAAGTCGAAATACACTGGAAATCCAACATTGTGACTAGAGGGGATTTCCTTCATTTTGAAAAAGATTTATTTCACTTACTGTTGTGTCTACACGACAGAAAATAAAAGGATGACAGGGGTTTTAACTAAGGGTGCACGGAAACTGTTTTTTCTGTATCGATTTTGTTTTCGGTACTCGCCGATACCGAGTACTGATACCGGTGCTTCCGCTGGCATGGAACAGGCTTGCCGGTCAATCAGGAAGCTGGGCGGTGGATAATAACATACCGCACGGCTTCCTGATTGCCCGGGAAGCCGGCTCCATGTTGTTTGGCCACATTGATTGTGATTGGCCGGGAAAATGGCTTCCCGGCCAACAAGCATCGAGTCGGCTTCCCAGCCAATCAGGTAAGCTGGCTCCATGTTCCCCTACGGCACTGCCGGTCAGAGGAAATCTTCCTCTGACTGGAAGTTCTGGTATCGGGGAAGGTATCAGAGCATTTGGGGCGAGAAGTTAAAAAACATAAGAGTCTGCCATTGCAGATGTCCTCCCAAATATACTAGGTACCTGGCACTGTCCCATAACAAGCATTCAAAGTGAAATCAGACTAATGTACAAGTTCTTTATCTGCATACATGTTATGGGTCAGTCACTTGGAAGGTAATGAAGACATTAGAACACAAGGACAGCCGGAGCGTTAGTGTTTTCAGAAAGGAGGAAGTCATGGTAGCCTCCATACTTTCTCGAAATAGGTATTCCTAGAATATCCTAAGTCAAGAGCTTCACAAAAGGCTTTAGTCTTAGATCATTCTTAGCAGAAAACAGCTTTCCATCAGAAAGGGGATACTTACAGCAGAGGATATACAGTACAGATAGAAAAGGTTGGTTGGCAAGATCTATAAAGCATTCTTTTAAAAATAACTCTTTATTCAAGTTGAATTTAAATAATCAAACATTATATTACACATCTCTAAAGATCCTTTATTTCAGCATAGTGCTTAAACTGCATGTTGCCCCAAAAATGAAGTTTTGATATATGCGCCTGTGTATTCATATAGTCCTATGTAAATTTGACCTGTAGTGTTTTTATTTGTAGTACCTGGTGATCCTGCCCTTTCCCCCCCGGTTCCTGTTTATATCTGACTATGACATGCATGGAAGCATATCCTTGCTGTTATAGTTAATTTGCACTCCTGGGATTGCTGTTAAGAGTTACAGGATGCTGTGCCAACATACAGGTGAAACTCGAATAATTAGAATATAGTGCAAAGTTCATTTATTTCACTAATGCAACATAAAAGGTGAAACTAATATATGAGATAGACTCATTACATGCAAAGCAAAATAATTCAAGCCGTGATTTGTCATAATTGTGATGATTATGGCTTACAGCTCATGAAAACCCCAAGAACCCCAAATCCACAACCTCAAAAAATTAGATTATTACATGCAATCAATAAAACAAGGATTGTACATAGAACAATATCGGACCTCTAAAAAATTCAAACATGCATATGTACTCAGTACTTGGTTTGGGCCCCTTTTGCAGCACTTACTGCAATTACTTTTGCATGATATTCTAATTATTCGAGTTTCACCTGTATGTCCCAGAGTCAGTATTGTCATCATCCCCCACCCAGCAATGCTGTGCCCTGCATTATCAGTATATTCAACAGTGTACAGACATACATTGTCCTGTACATTCTAGTAGTCCACCTGTGATTACAAAGTCAGACATACCTCTTGGTCCACCCCTTGATGAAGATTGAAAGCAATACAAGCCACCTATGTTATTGCAAATTGGAGGTGACAGGTTCTTCTTAAGTGTATGTATAAAATCACTCGCACTACAATAGAATTTCAAGTCAAAAAATGGTTTATTGTCTCGATTGCTATCACATCATATAGCGATGTTTCAGAACAAAAGCGGTTCCTTCTTCAGGCAAACACATGTATTATTATTCGGTCAGGAGTGCGATGGGTACACTGGATTTAGGTTCTCCTTAAGGAGACATTAGGGGTCAAGCAATGAAGCTTATCAAGTACAGATCATGCTTGATGAGCTTCATCCCTGGCCAGGGAATGACAGCTTAGAAAATGGAAGTGACAAAATCCTTGTCCCTTCCGGCTTTATTTAATGGAAGGGAGATCAGCAAACGGATTTTCACTGGTCTCCCTCTCTTTGAGCAGTTTACACCTGCTATACCATTCCTAGGCCCGCAGTAGGAGCAGGGGGCATAAGGAGGCCAGGATTCAGTACATTATGAGGGGAAACCGATGCCGCCCAATTCACTTCCAGTATAAAGCAGTCAGCTTTACACATGTGGGCAGACACTATAGCAGCCAGGAGTCTGCTTTCAGGGCCCCGGCTATGCCATACAGCAGCTGAAGTAAAAGGGTTAAATAGTAATCAGGCGAATTGGGGAAAATGGAACTGCCCCCACTAATCTGCCCCCGCTTTCCCCCTCCCACTCCTCTTACCTTTGGAAGAACGCTGCTTCCCCTTTGCCGCTGCCAGTGTACAATCTGTCCCCCATACACAGCATTGCAGCCCTGCACTATGGATTTCAAATTACACTTGCAAATGGTGAGCACCTTTTGGTCAGCGCGGTCACCTGACCACTCTGACCTATGAGAAGCGCTTCTGACCGCACTGACCAATGAGAAGGAGTTGTAAAGTCCCAGCATATACTATCCTGTTATAACATCAGCATTGTAATAGGAATACATACTGTTTTTGATAATGCAATCAAAGCTTACTTGAACAAATCCCTTTTATGTAGTGAGTGCCGCCTTCTGTCCGCCCATCACTTTCATCAACTTCCTGGATTCCCAGTGTGCTTTGCCTCTCTTTCCCTGCTGCTTGGTGTGATGCAATATCAATTGCTCAAGACTACATTTCCCATCATGCATTGCTTGCAGCAAGCAATGATAATGTTACATTGTTCAAACGTTGTGTTGTAGTTCAGGAGGCACGCTCTGTGAGAGTTGTGACACAAGGAAGTTCATATTCACAGGGCTGAGTGAAATTGTGTCACTGCATTGAGGAAGTACCTCCTATGGCATCCTCAATAAATAAATTGACAAACTTCTAGATGGGTATGGTTATTAGGTGTGAGATACAATTTATGTAAATTCAATACAGAAATACATATTTGGTAGTTTTTGACCATAGGTACCCTTTAAGTAAATCAACCCTTAGTGTATATAGCCGGCACTATAAGGAGGAAAGCTCTATACAAACCCCATCTCTTAGAAAGTCAGCAATGCTTGCATAGGATTTTCGGCGGACTCCAGCGTCGAGGGAGCACATTTACAGTAACAGCGAGCATGTGCCTTCTATATAATCAATGTGTCAGTTAGATTTTCTTGTAGCAGCATACTCACTTTAGGCTTTACATGGATCAACAATGAATAATAATGAATAGGAATAAAGAGTTTATCAAATAAAAACAAAGGCATGAGGCACGCGTGCCAGGACAGCTGTGTATGTAATTGTAGTATGTGTAGAATCATTGTGTACATTTATATACACAGATCTCCTTATGATAAGTGCCTTTGTCATCAGTTCTTTATGGTTATTCATTACGTTTCTGTGTAAAGCTCAAACCATACCAATCTACGTCATAGCAAGTCCTGTGACAAAGATAGGGATGCTCTGAGTTAATGGAGAAAATCTTAAGTCTAGTGGTGTCAGTTTTCTCTTTGAAGTTGTGAAAAAGGATTATAAACATTCAAAAGTTACTCTAAAGAGCTGAACTGTGTTAAGGCAACCCCAATATTAGTGCTGCAGGAATACATGTTTGCCAACATTATACTTTCAAGACTGGCGTGCTCTGTAGATGTCCTATCTGCCACAGTGGTAGATGGTACATGTAGTAATTTCATGTAAACACTAAAGTTGGGTATACACACTTCAAATTCTAGCCGATTCTTGATGAACCGGCCAAAGTTCGCTGTGTGGGTGCCTCTGTCGGCACCATTTCACCTGGCATCCCTTGATCAGCTGATCGAAGGAGGTGGTTGAAAAATTCTCACCCGAATGGAGCTACCAATCAGCTGCTAGCTCGGTTCAGGTATTCTAAAAAGGAAACAATGGGGGATTTTTGCATCAGGGCTTGTAAGTGTTGATGGAGGAATCTGTGTATAACCAGCTTTACAAACCCAGGTGATGCAGTTGTGTGGGTGGAGCCAGGCAAAGCCACAATAAATTTAAAGGAGAACTATGAGATGAGTGATTTCCACTCACCTCATAGTTCTAGCCGACCTGTGACAATGAGACTGTCACAGGTCGGCTCAGTAGATCGGGAGGTGAGCGAACACATACCAGGTTCGCTCACC
>NW_017306448.1:1122688-1123320 GCF_000935625.1 Nanorana parkeri | reverse complement strand
GTGTTTGATAAACCAATTGAAGATCTCATGTGCCCACAAGAACAGACAGGGTCTCTGGTAATATGGCAAACAGATGATTCTGAACTATCCATCTGCATACTGCTATTCACCCTTATGTATTTCCAGCAAACTTTTGCATAAAAAGAGGGATTCTTGGTTCACACATATTGCATTACATGTTCAAGCTGGCCAAATGTGTCAAAGTGATCTTGCTGCACAGTCTACTCTACTTTGCAAATACTTACTTTCTCATAGCATACTTCTATGGACATGTAGTGCCAAAATGCGGCAAACAGAACCAGTTCTGGTCACTGACTTGCACTATGCAAAAGAACTGCAGAAATGTCTGTGCTTAATTCGAAGTAGAGAGCAAAAAGAAAACATAATTGTTCTATGACAAGAAGTCCAAAAGCATACGTTCATTATTCCTGCTATTCTCAGGGAGGATTTCAATAGCCACACTAAGCAACAATAAGATGCTACCACGTCTCAGTATATGGGCCACAGTCAATACAGAAGGATATCATTTGGACCGATACATAGGAATGATAAGTAGGATGGTGGGTCACAAAAAGGCAAGTTATGAAATGTTACCATGCATGCATGCTCTATATAGAATCGCATACTGTCTA
>NW_017306448.1:1097886-1122655 GCF_000935625.1 Nanorana parkeri | reverse complement strand
CAGCAACAACAGATCTGCTTTTTATTTTTTTACTTGTAATCTAGGATCTTGACAAGCATTGCGGGGCCATTTATAAAACCATGCACAGCCTGAAATCCTGCTTGCGTTTCTTCCCAAAGCAAATGCATTTTTAATTATGAAATTATCATTTATAACAAGCAGTCGTCTAATGGTATCTAATGCTAATAATTATTAAAACTGCATCATTTTAGGAAAGCAGAGTCTTATAGATTTCTCCATTGACAGTCTCCATCTTCATTAGCAGAAACCTAAATTATCCGGATGCTTTCACAATGAATACCTGATAGATCTACTATTATAAATAATAACTGAGTTGCGGGCCTATTCACACTTGTCCTTTTCATGCAGCATTAAGATGCATTGCAAATAGAAATCTCATTATCTCCTATGTAGATGGTTCACATCTATGTAATGCAGTTTAGTATGAAAGGGAACTATATTTGCCTGTTCACACCTATGCATGTGCAATACCACGTGTGCCGCATACAAGGAATTGTAGTGTGATGTAACACTAAAAGGTGTTAAGCAATGGCTTCTAAACATACTTTATATAGGAGACGCTGCTTGGTTCCACCTGTTATTTTATTTTAAATATCAATTACTATTAATCAATAAATCCAAGGCTTTGAGGTGTTAGGTGTTTAATATGATGATTTTAGATTGTAAGCCCTCACGGGCAGGACCCTCCTTTCCTTCTTGTCTTAAATTGTATTGTGACTGTAATGTCTTCCTTATATTGTAAAGCGCTGTGCAAACTACTGGCGCTATATAAATCCTGTATAATAATAATAATTTGAGACTATATTAGTGGATCAAGTTCTTCTAGACCAACTTCTGCTGATAATTAGCCTGTATATAAAGATGGAATATTTAAATAGGTAGCAAGCAAACAGTACACAATGGAATGGCTAGGCATGTTGTTTAATTTGGCCTGGGTTTGTTTATGTGGCCTTTGATCATAATGCACATTATTAGTGTGGAAATTGAAATCTGACAAACACATAATGCTGCGCACTTATTAAGTCAAGTGCACAAGGTCCACGTTAAATATAAACATTACAAAACTGCTGTTAGGTTCTGCACCTGTTCAAATAATAAAACACCACCCTACAGCAGTCTTCATCTTACCAGCAGCTCTTCCGTAAGACTTCATGTGGTTGGAAGCCAACGGACCTTTAAGCTTGATTAAATTATCTGGCCAAAATATTGCCAAGGCCATTCAAAATTGCCAGAAGAAACAAGAAGAAGGAGTAAATGAACCAAATGGCACAACAAGGAAGTAAATAACCAAGAGTTCAATACCAAAAAACTATCGAAAAACAATTAGGGTCATGGTGGGCAGAGCAAATGACCAACTGGGAATGAGCTAAAGTTGACAATGGAAAGCTGACACTATAAAGTGATTCCTCAGAGCCTGAACATGCCCTGTAATGAGTATAAATATACAGTGAGGAATTACTTGTCAGCTGAACTGATTTAATGCATCATCACGCACTGGCACAAATGCAAGAACAACAAGAACAAAGTCCTGGACATAAGCATGTGTATGTGCAAGGTAATAATTATAAGTTTCTAACACGTCCTATAGTTAAATTGTTGAAGAACCAAGCTATACAAGCACTCAAACTCAAAGATAAAGCCACTTAGCCACCAGTTTTCAGGAGTGGCACCTTTATACAAGACTTCTCTTATTTGTTGATAACTTTTTAAATGAAGCAAATAAAAACATGCAAATTGCACTACTTACAGTATCCACACCGTGTTCCTCCTTCAAAGACAAAGCCATTTGGCACAGCCCCATATCGTCTTAAGTCAGACAACTTCCATTGCCCAATCACAACTGGTGGAAGATCTCTAGCAAGAACTAAGATGTCATTGCACAGATGCAGTGTTGCAGGTCCACTTTCCAGTTTGGTGCCAGGCAATACTCCAACATGGAATCTGTGAACTGAGATGATAGAAGTTCTGTGGTTAAATGCATCAGCATGTTGTCTGTATATATGTTTCTTCCTGTGCGCTTATGTAACTTTCATTGAGTTTTCCAGCATACTGATAAAAGCCCTTAATAATGTCAACTTATAAAACAAGCAGTGACATGGACAGAGAGATCATGAAGATTAATAAATATTAATTTGGCCTACAGACTTTAGACACAACCGAGATCTCCAGAGGTTGTTTGTCATTTCATATGCCTCACAGAGAACTATATTGAAGGTACCCCTCGGGAAAGAGAAATGTCAAATGACAATAGACTAATATTACTTTGTGTTTCCTCTTTTATTTAAAGCCAAACTCCAAACAGGTAACAAAAACAAGAAGGCCAGACAGTGGCTTTGGGTAAAGCAGCTCCCATATACTTTATGTATTTCATTCGTGCATTTAGCTGTTTGCTCGAAGTACAGCTTTAAAGCAGTACTCTCCAGAAATAAATCATCATTAAATGGATAGATAACTTTAAAAAGGATGCAATTCCATAACCCTAAACTAATAAGATTTTAAAATTATGAATTTTTGTTCTCTCAATACCTATAGGCCTTTTGTGCAGTGAGTGAAGCCTACCCTCACAACCTCACAACCGTTTCCAAAGCTGTGCTCTGTCTTCTGAGACAGACCAGCTGAAGTTTCAACAAAGAATCCTTGGCAAATTGAACCTGGACAGATTCACTCATCCCTAACAAGAAGCTACTTATATCATTATACACTTGCCACCCAAGCTTGTACACTATGATAGGGTAATAGAAGCCTTTCATGCATGATGGAGTCTCCCATTTCCACCACAGATAATGCGCTACCAGGGTATCCTAACACCAGCAGCTCAAAACAGTCTTTTGAGACCTGAGAAAAGATGCTATAGTTATACAACATGGTTGTGCTATGGCCTGCCCATTCCCATTCTCCTTGGCTCCCTATTGACCACAAAGTATAATGGGTGGCATTACTGGCCAATATGAAACCAAGGACAGTAGAAAGGGACAGGCAACAGCTTGACCATAATAGATCTGGTTCAAGTTTTCTTAAAAGAGCACCTTAGACTTCTGGGGTATCTGGCCACTCTGGATATAAACATGAAGATATCTAAATGTGCGTGCATTAGCATGCTTCTGTTAGTTTTTAATGTTTTAAACCCATTGGTTCACTTTATTGACTGATACAAGCTGACCCATATGCCGTCAGAGGGCAGCAGGCATACACGGTCATTATGCAGTACTATTAAAGGAGAACTATGGGGTCAGTGTTTTTCCCCATAGTTCTCCTTAGGGTAACGGGAGGTTACAAACTAGCGTCCTCCCATTACCCTAAGCTCAGTATACCGCGAGCTACAGCTGACGGGATCCGCCCAGCTGCGTGAGTGACAGCTGGCTCTGCCTATCTAGAGGCAGAGCCAGCTGTACCCGCCCCCTTCCCCGTCCGTTCCGCCAGTCAGCGCTGGCAGATCGGAGCGGGGAGAGGGGAATCCAGCCCCTCCCCCTGTCACGGCAGAGAGCCGTGACAGGATCGAGAGGTGAGCGAACCCGGTATGTGTTCGCTCACCTCCCGATCTACTGAGCCGACCTGTGACAGTCTCATTGTCACAGGTCGGCTAGAACTATGAGGTGAGTGAAAAGCACTAACCTCATAGTTCTCCTTTAAACAGGGGCTTAATAACTGCAGATCATGGCACAGCTTAATATGGCCCCTCCTTACTGTCACTGATCTTTACATAAAGTATGTCTAAATCAAGGCCAGATAGCAGCAGAGCTGTCAGCATAGTCAGTATACTAGGGAGCAGAGACATGTACAGAATTTGCCAGGAAAGAGGGGGACAATCTTCCAGCAAACTATTCCTCAATTGGACACCAGTCCTTTTCAGCTTTTCACATCTCAGGGTCTCACTGTAAATCCTAAGCCTTCCTACCCCATCCACCGCCACAGCAAGCAAGTGCTTAAAGAGGTAGTCTAGTAGTGAGTAAAAAAGAAAAGTAGTAGTAGTAATGATAAAGACCAAAACAATATTTTATATGAGGGCCTAATTCTTACTACTCCCGTACACAATTATTCTATAAACTTAAAACAAACTTAAACTTTGTGTTCAAAGAAGTTTATATTAGGATTATGGATAACAGCTGGCAGTCTTTAGCTAAGAAGACACTGTGAGATTTTTGCAGGCTGTAGAAGATTGCGCTAGCATTAGGTATACAGGGTAAATTTCAGTGCTGGCTGGAATGACCTGAAGTTTTACATTATTAAGACAGCTAAACAGATTCTCCTTACTGCACAGCCTGCAAAGGGGGTTCTGTAGCTAGCGACAAAGACTTTTAAAGACTGTAAAGCCTCATTCACACTGTTAAGAGCCGGCCCGTACAGATCCGTGCAGTGTGCACGGCCATATTGGGCCACTTCCGGGAAGGACAGGTGCTGCGTGTGATTGTACGCAGCAGCCTGTTCTTCTCTATGGGAGTACACTGCCGTACGCCGCCTTACACTCACCTGAACTGCACATCCGTGCAGCTGCGGGTGTCCGTACACGGACACAGACAGGATCCATCCTGTCTAGTGTATCATCTTTATCTGTATATACTGTTTGAATAAAGATGTAATGTTTTCCTGTTCAAAAAGGAAATAAAGATGTAATGTTTTCCTGTTCCTGTTCAAACAGTCAATCATTTCCATGGGATTTACGTACTTTTGCATATGACTATACATATACTGTACAAAAGGCAGAGCTTAGTAGTACCGGAGGTATGGCTTGGTAAGTGCCTGTCTACCTTATCCTCCTTATTTGCAAAGTAATGTTTGTACTCTTTACACAAAGGAAAGTATCTGAGGTTCAAGCTTTTAGAAAAACAAATAGTTACCTTCCCCTAAGCTGTAACGTATCCGTACATCCCAGGCATTCATAATGTCTTTATTATCAAACCCTAGCATGACGACTTGTGAGAAGCAGATGATGGCCACACTGTAACCCATGCCCTCATAGGAAAGCCCAGCATCTACTCCACAGATGTCCTCCAATGTGACGCTGCTCTTCTCCTTGTGCCCCTTCGTCCTGTCCGACTTATCCTTGTAGATCAGCATCAGCAGGCAGTCTAGAAGAAAACAGATACTTATTGGAGAGGAGAACATTTACATTTACAATATTCTATATCTGCCTGGACACGAATAATCTGGAGCCTTTTAATGAAGTGTTACATTTCCTGTCAAATTCCATATTATTTTTGTGCAGAGCTTAGTTATGTAAATTGCATTCTCTCCTTTCTTTATATGCTATAATCATAAAGCGAACGTGACAATATCATGTTCTGCCTGTTATTTTTGCCCATGCTTTATTTAAAACAACTCAGTGTGTTCTCAGCCAACGTATAAAATGTAAACATGCAAACTGGACAACTGTCTTCACCCTGGTATAGGTTACAGCCATGTAATTGAAGAAGGGTGTGGGAGAGCTGGGTTTGAATCTCAGAGCCTATAGGCCCTAAAAGAGAAACTCCACCTTTGTAGGAATATAACATACAACATATAATTCCTATAATATCTGCCTTGGTGTTTAACCTTTTCAGCCCCTGCAGCCATATACGAATTACAGACCAGACTAGATCTTTTTGTCTTTACTTATGATACTGAAGCAATACATACACATCAACTTTTTTATCAGGTTGAACAAGGATTTCTTTTGGCAATGTAGGCAAAAATGTTATTTTCTAGGCAATCAACAGAGAAAAATAGGTAACCAAAAATAAGATTTGTTCTAGTTAAAAAAAGAAAGAATTTAAAAATAAAATACTTGGAATTGAAAAAAAGAAAGAATTCCGGGCTTATGACAGGCTACCCCTACACTGCAAGGGTTCAGTGCTCGTTTTGCTAAAACAAAAAAATAGATGTACTCACCCGATCTTCGATCTCACCTGGCTGTTAGACTGCAGCCTTTCCTACCATGGGCTCTGGCAGTCGAAGCCCTGCTGACATTCTCACTTTTAATACAAGTCCATTGACTTGCATTGGACGTGAGGACGCCAAGAAACATACCACAGCCGTAACAGAGGGGAGGAGAGGTGAGTGGTTGCCTCCGCAGGACTGGCGATCAGATGAGTATATATATTATCCCCTAGACTAAAATGACCAATTAACCCCTTGCAGTGCAAGGGTTAATTGTCATTTGCCCCAAGTTTTTCTTTAAGGGCTAGGTTTACCTTTCTGACCAAGGGGTTGATTTACTAAAGGCAAATAGGCTGTTCTCTTTGCAAGGGAATCTTGCAGCTAAAGTTTCCCTTTAGCTTAGTGAATGAGGTGAAGCGCTGGAGACTTCCATCATCCAATCATGTGCAAGCAATTGTATTGTTTTGCTACTTTCCTTGCACATGATTGGGTATTCTTTGCAAAGTGAAATTTGTTCTGATTCACTATGCTAAGGGGAAACTTCCCCTGCAAAGTACAAATTCCCTTGTAAAGTGAACAGCCTATGTGCCATTAGTAAATCAACCCTACTGAGGGGCGCTGTAAAGCTTTCTCGCACAGGGCGCCTAAAGGCCTAAGGCCGGCCCTGGTTCCATCAGCCACTGCGGCAGAGGGATTTATAATTGTCAATGGAATACAAGTGAAGTGGCATTACCACATTTGTAGTCCATTGACACTTCCTTCCATCCGCGTTACTACATGTCCATACCTCGGTACAGACCTGGACAAGAGGAACAGTCTGCAGGAGGCAGAGCATTGATCTAATAATCTACCGATCCACTGATCATGGTAATACTTTACTGAATCCTATGCCAAAAAATGTTTTCTTTTATGAAGAAGAGTATATTTATTTATTTATTTATTTTTATTTACAAAAGGTGGGGTTTCCCAATTTCCCTTTAACCAGTGATAGTTATAAAACAATTTGTGAAACTGTAAATTAGTGCAAACGTTTTTCTCTAATTAGTCCTGCTTACAACGACCTTCAAATTAATTTTGATACATGGCATGGAAAGGTTATTCACAATTTTTTTTTTATTAATTTGCCACCATGTTTCCCTGTCTTTACCAACCTAAACCTTTTAATCTAAACTGCTGTGTTTATTATCAGGGGAATTCATAAAAACAGGAGCAGACAGAATCTGCAGCAGTTGCCCGTGGCAATCAATCGGCTTCTCTCTCGGGTCCACGTGTCAAGTAAAGTTGTATAGGCAACTACACAGAGCAGTTGTCCTCCCCAGGTGCAGGTTTCTGTATGGACATGGAGCATGTTGCACGGCTGTACACATCCATGTGAATGAGGACTTTAGCTATGTTTACTGCAGCAGCGTTCAGAAACGTAAACCAGAAACCCATGAGCCCTGCATTCAGTGAAGAGAATATGGTCTTTTTTTTTTACACTGTGACCATGTAAGGCCTCATGCGCATGGCCATTAAAAAAAAAACACAATGCAATGTGTTTTTTGGTTATGGATCTGAATGCAGGTACCGTATATTGTTTTCAATGGAGCCATTCACACAGGTACATAAACATGCTCCGTGTTCAGATCCATAATTGGAAAATCTGCATCAGAGGACATAAATTTTACTTGCATACTTGTGTAAATGTATGTTTACTGATATATGCCATTATGTGTAATTGTGTAAATGAACTGATTGCACAGGAAATTGCATATAACAAATAATGGAGCACTTGCTCTGCCCACATTGTTGGCGCAGGATGGAGATGGCTGGAGCAGCCTGGCTTTGTAGCAATCACTGCACGTTTACACTGTACTCTTGCATGTTAAAGAAATGTTTACATGCATACAAGCCTATGGGCAAAATTTTACGCAGGGCAGAAGATGGCAGCAAGATCCGACATTGACAGGCTATTTCATTATGCCTCTGTGCCCTTAGAAAGGCCTGATATTATTGTATCACTAATGTTTAGACTAATACTGCCTTTTATAGAATAATTTGTGAAAGACAATAAAAATATTCAGCTTTAGCGTTGATTGCGGATCCATTTACTGTACCTGACACCCACAAAAGTCATGGGAGTGATTATTAGCGTGGAATGATGATTAATAAAGTGGAAACGGCCAAAAACTAATCCATCTTCCTCCACTGAAATCAAGATTTATGAGTGTGGATCTCTATTTCATTCGTTGTATCCAGAATGTCCATTCAACTTCAATGTCTCTCCTCTGCATCACTGTCTCCCCTACATCTCCCTCAGCTGCTCAGCTCACTGAAAATACAACCTTCTTAAAACCTGATATTAGAATATGCAAGCACTGCTCACAGCTTTGTAAAGTTGTTGTGCAGATATGGACTTCTGATCATTAAAATTCTTCCTATGTCCACACTGGAAATACCGGTGTCACTACCAGTAAAGTGTAAGGTAAATATATTTGTTTTATTGAGCAATTGTGACTCCCACCAAGTAACTTGCAAGTGCCCAGTCTAAGTGTACTAAACAGGATGGCGCTGCTGTGATCTAAATGTTGGATGCAGAATTCATCATGAGAGTATTCTGAATGCTGCCATGAAACAAGGGTTTTGTATTCAGCCCTGAATGAACAAGCCCTTAGAAAGGAGAAGTAGGTAAAGTACTGTGAACAATTAGTGGTAAACCCACCCATAGTTCCCGTTTTATCATACCGGGCATCCACAACCCCCATAAGTAAGCTCTAGAACAGCGGTTCTCAACTTGTGGGTTGCAACCCCATTGGGGATCGAATGATGATTTGCCGATGTCAGAAAAAAAAAAAAAGCCGGAGCAGGGAAAGGTTTACTCTGCTGGATCGAGCAGAGTAAACCTTTCCGGGAGAAAGTGTTTCTCTCCCGGGCGGCTGGGAGCCGGTATCTAATAGCTATCTAACGGTAGAAAAACTACAGCGATGAAGGAGCAACGCAAATCATTTTACTGTTAGGGGTCGCCATAACTTGGGCATTGTTATCATAGGTTTGCGGCACTAGAAAGGTTGAGAACTGTTGCTCTAGAAGGACAGGTTTTGGTTAACATAACTTTGGCTTCATGTATCTGTTTCCTGTTCATTTATTATTATTTATTTATTTATTACAGGCGTTTATATAGCGCCAACAATTTACGCAGTGGTTTACATATTGCCCATTCACATCAGTCCCTAACCATAAAGCAATATTAAAGTCAAAATGGAGCTGAGAGAGTTGGAGCCAACTGTTTGGAAACATAATGACTGTAATTGCTTGGGCAAAAATGTAAAGAGATACTTTGCTGGGCAATGCACTTGTTTCTTCTGAATTCTTTATTGGAAAAAGTTTGAGAATTTAATAGTAATACTTTAAGGAACCTGTCATGGTCCTTGGAATACTGAACCACATCTCCTTGACTATATTACACAGTGGTGGGTCCTCCGGCTACTTTGGCCTTCATTTGCATGACCAATAGGAAGGTGTTGGTTTGGGCGGGTTGTTCAAACTGTTGTGTATAAAAGTGTGTGTGTGCATTCAATAAAGCAGATCCCTGTTGGAACTTACATACAGCCTGCCTGGTGTTTGTTTTGAGCTGGATTTGAACAGCACATAGCTGTAGTTCGAATCCCGGATTATCTGACGATCGAAGAATCAGACGTTGCGGTCCGACATCTGGTCCATTAGTAGCAGAGGAGTGCCAGGAGAGTGGAACCAAGCGAGCAAGGGGCTCGTTACATTGGTGGCAAGCGGCGGGATCTGCTCTCCAGTTATTGGGACACTCCAAACCAACACAGGGAATGACCAGCTACGCAGCCTGCAGGAGAGACACACTGAAAGACCTGCTTGAGAGCCGAGGAGGGACCGCTGGGACAAAGAACAAGGCCACCCTGATCAGTGAGCTAGCCGAGATGGATCAGAGGGATGGTGATGCTGGACCCCTGATCAGTGAGCTAGCCGAGATGGATCAGAGGGATGGTGATGCTGGACCCCTGATCAGTGAGCTAGCCGAGATGGATCAGAGGGATGGTGATGCTGGACCCCGGTCCGTTGAGGACTTGTTTCAGCAACGAGTTCGAGAGCGGTTGGCATTATATGGTGCCAACCCATCAGAGACCGCCATACAGAATGCCATTAGAGACATCCAGCTGCAGGATGAGCGACTTGAGAGATTGTCATGGTCCTTGGAATACTGAACCATGTCTCCTTGACTATATTACACAGTGGTGGGTCCTCCACCCTGTCTTAGGGTTGAATCACTCTGTGTTTGTTTCACAGTTCACAGTTTGTCTTAAGGATAATCCCCTCCAACGGCTCCGTGGTCTGGAAGGAAGGCATTGTTCTGTGTTTATGTAATGTAATTATCTCGTGGGACTTCTCTGTGTCATTACCCATATCAGCCCTCCCCTTCAAGTTATCGGACCAATCCCTGCTGACCCTGTTTCAAGTCCTCCTTTGCATGGCCACACATATCAGCCCTCCCCTTCAAGTTATCGGACCAATCCCTGCTGACTCTGCTTCAAGCCTTCATTTGCATGACCAATAGGAAGGTGTTGGTTTGGGCGGGTTGTTCAAACTGTTGTGTATAAAAGTGTGTGTGTGCATTCAATAAAGCAGATCCCTGTTGGAACTTACATACAGCCTGCCTGGTGTTTGTTCTGAGCTGGATTCGAACGGCACATAGCTGTAGTTCGAATCCCGGATTATCTGACGATCGAAGAATCAGACGTTGTGGTCCGACATCTGGTCCATTAGTAGCAGAGGAGTGCCGGGAGAGTGGAACCGAGCGAGCAAGGGGCTCGTTACAGAACCCACAGTCTAAGGCAGGGGTGTCAAACTCAATTTCTTTGCGAGCCGCATCAGCATTGTGGCTGCCCTCAAAGGGCCGGTTGTATCTGTAAAAATATATGAATGTATCTACTCTTTATCATATTAAATATGAAAGTAGAAGACTAGGAAAAATAATGGCAATTAGTGTAACAGTGCAGACTCTCAGGTGGCTGTGCAGGTTCTATGGTGGACTTTGCAGACTCTCGTGTGTACTATGCAGGGTCTAAAGTGGGTTGTGCAGGTTCTATGGTGGACTCTCAGCTGGGCTATGCGGGGTCTATGGTGGGCAATGCGGGGTCTATAGTGGGCTATGCAGGGTCTATTGTGGGCAGCGCGGACTCTCAGGTGGCTGTGCAGACTCTCAGGTGGCTTTGCAGGTTTTATGGTGGGCTGTGTGGGCTCTCAGGTGGCTGTGCAGGTTCTATGGTGGGCTGTGCAGAGTCTATACTGGGCTGTGCAGACTCTCAGGAGGGCCGTGCTGGGTCTATGGTGGCCTATGAAGGTTCTATGGTGGGCTGTGTGGACTCTCAGGTGGCTGTGTGGGGTCAATGCTGGACTTTGTGGCATCTTAGGAGGGCTGTGCAGTCTCACCAGGGGTCCCAGTTGGTTTCAGAGGGTGCGGGCAGTATGGATCCAAAGGAAGGAGGAGGAAATGTTCGGCCGGCGGTGTAAACAGGCACCATAAATAACAGAAAGGCTGCTGGGACCTTGCTGGGGACCTCGGCAGCCTTCCTGTAAATCCCGGCGACTGTATACAGTGTCAGCTTTGGTTTAAAAGTGAAAGCTGCAGGAAAAGTTCAAGGGCCACATGCAATTTGTGTTTGTTTGATGCATGTGGTCTAAGGACTCTATCTCACATGCATATTAGGGCTGATTTAGACAGGAGACAACCTAAGCGGCATGTCCTTGAAGTGTGGGAGGAAAGTGAAGTGCCCGGAAGAAACTCACACAAGCACATTGAGAACATGGAAACTCCTTGCAGATAGTGTCCATAGAAATCATTGTACTTGGAAGAGAAACTGATAGTCTATGGCAGTGGCGTAACAATCGCCATAGCGACTCAGGCGGCCACTATGAGGCCTGGGCACAGGGGGGCGCAGCCAGGGCATCCCTCTGATGCCGTGTGAGCCGCCTGGGTCGCTATGGCATGTAAGGGTGCTGGCTGCCACTGACACACCTCAGCAGCGGCTGTGAAGATCACTGACAACCTGTCGCTGTGTAGCTGTGTCAGTAACAGCCAGCAGCTGCAGCAGAAGAGGCCGGCGTTCGCAGTAAAGGAGGAGGCGGGGCCCACCTAAGAGCAACCCTGCCTCCTCTTACATCACTGCCCAGCGACCTAAGAGCAGGCAGGGCCGGTCGATAGAAGAGGAGGCGGAGCCCGGGGACGGAAGAGGAGGCATGGCCCAGCGACCACGGAGGCGGACAGAGCTGACAGGTAAGAGGTGTGCAGCCCATCTGAGACCCTGCGGAGCCCACTATAGAGAGTCTATGGTGGGCTCTGCAGGATCACTCTCAGGTGGGCTGTTTGGTATATCAGGTGGGCTCTGCAAGTGGCATAACTAGCAATCACGGGGCCCCATACAAAATTTTGCTATGGGGCCCTGTGATTTCTAGTTACGCCCCAGGTCTATGGTAATTTCCTGGTACCTACTCACTGCCCAGCCATTAATTACTACAAGAGAGATTTACATATTTTGACAGTGAAAAGGTACTAGATATGAACCATGTTCATCCTACTAGCTGCAGTCCCTTCGTCAATATTTCATTAGTGCAGTCACAAGCCTCTCAGCTGCCATCTTGTCACATAAGTGCTCACATATTGTGTCAAGCATTAGCCTGCAGGAAAACCCTATAGTGGAAGTGCGATTCTAAATCTGTCTGCTTTTCATTTCAGGTGTATGATTAAATACTGAGAACTCTGACTACTTGCTGTTCAGACTACAGAGCATGATATAACCAGCCAAGGGTGTCCAATAATTATTAGAATTATATACACTATCAGAAAAAAAGTCTAGTTTTACCATTTTTATTTGAACATTGCAGATGGTTGAAACTCTGAATAAAAAATAACTGCAGCAAAGGGAAATGTATGCGGCCGCACGGCTCGCACACCCCTAAGGCCGGCCCTGCCTGGAGGCATTTTCTCATTAGGCGCAGATCACACTTTAAAGGTTAAATTCACCTTTCTGACCCATATTTAGGATGTAACATGAAACATGGTCACATTGCAACCCCCCTCCCCACTTACCTGAATCACTGGGGTTCTTCTCCCCATAGGCTGCTGGATTTTTGAAAGTTGCGCAGCTGTGCATGGCTCTGCCCACACAGCCACATCATCCATCCACAGGAAGGAGGAACTTCAAGTCCCATCTGCCTTTGTGGCAGTGGAATCCAAGTGTAGTGGCATCACCGCACTTGTAGTCCATTAACTCTGCCTGTCCTGTCCATGTTACTACATCTCAGTACCTCGGTACGGGCATGGACAGGAGTAGGGATGCACTGATACCATTTTTTCAAGACCGAGTACAAATACCAATACTTTTCCTTAAGTACTCGCCGATACCAATTACCCATGTGTGTTTTTTAATTTTATTTTAGGACAGTGGTGGAGCACCAAGGCCCAGTCACAGCTGCAAACGCTGAAACCCTGGTAGTTCTGCCACTGACCGCACCCCCTAGACCCCTTGCACCTGTGCGGTTTCTTTCTCTTCTGCAGTTATCCATAACACCTGACATGCCCAGTTATGGTGGAGCTTCTGACTTCATCCCGTGTAACAGTCCTCAGGACTAGCAGCCAATTGCTGTAGTGGTTATATCCTCATCACACACTATACCGATGTTCCCCTTAGTCGGGTGCTGGAGAAACTGGTAGATGGCATCACATCAAACTAATAAAATATATTTTGCCCACACTCCTTAGACTTCAGAATTCTATCTTTACAGACATTCCTGCAGCATAAAGAAATTTTGCAACAACCGCACAGGGTCCCTTCGTCAGGCAAAGTGTTATCCAATTACCCTAGCACTAGTATAGGATTGTGTCATCTCTGAGCCAGCATCTGAGTCCAGCACATTGATAATGCTTGAATAAAGATGGTGCTGTCCTTTTGGAAAGAATATGCAAACAGGGTCATTGTCAGAAGAAGTACTATGATGTCCATGAGTATTTAGGTCATTAACACCTTTCATTGTTATATATTACTTAGCCAGCATATACTTAGCATCGAACATACAGTATATGGTAGGTCCACTACAAAAAAAGTCTGCTCATGGGCTTGAAACCACTAACCAGGTAAAGGTTTAGGTGACTCCTGCTGTTAAATATTGGCTCAGCTTTCCACGTTTTGCATGCTCTGCCATTGAACCTGCAAGTTTGGCCTCGCTTGCAATCCATTTTGCAGGGCAGATTATTTGCTGCAGAGCACTGAATAAGTGCTGGTAGCCATTAGCACCCTTCTCATCAGGAGTGAACTGGTGGAGCTCAATATTCCACTTCTGTATGTTGCACTCGATTCCAAAGTCGAGATTCCTCACCATAGGGGATATCTGGTCAGTGAATGAAGCAGCCTTCTCTAGAATTGTTACATTGTACCTCTTGTTACTAAGATGTATTTAATTCCCTTTGATCCTCAGCTCCACCTTGTGTCCATAATGTGGTATTTACCCCATTCATCACTGCCTATAATATTTGAAGAACATTCAACCAGAAGAGAAAATATCCTAATAACATTCTATGTTTTCCAAATCTCACAATAGCTTGTTAATGCACACAAAACGAATGTACAAAGTTTTACTGGACATATATATATTTTTTATAACTAGACCCCTAAGATACATTTAGAGCCCGGAAAATATGAAAAATTACCAAAGAATGAATAAGCAATGTTTTTGGAATTCATACGTGACTTTCATGACTAAAACAAAAAAAGTGCCCTGTCACAAGCTGCTTTCTTTATTGATTTGATTTTCATAGGGAAATCTTAGGTTTTCTTACAGATTTTGCCTAGTTATGTAAATGACTCCCTTTTAACAAATGCTGAAAAATGATAGCATAGAAGGTGAATGTTTTATTCATGAAGCTCTGCTTTTGATTCAGTTTTGAAATAATTTCTTCAATTTATTTATAGGGGAATGCAAAAACGAAAAGTATTACTAAAAGCAAAAAAAAAAAAAAAGGCACTCCGTGCACGGAGTTCGAATCGTTGAATTACTGAAGAGCTCTGGTGTCATTTGGGACAGACGGATTTGCATTGTCAAACTCCAACATTTGAAAATGAAACTAAAGTAAAATGATGAGCTCAGATTTTGGTGCATAGAGCTTAATTTTAGAATTGTAATAATTTAATGAATGTTACATTTTTTAAATCAAAATGTTAAGGTACAATAGATGGAAGTGATACAAAGCCGAACTCAAGCTTTAAAAGAAACCTGTATTGGGAGACATATTGAGGCTTCCATTGCTGACCTCAAATTGAAAATTGATATTTACAACCAGGCTGTTTCACTGCAATATTTTTTGATTCATTAATGGGAATATTCCCACCATGCGCATGCTGGAAAATATTCACTAACTGGAACCAAAACTAGGCAAAACATTTCTCCAGTTACCACACTCCATGCCTCTTCTTGATCCCCGGAGAAGGAGATTGGCTGTACATTTAGGACTACCAACATGGAACAGGCCATTAAAGCCCAGCTGAGCTCACAGAAATAGATATTCAGAAAGGCAGACATTGTACTAAGGCTAACCATACCCACTACAATCTGACCATACAATCTCTGTACAATTATGTTACTAAAACTATGTAACATAAGGACCTACCTAAACTACTGTATATAATCAATATGTAACCAGTCAGGCAGGATCCTGCACTACATACATGTTGGTAGATCTAAAGGAAATTGTACAATCAGATTTTACCATATGCAATGAGCTTAAAGTGACACTAAAATCAGGAGATAAATCTAAATATGCATTCAATTACCTTAACTATTATCATTATATCTGTGTATGCTGACACTGTTTTTCTCTCTGGAGGGTGGCTACTTTTGTTCCCCATGGTTCCTGTGTGTTTTGGAAAGTAACCACCGCTCCAAGCTCACTCCTGTCCTACAATCTCACGTTTAGTCTACTAATTTGTATTGAGATTGTAGTCCATCACAGAAGTGTGCTTGGAGTGGTGGCTACTTTCCAACACGCACAGGGACCATGGGGAACAACAGTTGGGCTTTAAGCATGATCTGAGTGCCACCAGGGCAGCCATCAGGAATTTTGGGGCCCCTTACGCGGCTTTAGGCTGGGCCCCCCCGCACCGTCACCCCCCATACTGAGCCAGTCACATCAGTCTCTGACAGAGGAGCTTACACTCTAATGTCTCCCCCCACAGTCACACACTGTTATTATTACGGATGCACCGATACCGGTTTGTCGATATTTTTTTTCCGGTACTCGCCGATACCGAATACAGAGTACCGAAAGTCCCATTAAGGAAGCCGGGCGGCGTGTAATGACCCACCACCCGGCTTTCTCCTGGCTAGCAGTGAAGCCGCCCCCATGCTTCTTGTCACTAGGTGGCGAGAAAGCATGGAGCCGGCTTTCTGGCCAATCAGGAAACGGAGCGCCGCATAATGACTCGCTGCCCGGCTTCCTGATGTCCAAAGCTAAAGTACCGGGCTAGGCATCGGAGCATTTGGGTGAGTACTCGCCCAAATACTCGGTACTGCCGATTAACCCCTCCCTCTCACTGCCCTGCTCGGACAAGCTTCGGTCCGTCAGAGCAGGCTGATGCGTAGCGTCGGGCAGGCTAGTGCATCGGGCATAGCAGGCCAGGCCGCACGCAATCAGGATGAATGTTTTTTCTGGGCCCTCTTCTTCTCCTCTGCCCACCCCCAACAGGCGGAACGCCAGGGCCCTTTTGCTATTGCGACCGTGGTACAAGCGACAAAAAGTTTTGTTTGTTTTTTTGCATGGGGGTCCCCCCAAAATCCATTCCATCTGTCTCTCTCTCTCTCTCTCCCTCTCTCTATCTCCCTCTTTCTCCCTCTCTCTCTCTCTCTCTCTCTTTCTCTCTCTCTTTCTCTCTATCTCCCTCTCCCTCCCTCTCCCTCTCCTTCTCACTCCCCATCTCTCCCTCTCCCTCTCCCTCTCTCTCTCTCTCCTTCTCTCTCCCTCTCTCTTTCTCTCTCTCTCTCTCCCTCTCCCTCCATCTCTCCCTCTCCCTCCCTCTCCCTCCCTCTCTTTCTCTCTCCTCTCTAACCCTCTCTCTATCTCCCTCTCTCCCTCTCTCTCTCTCTCTCTCTCTCCCTCTCTCCCTCTCTCGATTATTATCGATTTATTCGATTAATTGTTGTAGCCCTACATTATACCATGCATGACCACAACACTGTGGTGTTAACAGATGCTTTCAATGTATAATAACCTGTCAGCTTGCATCCCCATTTAGCATACATCAATGCCTTACTATGCAATCCCCAGTCACTGTTTCATGTACAGGAACTAAAAATGTACCTTTTAATGTACATTAAATTATTTCCAGCCAATGCCCAAAACTCTACATTAAAAATTAATTCTGCAATTACATTTGCTACACATTAACGATTACATTCATTATGCATTCAATATGCAGCATTGGTCCACTTTGTACACTGCACTGTCATTTTTATTCCACATTGCTCAGCTAGAAGTCAGCTAACTGTCAAGCAAAAGTAATTTTTGTCTGTACCCCCTACAAAGTGGAAGCTTTGGATCCCAATGGGAAAAGTTGATTAGTGCTCCCTTCGGGAATGTGAATTTTAGTACTAGTAAAGGTGCAAGTGGGTCAAGGATTATAGAACATATACCTAAGTCTTGGTTCACACCCAGCGTAATCTAGCGCTTTTTCTGCCCCCCAAAAAATGCTACAAAAAAAACAAAACCCTAAAACAAAATCCCATTCATTTCTATGGCCATGTTCACATCTGAACTTTTTGTCGCTTGTAGCAAAATGCCCGTCACTGTAAAAAGTACACGAGCTTCTGTATGGCAGATAAAGGGCTTCTTGGCCCCATAGATTTTTAATGGAAACGCTCAAAAACGCATGTTTGCTGCATTTTGCATGCAGTATATGCTTGTTTGCTTATTTACCTCAATGTGTCACAATCTGCGAAAATGCTGTACTTGATTTATGTGCATAAACTGCGCACAAAAATGTGCAACAAAAACGCGTATAGAAACAAGCAAAAATGGTGTCACCTAGGTGTGAATCCAGCCTATGTGGGCCCTAGTGTGCACCCATGATAGAGGAGTGTATTAAAGCCCCCCTGTTCTCACTCACCACTACACAACCATGGACAAATTGGGTGTGTCCAGCAGCAGAAATGAAGGGGGATGGATGCAGAGGGCTGCTAAGAGTTGTCACTAGATTCTCTGTGGCTAAATACTGATCTCCAGACAAACAGCTAAATATACATTTAAAATGTATTCATGATGTGAACGGGGACTCTTATGGGAAGGGGGGACTCTTATGGGAAGGGGGGGACTCTGATGTGAAGGGGGGGCTCTGATGTGAAGGGGGGCTCTGAAGGGAAGGGGGAGACCCTGATGTGAAGGGGGAAACTCCACGTAATTTTTGTTTCTTTGTTTCTTTGCATGGGGGTCCCCCCTAAAATTGATAACATCCAATCTAGGATAAGTGTCTTGTATAGATTTTGGGGGAACCACACATTTCATTTTTTAGACTGGGGTGCCTTGAGATTTTGCATACTTTTAAAGGGTGCCCTCACTGGAAAAAATGTTAAAGGAGAACTATGAGGTGAGTGCTTTTCACTCACCTCATAGTTCTAGCCGACCTGTGACAATGAGACTGTCACAGGTCGGCTCAGTAGATCGAGAAGTGAGCGAACACATACCGGCGTTCGCTCACTTCTCGATCCTGTCACGGCTCTCTGCCATGACAGGGAAGGGGCTGGATTCCCCGCTCCGATCCTCCAGCGCTGACTGGTGGAACAGACGGGGAGGGGGCGGGTACAGCTGGCTCTGCCTCTAGATAGGCAGAGCCAGCTGTCAGTCACGCAGCTGCGCAGATCCAGACATAATTGTCGGGATCCGCTTCAACTGCGGCGGCTCAGTACAGCTCGCGGTATACTGAGCTTAGGGTGACAGGAGGACGCTAGTTTGTGTCCTCCCGTTACCCCAAGGAGAACTATGGGGAAAAGCCCTAACCCCATAGTTCTCCTTTAAGGAACGCTGCTTTACCCTACCTTCCTTACAGCATGCTCCTAATCGGCACATGTACACTGCAGCTCACCTGATTGGCTCCTAGTGCTGCCCCTTCATTTTCTAGCTAGTATTGCTTTACAGGGATTACAAGAGCCTTATTCCAAGTCAAATTCTAGTAATTAGGCTAGTTAAACATAAAACAAACTGTAATTTTGTTTAATTATTGCATAATTGCCTTTAATTGTATTTCTTTTATATCTGCCTGGAGTTCATCTTTAGGGGTCCATCCCCTATACATCTGCCGAGTTTTGAAAAGCTGTATCTGTGCATATAAAGCAGGCTGAATGCTGCCTCCAATACAGAGACCTGATTTTCATTTTCTTACAGGTCTTCCTATGTACATGAAATCAGGAGCTGTAGGAAGTTTAGCTATCCCAGTCCTGTCTATCGTGTGCAGTAACATGAAACCTGCGGCAGAGGCCTTCGTCTCTCCCTTTCCTCGCAGCCCTCTTGCTCACATGCTAACCTGACTTCTGTATCCTCTTTCTATTTTTATGACACTAATGTGCTTTGATGTAACCAGTCTCTCTGTGTCCATTGATATAACTCAAGGCAGTGAAAGGAGGGGACTTTTAAACAGTAATATAAAATATTAGCTAAAGCCATTACAACCAGAATTTGCCTCTGGCATGTAACACTACCTGTATGCAGTTGGAATAACTCATACATTAAGGTGTATCTAAACGCAAGAATACATGTTTAATATATTGCAGCTTACCACTCCTTAGATGTGGGGGCTGCATTAAATTGCCTTTTTCAGGCATTGATTCCTTTATTTTAACCTGGTGATCCATACAGTAATATGCTTCCTGTGCTAGGGGGACAATGTTCATTCACTGTACTGTATTTATGGAAAATAGTGTTGTCACCCTAGGACAGGAAGTGTGTTTGAAATACAAAACACCTCCATTTCTTCTGATTTCCATAGTATTCTTCTAGTTCACAGAGAGAACTGATAACATTGTTTAAGATTTTAGTGCAGTAGAGTCACTGCATTTTCAGCTCAGTTCCTCCTCAGTGCACATGCTCCCCTACCCTCACTGTGTCTTCAGTGTGCATGCTTTCCTACCCACACTGTGTCTTTAATGCACATGCTCCCCTACCCTCACTGTGTCTTGACTGTGCCATACATGATAGGTATTGTTGCACATGCCAGACTGAGAGCATGTATTCAGGGTCATCATTCACTCTTTGTTCTACATTGATGACCTGTAAAGGGTTTTAGGCTTGACATGTTTGGCAAAACTATATATCGGGTGTACTTTACTGTCTCTCAGATGTGACTAACTGAAAACAATGTACTCTCTGTATGGCAGAAATTTTGATCATGTAAGCAGCCTATCCAAGCTGCTTACACACTGTCCTGCCACTGTACAATATTTGTGGCTATTGTCTCTCAGATATGCTCATACTTTTATTTCAAGATATTACGCACTCATTTTTATTTCCGTTTTGCATTTACATACTTGCATGCTGTTGTTTATTCTATATGTTAACAGGTAACATTCCATGTGAATCCGCTCTGGGATCTATCTAGGACGTGTCATGTCTGGACTGTACAGGTAACTGATTTAGGCCTCTTTCACACTGGATGATCAGTACATGGAACCCCTCCTGATCGGTAGGGGTACGGATCAGATGTGACATTCATGACCATCCAGTTTTCTCCTCCATCTTGCAATGAAAAACTGAAATGACCAGACCTCATGTCGGCCTATGAGGAATTGGATGTAAATAGACTGTTGAAATCAGATTACCCCCGATCTGGCACAATCAGGTCCAGGGAAACCGAACTCTGTTCCATTTGTTTTTCCAGACCTGGCCAGAGTCGGGGGGGGGGGGGGTAACTGGGTGTAAACAGACGTGCATCTGTTTACACCCAGCTGCCTATTGACCAGCATTGAGCATCCAATCCAGTCCGCCTGAAAAACTGACAGGTGGACCTGTTCGGACCGCCAGTTTGAAAGGGGCCTCATGCTGGTTGTCTATTACTGTCGTAGTCTTAAGCTGGGTATACACCGTTAGAAGAACATTTTTCAATTTTCTAATAGTTAATGGGGTCACTTCAACAATTAATTTAGACTGTGGGGCCCAAATAAATTGGAGGAGTGGGATGGAACTTTTTTCTCGACTGAACAAAATTGAACAGTGAATGTGGTTTTCTTTTCAGAGACTTCATTCATTCCAGAATCGTATATTAAAATCAAACTACATTCATCAAGTCTCTAGTAGCATTGTGGAATGTTCTGATTAGATTTTTCATGTGAAATTCTAAACGTGTATACCCAGCTTAACACCGCCCACAGCTTTAGGGCATCTCCCAAGCATGTAATTAATAGGATTGGTGTGTTTTCCATGTTGCTGATCCTGGGCAGATTCACTCAACACTTCTGATGATGCACAGTAGTCAACAGCAGCCAGAAACATGCTACAAGAAACTTTAAAACCACACATTTTTTTGACTAAAATTATAAAAAGGTTGTTCTACCTACAACAAGAAAATCGAATTGTTTCCGGAGTAAGATAAAACATTTAAATGAATAATTGGCTTCCTTTGTAACATCATACCACCATTTAATCTAAGCACTTCAATAATATACAGCATGGGCTATAACATACAGTGCAATACAAATACAAGTTGGAAACAGCACATTCATTTAAAGGATCTATAAAGCCAATCAAAGGTACAGATAACACGCTAAGAGAGACGCCAAGCTAAGAAGATTTGGTTACAAAAGAGGGACAAGTGAAAACTGTGATAACGACTAGCAGCATTGATAGAAATATTTCGGCCATATGGTTGGCCTTACTAAAGACGTTATACTGAAAGATTTCAAGACAGCTGAGGTCTATCCGTCAGACACACAGCTCGTTCCCAGAAGCATACTCTCCTGACAGCATGACTTCAGTGAGTCAACTTTATAAGCAGGATGGCCGGCTAGAATAGAATACATCGGAATACAAAACGCTCCCCGGTGGCTGTTCTATTCTGCTTTCTATGTCTTCAGTCTAGGCTGAACAACAGACACAACGGTGATAGATAAGAGTACAGTACCTGCCACAGGAGAGGGCTTCCTAAGCAGCAGCCACCTATTCTTCCACTGAAACAGTAAAACAGAAGAAAATATTAGGCAGGCCTCTTTAAAATTCCAGGGCAAAAATGTTTTCCGAAAATCAAAGTTAATAGCGGACGGAAAAAAAAAATTAATGTCCATTTCGCTGACCTTTTTTCCATCTCTCAATCTGACTTGACCCTCCACCACAACCGAATCCGTCATCTTCAGTCATGGTTCCAAACAGCTGCTGCCTTCTCTCTCCCCTCTCTCTTTCTGAATGTACTTAAGCCCAAGGGTCACTTTCAAAATAGCTTTAATAGCTCTGCCTGGCAGGAGACACACAGACAGGGAGAGCTGCATTTTGTGACACGCAGCCCGCCTGAGCAAATGGCCACTAACTTTTACAGCCGCCTCCCACCGCCTCTTACCAGGGCAAGTGGGCATGGGGATTTGACAACTGTCTAAGCTTTTAACCCTTTTAGGGTAGAAACTACGCGGTTTAAGAAGTTTGTGTTCAGTGCAGAGCAATATATTCTGTAAGAGGAATAAGTAGGAGTGAACGGCTGTTGGGACTTGCAGGCAGTAATCCTGCTTATTATCTTTATATCTCGGGGCTTAGGAACAGAGGAGGCGAGGTGGGCACCAAAGTTGAAGAAATCCCGCAGGAATCTTATATGATTCAGATGACTGATAGGGCTCAGGCTGTGCATTGATGATAGCCATTCATTGAATGGTTTAGGCTCCACCTGTTCTACTTTCCAGATCTAAACTATTTCCTTGCCTGATCATGGCTGCAAACTGTCCCTGAATTCTAAGAGCTCTTCTAGCATTTGGGATTTTTCCACCCCACCTCCCACCATCAGCACCCATAGTCATAGCTGCCGATACATTTAGGCAATTCCCTTTAAAAAAAATGCCAGGCGGGCCTAAAGTGAGAGGCAGAAGTTCTGCACATGGAGGTAGTAGGGGGCAAGCAGATTCTCCAGGACAAGCGGTGATCAGGCCGCACAATCTAGAGATACAGCTCGACCTCTGATGCAAAGTTTCCAATGTTTGCAGCAGGGTAACTCCTGTTCAATCCCCAAATGCCCAAGCAGCCGCTCCTTGATGAGGTCACTCCATAAAAACAACTTTGTTTAGCTTCTACCATGCCACACAGTCCCACCATTGGTCCATTTCACCCTACACAGGTCTACGACTAAGCCTGTGTAGGGTGAAATATGTTAGACCACAGATGGGGCTGTGTGGAATGGTAGAAGCCAAGTAAAGTTTTTACAGAGTGACTTATCAGTTTGCGGCTGCATGGGCATTTTGAGATTGAACAGCCTGGAGCGGGAATGCACCCCCATTAGCGATCAACCGACATTTCTCTGCAACTGAAGGCTGAACTCCAGGAGGGAGCAGAGACTTTTTCATGTTGGGATAAATCCTGTGTTGTGGTCTATTCTGGTGCTCTGGCATTGTAACGGTGCTACACAATGATTGTACAACTTGGGCTCAGCTGCAAAAATTCCTAAGGTTTGCTGTGTGTTAAATTCTGGATTGCAATTTTGTGATAAGTTTGTAGCCTAGTCTGGTGCTCAGGCACTCAAACATATTTGTGGTTCTGGTCTCTTAGGTAATACACTCTCATTTCAAGGTAAAATCTATGTTTTAACCTTTCCTTCTTAATTTTGGCCTAACCAAGCTGCTTCCATAGGCGTCTATAGATAAAGATTTGCCCTGCGAATATCTGTGAATGCTTGTTTTGTGCGAATATTGACAAGTACAAACATTCCTAATGTTCTTTCAAATGTATGGTTATGTAATACTGCATTATAGCCACTAGATGGAGCAGAAGAGCACAGAAAATACTTATTTTCTGTGCTCCTCATCTCCATCTAGTGGTCATAATGTAGTATTACATCACAATACATTCGACCTGAATTGAAAAAATATGATTACGTTTATCTTTGCCATTATTCACACAAAACAAAAGTTTACAGATATTTGTAGGGTAAAGAGCCTTGCAAATTGTTTTTTAAATAGACCCCATGCTGTCCAGCCAGTGTACTCTCAAATAATACAGTGTACCTTTGATTTCAAGATAATGCACTCTACTTTTTATTGCAGTTTTGCATTTGCTGCCTATTCAAGTGTTCACATACTGTCCTGACACTGTCTAAACTATTTATTTTCCCAATCATAGCTGCAAACCATCCCATAAATTCAAAGGGCTCTTCTAGAGTTTGGGATTTGTCCCTAGAAACATTAGGCTTATAGCACAGTTCCGGTCTGATGGACAGAACGTTTAAAAAAAAAGTTGATGCAGTCACTAAATATAACCATTTGAAGTGTACTCGTCATCAAAATTCCCACTTCACATAGGATAGGTTACACGATTACCAAATCACATTGGTACTATATGTGCTTCCCATGCATTTCTTAAGCAACTACAACACTCAACATGAAGAATCCCATTATTTTCAATTATATCTGTTCACCCCTGAGTATTGTGTTGTCTGTCGCTAGTAGCTTGCAGCTTAAAAAAGAACATGCAGTGGCGGCACCAAGGTGGGTGTCACCCTTTGCGACTGCTGAGCATGCGTTATGACGTCTGTGGTGTGATGTCATCACGCATGCATGGTAATATATTTTACTGCTGGCGGACATCTTGGTAATGGATGCTGGCAAAGGGAGGAGGGGATAGGGGATCAGGTATGCTGCTGGGTCCCCCCCCCCCCATCCACCTGGCCGC
>NW_017306448.1:1046477-1097670 GCF_000935625.1 Nanorana parkeri | reverse complement strand
TCACTGTCAGTGATTTTGGTGTCTCCCCCTCTGATGGTATTACACGGTGCAGGCAGCACCCCCCGCACCCCCTTTGTGACACCACTGAGAACATGTGCTCCTTTTCTGCAAGAATCTCATGTTTTTCACTCCACAGACTTTAATGGGAGCGCCTAAAAAACATTTAAATACAAAATTGTGGGGTTTTTGTGCACTTTTGTGCCTAAGAACCGTCTTCTCCTTCATTGGCTAGAACAAAAACACTCAAGCCTGAAACACTTAAAAACTGCACAAAAAAGCATCAAAAGTGTCCAAAAATGCTCTAGTGTGAATGGGGGGCTCAAAAGTACCTCTTGCCATTAATTTAAAAAAAAAACTGCTGATCCCGACCTCCCTCATTAGCCAAATACATCTACGTAGTCTAAATAGTCTGATAGGATCAGCAAAGGACAACACTGTACAGCACTGCTAAGCAAAGAGAACACGTTCAATGTGTAATGAGCAAATATAGCCAGACACGTACATGTATAAAATTACAAGCTTTATTCAGAATCAGGGTTTTAACACATTACCAAACAAACCTAGAGGCAAACATTTTCTTAGCTCTTGCAGTGGGGTTTTTATTTCTGCAAGACAGATAAACCCTCTGTGTTGGTCCTGGTGACCACTGTCAGAGAGACAGAAAATTATGGGAATCCAAAATTTTACAGTTGTCCCCAGAACAAGAGGTAAAATAAAGTATTCCAATGGGGACACCTGTTCTGGTGACAACTGTCGAAAACTGGACACACACTTTCATTTTTATTTTTTTTCCGACCTGCAGGCTGAAGAAAAGAAATAACAGATTCCTCCATTCACACTAAACAGCATTGATGGACACATCTCAGGCATCTCGAAGAATTCCAGATGGAAGGGTGCTGACAGGGCCACCCACTGTGCGAATGTTGTCCGCTTCATTAAGAACCGGCCAAAATGTGCACAGTGTACGTCTAGCTTAAAGTAATAGTAACCCCTTCACGACCAATGAAGTACAGTCTACGTCGCTGGCATCGGGGCTGTTTAAACAGACTCCCGGCGGCTTTTGCCGCCGGGGCTCTGTTTAAACTTGTAAAGCCGACTGTCGGCTTTACAGTAGAAGCAATTCTGGCAACTCAGCTGTCGCCAGATCGCGTCTACGGGCCGGTGAAGGGGTCACCCCGCCTGACACCACCGCCGTGTTTCCCGGGTTCCGTTGCCCCACCTACAGGCCCGGGACTGGCTTCTTTGGTGTTGGGGGAAGCGGGGGAGGAGATGGATGAACCTCCGTTCGTTGATGCCCTCCCTGTACTATAGGACCGGGAGGGATGCAGATTACATCACTTCCGGTGCCATAGCTGTCAGTGCTGGGCGTCTGAAGCCCAGCTATAAGCTATTGAAGTGCGCCTAAGCAGTACTCTAAAAAATCTACCTTCTGTCTGGAATCCCTCCTGAAAAATACAGTACCATTTCTGGTAACTGTGGGTGCCTAGGTGTTCCAGTACTTACAGCCTCATAGTTGTACTATATATCTGTAGTGTTACATTTAAGACCCTTTCACAGCACAGTGTTGTGTTAATCGCATGATACCGTAGGAGTAATGCACAATATCATACAACGTACCTATCGTGCACCTACTGTGCTCTAGGTACATTGCATTGCCATACATTCGAATGGCACCACAGTACACCTCCTGGGCGCCCTCTCTCCTTGCATGTCATAGCCTTTTCTGCTTCTGCGAAGTCTCAGTACTGACGCACTGGCCCAGCTCCTCTGCCCCTCCAGTCCCCTTTCTACATAACCTTTAATTTAGCTGCTGAAGGGGAGTACTATAGAGTGTCACTTGAATGACAGCTATTAGTCTGCTGGGTCTGCTAACAATCCATGATGGAGGCACCCAGCAACAGTCTTAGGGCATTTAGATGTCTAAATAAGGGAAGCGTTTACAGGTAAATAGCATGCATACAATACACATACAATCCTATAAGAAGGCTTCTCATATTTTGCCCATAGTGGGGCTTTAATATCTGGCTAAAGAGCGGGCCTGATGATGCCTGCTGGGAGTGTTATTAAATATCTGAGGCGTATCCTGGAACATGGTCTTACCTCCTGGATATTTCCCTGTGAGGATACATCTGTAACACCTGTCTTGTCCTCAGGCCTTAGGATGTTGAAAGCTATTTGTTATATTGGTGGTCAGTGAGAATACCTCTGTTATATTTGTGGTCAGTGAGAATACCTCTGTTATATTTGTGGTCAGTGATAATACCTCTGTTATATTGGTGGTCAGTGTGAATACCTTTGTTACATTGGTGGTCAATAAGAATACCTCCTGTCACAATATCCGAAAATCGGTGCCGGATTTTCGCTTTGCTCCTTGGTTCTGGGCTGTCAGCCTATGGTGTCTCACAAGGCTGCAGCCAATCTGCTCTCCTCCTCCCCTATTTAGGACTTCCTCACTTGTTGCTCTTGGTGCGAACAACAAGTCTTATGCCTTGTTCCGTACCCCTTGTGTCTCTAACTGTCCCGGGATCCTATTCCCTACGCTTACTATCGGATCCTTGTGCCTTTGGCTTCCCTGTACCAGTTGGTATCCCTGTTTGGCGTTATCCCCTGCTTTGCTCTTTGCGCCCCTACTATAGTATTCCAGTGTGTACCTTTTTGTATTTTGCTGACGATTTCCCTTTGCTTCACCAGTGTGCTGTGAGTCTCTCTATACTGCCTTCCTTGCCTAACTACTTCTGTGTTTTCTTACTCCAGCCATTGTATGTCTGCTTTCTTCTACCTACTTCCATTCTTTATACTTCTGGCTAACTCTCTCTAGCGGTCTGTTACTTACCTTTCCAGTGTATCCACCTTGCTACGCATTTACCCCTTTACTTCTAAGCTCCACTCTTTCCTTGAAGCTTTATGCTATACTTCTATCGTGACACTCCCTGTGTGCATTTACCTCTTTGTCCTACACCTTGCATTTTATCTTCTGTTATCCTGCTTCTATTTGTATGCATGTGCAACGCACATCTCTCACTTACTTTTGTACTTTATACCTTCATGCTCCTAAGTGTACCTCTAGCTACTCACCTTTCCGGTGTGTCACTGTCTCCTGAGTCCTTGCTTGGCTACTCTCTTCAGTATATCCTCTGCTGTGTGTCTTGCACATTTACTTGTGTCTTTCTCTTTCATTGTGTGCCACTGTTCCTATCTTCCTCCTCTTGGTTACAAGTTTCATCCCTACCTGTCTTTTGTATCCAGTTCCCCGGTCTTTTGTATCCAGTCCTTTGCGTCCGTGTGGGTGTGCTAGAGGGCCGCAACCTGGAAGGTGTCCAGCAGCCAATCATCCTCACCACTAGAGGCTCTGTCGAATACCTGGCCCTTCTTAGATTCTACGCCTCTAGTGTGTCCTGAGAACGCACAGATCATTAGTTCCTCTCTCCCTGTGACCAACATCCCAGATATCCCTCCTGTCTGTCACTCCTGCCAACTTCTCAAACCCCGGGGTTCATGTACTCTAGTGCCCCAGTCCCCAGAGCGTGACACCTCCGTTACATTGGCGGTCAGTGAGAGTACCTCCGTTACATTGGTGGTCAATGGGAATACCTCTGTTACATTGGTAGTCAGTGAGAATACCTCTGTTATATTGCTGGGCAGTGTAAATACTTTGTTACATTGGTGGTCAGTGAGAATACCTCCGTTACATTGGTGGTCATTGAGAATACCTCCGTTATATTGGTGGTCAGTGAGAATACCTCTGTTACATTGGCGGTCAGTGAGAGTACCTCCGTTACATTGGTGGTCAATGGGAATACCTCTGTTACATTGGTAGGCAGTGAGAATACCTCTGTTATATTGCTGGGCAGTGTAAATACTTTGTTGCATTGGTGGTCAGTGAGAATACCTCTGTTATATTGCTGGGCAGTGTAAATACTTTGTTACATTGGTGGTCAGTGAGAATACCTCCATTACATTGGTGGTCATTGAGAATGCCTCTGTTATGTTGGTGGTCAGTGAGAATACCTCTGTTACATTGGCGGTCAGTGAGAATACCTCCGTTATATTGGTGGTCAGTGAGAATACCTCCGTTATATTGGTGTTCATTGAGAATACCTTTGTTACATTGGTGGTCAGTGAGAATACCTCTGTTACATTGGTGGTCAATGGGAATACCTCCGTTACATTGGTGGTCAATGAGAATACCTTTGTTACATTGGTGATCAGTGAGAATATCTCTGTTATATTGCTAGTCAATGTGAATACCTTTGTTACATTGGTGGTCAGTGAGAATATCTTTGCACATCCTGGAACATGGTCTTATCTCCTGGGCTTTTTCCCTGTGAAGATACAACTGTAACAACTGTCTTGTCGTTAGGCCTTAGGATGTGGAAAGCTATTCGTTATATTGCTGGTCAGTGTGAATACCTTTGTTAAATTGGAGGTCTGTGAGAATACCTCTGTTATATAGGCGGTCAGTGAAAGTACCACCATTACCTTGGTGGTCAGTGAGAATACCTCCGTTACATTGGTGGTCAATGAGAATACCTTTGTTACATTGGTGGTCATTAAGAACACCTCTGTTATATTGCTAGTCAATGTGAATACCTTTGTTACATTGGCGATCAGAGAGAATACCTCCGTTATATTGGCGGTCAGTGAGAATACCTCTGTTACATCGGCGGTCAGTGTAAGGCCTCCCAGGGGTGTCCCGAAGCCGTGTGTCACCCGGTCTCCAGACCTGGCGACACCCTGCCGTGTCATCATCGTGCATGCGAGGCCATCTGATTGACGCCTGCAGGCGGCCATATTGGTGATGGAAGCCGGCAGAGAGAGGAGGGGACGTTCACCCGGGATGAGGTATGCCGCCGGATCCCCTCCTCTCTCCTCACAATGTCGGGCTCTCGGTCCATGACCGAGTGCCGGACTTTTTAGAGGGGGTGACACCAAAATCACTTGTATTGGGGTGTTCCATAGTAATGGACTTGGGGTGTCAATGCATGTGGCTTTACATATAGGACATTAGTAGATGATGGTCATTCTTTTCCCAAAAAGCTGGATAAGTTCAGTGAGAGATGTCACATGGACATCTTTGTTATGCTTTCTGGAGTGGTGGACATTGGGGTGTCTTTGTATTGGGGCGCTCCACAGTAAACTATTTGGAGTGTCATTGCTTGCGGCTTTACGTATAGGGCACTAGTAGCTGATGGTCTTCCCTTTTTCTAAATGTTTCTGAGATAATTGGTTTGACCTGTAACATGGATATCTCTGATCTCCTATTAGTTTTGGAGTGCTGTGTAATGGGATGTCTTTGCAGGATTGGCGCTACCATAAGGCTGCATAGGCAGCTACCTGGGGGCGGGGGGATGGTCGTACAAATGCACCTTCGCCTGTTTAGGAAAAACTCCTTGCACCGGCCCTGTTTCCTCACACCGCTTACCATACTGTTTTGTTTTTTTTTAAATTAGTTTATTGTCTGCACAAGTACAATATACACATATTGCATGTAGTAATATAAAAATACATATCACACAATTACACTGTTCGTGCTCTTGGAACATTCCAAAAGCTATGGTATCCACATAAAGTCCGTAGGTCAAGACCTGGCCCCCGACACCCCATATAACCGGTAACTGTGGTAAGAACAACAAGATTGAACAGTAGGGTATGTCGCATGGCCGTATCCTGTGTTTAAAAGTGATTTTGTGTGAACAGCAAAATTGCCGAACCGAACTTTTCAAGCATTGTTATACAAAATATGCAGGAGGGAAAGGGAAAAGACAGAGGACAGTGGGGTCATAGGAGTGCTGAAATTCCTTTCGGAAGCAAGATTTCTAGTTGTGGAAAGGGAGATAAGAAAGAGAGATAGACAGTAAGGTATCCTTAACTAGATCCCCTCATGTAAGGTGACTACTTGGGGATGGAGGTGGCTGGGAGAGTAAGTGCTCGCGCGTCTCTGGACAGAAGAGCTGCATAGCGATCGGAGTGTTAGGAATAGATCCATGCCCCCCAAGTGGACAAGAACTGCTTCTCTGTGTTTCTGAGGGTGGCTGTCAGATCTTCCATGGCATATACTTCACGTACCTTAGACAGCCATAGTACGATCGATGGAGGGCGAGGTTGCTTCCACATCAGAGGGATAGAAGCTCTGGCCGCATCCAACAGGTGGCATGTGAGCGAGTGCCTGTAATCGGTAAGTGGGGTCGCTGACATGTGCAAGAGACATGCCGCTGGATTGTCTGTCAGGTCTGCCATGGTCAGGTCTCGGATAACGGACAGCACCTGATCCCAGAAGGGCCTCAACGCTCTGCAGGACCAAAATGTATGTAACATTGTGCCCGCAGCCGAGCAACAGCGCCAACACCTATCGGATATGAAGGGTCTCATTTTATGCAATAACCAAGGGACCCTGTACCAACGGGACAGTATTTTGTAACTGAGTTCCTGAACTTTGCTGGCCATAGATGATTGAAGGACACGGTGAGGATGGTGTGAGTCTGTTGTTCCGTGAAGACTATCCCTAATTCTTCCTCCCATTGTTTTACAAAGGACGGGACCGTATCAGTAGTAGGTGTGTTTATCAAGTTATAAATGGTGGATATGGTGTGTCGTGAGGGTAGGGAGCCTGTGCACGTCCCTTCGTATACTGTGAGAGGCCTGTCCAGCTCCTGGGGGTTTGGAATTGCCCTAAGAAAGTGCCAAAGCTGCATGGGGCTCCAGGGGTCATGCAGGGGGTCAGTTAGGCGTTGGAGGGCCTGGGTAGTAAACCAGTCGGAGTTAGCTCGGAAGTCCCTTATTCTATATTTGTCCGCTGTGACAAGGCGTGCAAGTCGAGCGTTTTCCGCACCTGGGACGAAATCAGGATCACCTATGACAGGTGTCAATGGCGAGGGAGCAGGGGCCAGCGGGGTATTGCGTAATACCGTATGTGCAGAGCGAATGGTGGTGGCGATCAACGGATTTTCCCGAACTGTGGACGGTAGAGGGGAGGAAAGCCACGGGAGCCCTTCTATAGGTTAGCCGGTGTGTGGCTCTTTCGATTGAGACCCATATCTTGTTGTCACGGTGGACATGCCAATCCAGGATCCTGTTAAGGTGAACAGCTTTATAGTAAGAATGAAAGTCAGGCAATCCCACCCTTCCCCTGCCCCGTGGAAGGCTCAGGGTTTTTCTACTCAGTCTCGGATGGGATCCAGCCCAAACAAAGGACATTACTGCCCTCTGGAGGCGCTGAAAAAAGCTGGGTGGGAGGAAGATCGGTAGGGCTTGAAACAAGTATAACACCCTGGGCAAAACGTTCATTTTAATGGCTGCACATCTACCAAACCATGAGATGGTAAGCGTAGACCATTGTTTAAGATCCGTGAGGAGTGCTGTGATCATTGGGACAAAATTGGCCGAGTATAGGTCGCGAACGTCTGCAGTGATTTTGGTCCCCAAGTATTTAAGGTGGTCGTGCATCCATGTGAATGGAAAATCTGTTCTAAGGCGTGAAAGTACCTGGGTCGGCAGTGTGATATTCAAAGCTGAGGATTTCGAGATATTGACTTTAAAATCAGAGAGCCTCCCATATTTGTCTAGAGCTGATAGAAGGTGAGGAGTGGAGCATATCGGGTCTGTAAGGAAAAAGATTAGGTCGTCCGCTTCCAGAATAAGGAACGGTTCCAGAATAAGAGCGAAAATTAGAGGCGAGAGAGGGCATCCCTGCCGGGTGCCATTAGAAAGTAAGAACTCTTTAGATCTCGTTTCATTCACCCTTACGGCAGCTGATGGTGACGAATAGAGTGCAGAGATCCATTTAAACATATTGGTACCCAGACCAATATGTTGCAGAACTGCCTGCATAAATCCCCAACTGACCCTATCAAATGCTTTCTCAGCGTCGGTGGAAAGCAATACTAAAGGTACCCTGTGTGAGTTAGCTAGGTGAATAACATTTAGGACCCTGGACGTGTTGTCCCTTGCTTCCCTCGCCGGGATAAATCCCACTTGGTCCTCATGGATGAGCTGGGGCATAAAGGGAAGCAGTCGGTTCGCTATGATTGTAGAAAAAATTTGCCACAAATCATGGGGTCACAGTCCCCCTTAGGTATAAGGGTGATCCATGCTCATAGCATGGCACTAGGGATCAGGGAGTCCTGTAAGATGGAGTTATACGCTGAGAGGAAGTGAACAGAGAGTTGGGACTTAAACAGCTTGTAATAGGTGGCCGTGAAGCTGTCGGGCCTGGAATTGGAACTAATCGCTAGTTCCAATTCTGACAGGGAAATAGGAGCCTCCATCATGTCCCGGTCTTCGGGGCATAGAACAGGCATATCAGAATTACCAACATATGATCGCGCGCCAGAGGTGGGATTGGTATGAGCCTGTCTCGTCTCCGGGGGGTGCAAGTTGTAGAGAATAGCATAGAAGGCCCTAAATTCCTCCGCTATCTCTGTGGATGATGTCACTGTCTGTCCGGTGCGTGTCACAATTTGGGGGATAAAGGTCCTGCCTCGAGCACCCCTCAGGGTTCTCTCTAGCATCCTCCCGGGCTTGTTGGAGAATTCGTAAAACGTTCTTCTACCATTCATCATGCATCTTTTGACTTTAGTGAACGACAGTTCGTTGATTTCCACTCTGACCGCCCGGAGCTCAGCCTGAGATGCAAGGGCCAATGATCGTTTATGAGCTGATTCTAAAGAATGGAGACGGCTAAACAGGTGGGCCAAGTGCTTTGCCCCTACGCACTTCTTGCGGGCCCCATGTTTCACGAGACTGCCTCTAATGACACACTTGTGAGCTTCCCAGGTGACCAAAGGTGAAGGGGAGGAGTAGACGTTGCGAGAAAAGAAGGAAGACAGTTCAGTCTCCATTTCAGTCATGACTTGACATGTCTTGCAACAGCAATTCGTTTAGACGCCACATATAGCACGGGGAAGTAGGGGCTGTCAAGGTGAGAGACATATGTATGGGGGAATGGTCAGATAGGAGGATTTTGTCAATTGTAGCCGAGCGCACTTGAGGTAGCACCTTATGTTCAACAAAAAAATAATCTAATCTCAAATAAATTTGGTGGACTGACGAGAAAAAGGTGTAATCCTTGTCCCGTGGGTGTATAAACCTCTAAGCATCCGTCAGTTGCAGGAGATGCCACTCAGATTTCAGTTTTTTCAGGTATGAATAGGCCAGATGGGAAGTGCCTCTAGAGACATCCACCAGCGGGTCCATCGCGAAATTGAAGTCCCCCCTAGCACCAGAGTGCCGTCAGTGAATTCCAGAAGGACCTGAACCAGGGTGTGGATAAACCCTAACTGATCTATGTTTGGGAAGTACACATTGGCTAGGGTCACTGACACGCCACCTATTGTTCCCTTCAGGAGTAGAAACCTCCCATTGGGGTCTACGTACTGATCAGTATAGGGACACAGGGTCTTAGCAATGAGGGTGGACACACCCTTGGTCTTCGAAACTGGAGAGGAGCAGTGATACACTAAGGGATAATACCTATTGCCCAACCTGGGGATCTGATCTTTTTTGAAGTGTGTTTCTTGGACGAACACAATTTGGGATCTAGCTGTCCTCAAATCCGCCAGTAGTCTAGATCGCTTTTCGGGAATGTTTAACCCCTTTGCATTTAAGGATGTGAAAGTAACTGCCGTCATTATATCAGAGGCAGGTGGGGGGCATCCAAGTAAGAAGAGAGGGGCAGGGACAGAAAGAGCCGGGTAGAATGAAGCAAAAGAGATCCAGACAGAAGCAAGGGATGAGAGGAGCATAGAAACAGATCAGGAGCAGGAAAGAGAAGGATAGCGGATATGTGAGCAATGCACCAGTTGGTGATTGCAACCAGACTACCGGTACGGGCAAGGTCAACAAATGTATCAACCCGTTGCGCAGTTCACGGGGTAGCCCTACGTGGGGGTAGGTCGGAGAACGGTGTGAGTAAACAAGATGATCTAAATAACAGTGTAAATAAAACAACTTTGATAAGAAATGAAATGCATGACCCCCCTCCCAAGGCGGCGTGGCACGCTTGTGGCGGAAGCATCTGCTCGGGTGCAGCTAGGAGCCGACCGAAAGTCAAAGCTCCCACCCTGTCCGAACCGATCCATGTGGGGCCCGCGACCCATGCCCACTGTACATTAAGGAGTCATACCTCTCCCCCTGGTGTCCCACAAGTGTAATGTAAACCTCTCAGGGTAATAGCAATATATGCAAGAAAACAATTTGAATCAAACAAGTAAACATAGCCTCTAGATATGGCAACCCATGCTATTGTGAAACTGCATATAACATTGACAATCAAATAAGGTTGAAAGAATTAATTGTAAACCTGAAGCCTCATCATGTGTAACCCTCACAACGTGCTTGAGGGGTAAGCGGAATACCTGAGAGTGCATAAGGCTCAGTCATGGAATGTCATGTGAGAGTGGCGGGTCACCCTGAGCCAAGATATCTCGCCATTAGTAAGAGACCTCAAGGTTCGTGACCCGTCGGTGCGGGTACAGATGACGAGCGCAGGGAGTAACGAAGTCTGCTCCTGGAGCGGTGAGATGCTAGTTGGCTGCGGGGAGCAGCGTCCACGGTGCCTGTAGGAAAGTCCAGCCAGTCCGGGAGATCGATCGGAGCCACATCCAGCCAGCAGAAAAGGTCAGGCAGTTGAGATGGCAAATGAAGGGCAAAGGTGCGGTCTTGGTGTTGTATGATAACGTGGAAAGGGTGCCCCCATCTGTACGTGCCTCCTGCGGTGTGGAGCACATCTAGCAATGGTTTTAGCATTCTGCGCATCCTCAGAGTGTGACGGGAAAGGTTCGGCATGACCTTTATAGTAGCACCATTAAAGTCAAGGGGACCTTTATTCCATGCCTTCCTCATAATCTCCTCCTTGACTGTAAAGAAATGGACTGTGCAAAGCACGTCCCTGGGTATATCCGAGGCTGGAGGTCTAAACGATTGGACTCCGTGCACACAATCCAATTCCAGGTGCTCTCCTGGCGGCTTGTCAATATACATATTAAGTATGGCTGAGACAGTGGAGCGCAGTTCTGGGCTAGTGGTCGCCTCAGGAATGCCCTTCAGCCTGACATTATTGCGGCGACTCCTGTTTTCAGTGTCATCCTGTAGCAGGAACATGGTTGTCATGCGTTGCTGGGAGGCTAGGTGAGCAGATTCCAAGGTAGACATCCTGGCCCCTAGATCAGAAATGGAGGCCTCCACAGTGGTGGCCCTGCTATCTAACGAAATCACCTGTTTGATCACGTGCACCTCTGTATTTAGAGCCTGCACTTTCTCTGCTGCCATGTCTTCCAAGTCAGATTTAGTTGTGAGCTGGGGGAGAATGGACCGCCATGTGCTATCCCCCTCTGCCCTGCCAGCATCTATTGTGGCAGAGAATCCAGATCTTATGGGAGAGTCTGCCTGCGGCATCCTGGGGGGTCGGGATTTGGGAGTGCTCACGATCCGCCCGCATAAAGCCAGGGGCTGATGCTGCTTGTTTGTGTGGCTGGGTGAGGTCAGGGACCGATGTTGCCTGTTCATTTGGACGCTTGTGAGGCGTGTTACTCACCGCTGTGAGATGGCTGGGCACTGGATTCCGGATCGTGCAGACCAGAAGACTGCCCGTGGCCGAAATATCGCCGTATGCCGCAGGACGTGGACGGCAGGGATGAGCTCCGGGGTTGGTGAGTGTGGGACATGTGGGGGGGTCCAGAAAGTCCGCTGTGCAAGTGTGGGAGAAGAGGCCGTGCAGAGCTCCGGGAAAGCACGTCCTCACACCGCCACGTCTAGGCAACGCCCCCCACCATACTGTTTTTACCAGGGATGCACCGATACTAGTATTGGTGCCGATGTCGAGTATTTGGGCGAGTACTTCACTTGTGAAAAGAGAGCATGGAGCCAGCTTCCCGGCCAATCAGAAAGCCGGGCAGCGTGTAATGACTTGATTGGTCGGAAGCTGGCCAATCAGGAAGCCAGGCGCCGTGTAATGACACAGCGCCCGGCTTTCTGATTAGTCGGGAAGCCGGCTTTATGCTCCCTTGTTATCTCATGATGAGGGAGCATGGAGCCGGCTTCCCGGCCAATCAGGAAGCCGAGTGCCGCGTCATTACACTGCGCCCGCCTTCCTGGATTGGCCAGAAAGCCGGCTCCATGCTTTCTCGTCACCTAGTGACGAGAAGCATGTGGATGACTTCCCTGCTAATCAGGAAGACAGGTGGCGAGTCATGACATGTCGCCTAGCTACCTGAATGGGACTTCCAGTACTCGGTATCGGCGAGTACCCAAAAAATATATCGGTACTCATACTCGATACCGAAATACCAGTACCGGTGCATCCCTAGTTTTCACCTTTCCCCATACTGTTCACCTTTCCCCATACTGTTCATAGACACCCCAAATCGGCCTGTCCACCAGAAAGCCTAAAAATGTAAAAACAAAAAATATAAATACACCTTTAAAAAATCAATTAACCTTATCTCTGCGGGTTCATATGAGGGAACAAAACCTTACAAGCCTCAAGTCAAGCTTTAGCTCGGGCTACATGAACAGGCATATTATATGACCAGGGACAATTTCCTTCCTGATATATTACAATGATTTTTTTATGTAGCTATGAATCTCATATTTCCCCCTCAGGTCTGCGGAATATCACAAATAATCTCCGTGCCCCCTGACTGAAATCTCCCACAGTCTGTCAGTCTGAGAGAATGCTTCAATGCTCAGTGCAGACATTAATAGAAGAAGCAGCTGCTGTGCTCAGCTTTACAGATTCACGGAAAGCAGGGCAGATACATATAGTGGACTTTATCACCAAGACAGTGCAAAGAAAATCGAATGTGCATATACTGCATGTGGCATATATGTGGTAGCACGTATATATGCGAACAGCTATAAAGTGTTGAAAGTGCCCACTGCACACCATACAGTGTTGCGACTGAATTAGATAAGATGGATGCCGAAGTGACCGCTAAGGATTGTGCTGTGCCAAACCTCAGGGCTTGTTCACACCATGCAATGCGTTCATGGCTTGGTTGGATGCCATGAATGTACTGGATTGCATAAACAAAGGCTCCCCATTTTCTGGGGTGGAAGGGGGCGTGCTGGTGCCATTCTTTGCAGGCTCTCAGATGGGCTGTGCAACACTCAGGAGGGATGGGCGACACTCAGGTGGGCTGTGCTATAGTGTTTCACCAGTGGTCCACAGGCAGGCAGCGTGGTGTCAGGGAGCCGGAGAAGGAGGAGCAACCAGAGGCGAGTGCCGAGGTCCTCGGTAAGCGCAATCTTGGGCAGCCGCATCGGCCTGAAACCCTTAGGCCTGGTTCACACCTGGGCGCTTTACAGCGCGTTCCTACGCTCTGTAAAATGCTCAACATGTGAAAACCAATGATTGCCTATGGGCATGGTTCCCACCAGGAACGCGCTGCAAAACGCCCTACGCCCTAAAGAAGTGCAGGAGCTTCTTTGGGGCGTATTTGCAGCGCGTATACATTGGGATACAACCAGGTAGCCCTCGGAAACACACTTTTTTTTACCGCGAATCGCATTAGAAACGTGCGACAAACGCGCATATTCAATACGCCTAGGTGTGAACCCAGCCTAAATCTTCCTCTGAGCTGTGGGCACCTGTAAACAAGCACAGGCTGCCCGCAGCTCAGAGGAAGATCCGGTTTCAGGCCGATGCGGCTGCCTGACATCTCGTCAGAAAATTTAAAGTGCCGGTGACGGCTGGACACCCAGACACAAGACTCCAAAACCGGACTTTCCGGGTGAAAACTGGACGGGTGGCTACATTAAATATGTCATCTGACCTCGGACACACAGATTTCTTTTTTTTTGTCCTAACACAATTAAACTGAATGCACCTCAACACAAGTAAAAGCACAGTGTGCATTAGAGCATTTACAATCATTACATGCACGTGAGATTTCCTATCAATGCATATAAATGCATGTATGTCATGGCCGGCGTGAATAAGGCCTAACTGCAAAGATTCAATAGTTCACTTTTTTATTAAACAGCCTTTTAACAACAAATGCAGGTTTGGAGTAGCACCGATCACATCGTTTTTAGAAATGACATTTTGGCATCTTCCATGTTGCTACATTGTATTCAATTGAATATGGATTAAAGCCAGTTGACAGAATAGAGCTGAATTCAGACGTCATTCTGGAGCGATGATTCCAGAGTAACCTCACTACTGTTCACATTCTACAATTATTTTACTGAAATAGTTTCCTTTTAAAATAAAAAATAAGCTGAAAATGTCACATGGTGCAGCTTTCATCTCTTTTTGTCAGCTTTTTTTGGCATGATCTTGCTGTTGATCCATTGCACATAATTAGATACTTTGGTATAGACTCCGGGTTTGTTCAATTGGCCGCATCCATCTCCCCAACTGACAATCCCGTACAGGTAGGCGATACCATCCTGCTCACAGGCCAGGGGCCCCCCAGAGTCACCCTGAAATACAAAAATGAATCATTACATTAATGTAGAAAAGTAAATTAATGAGGTCAGCAAGGGCCCCGTAGTAAAAATGTGATGGGGGGGCCCCCCCTGACGACCTCTCTCTGAGCTGTAACTAATGACACAAAGATCCCAAAGACTCCTCGTGTGCATCTGACATCAGCTTTCTTACATTGTAGAAAAGGGGTGGGCAAACTACGGCCCGCCAGCTGTTGTGAACTACAAATCCCATTCCAAACTTCTCACAGGCATGACTCCCAGAAACAGATGCATGATGGGATTTGTTGTTTCATCACAGCTGGAGGGCCAGAGTTTGCCCTCCTCTGCTGTAGACTTTACAGAGGATTAGGGTTGTCATCAACCACTCCAACCCGTAATGATACAGTACTGTGTTATCTTAAAATGTTCTATGCTTAATTTGTCTCAACAACCTAATGGGGTCCCCTTCCACCCCCAGGCCCCATAGCAGCCACCTGGTTACGCCACTGGATGTCAGTATATAATAATATATAGTTATGGCAAGAAGGGTCCTCATCGCTCAGTGTACAAACATCTACTTGAGCAACAGCTCACAACATATTTGCTTTGCGGCATGTTACAGGTCCAACTCTAAAGTTTCATAGAAAGGGTTAGAAGCTCTGTCAGGTTCTATTCCCCATAGGAACCCCCCTTACCATCTTGTCCTAAATTGTATTGTAATGTCTTCTTTATATTGTAAAGTGCTGTGCAAACTGTTGGCGCTATATAAATCCTGTATAATAATAATAATAATTAGGGTAAAACCCACTCACTTCCTGTTCAGACAATGTGTGTAGAAAGTGAGGAGAAATCTCTTTAAACAGCATAATTTTTATTAAAACTGAATTACCAGTTTCAGGAGGACTAGCCCTTTAATAAAATAGCTAAATACTATACTATATCAGTAGACGGATATTATTGAGCATGTTTATTTAATATTTAAAAAAGCAAAATGCAGCAAACCACAGCAGCCATTCAACACTCACTTTATAGACACCTGCCTTAAAACTCTCTTCCGTATTAAACTCTCAAACTCTTTTTTGCAATACTGAATTCAGATCAAACAAATATACTGTACATTGCCCAGCAAAGTATTTCCACCCTAGCGCTCACAATCATAATAATCATCATCATCATCATCAGAGCAGCTCCAACTCTTTCAGCTCAGCTTCCCTGAACTTCCTGTCCAGTAGAGGAGCATAAGGGACAGAGCAGTCTCCAGCTACTGTCCATCTACTAGCTTAGAGGAGGGTGGAGTGGGGAGCAGGGAGTGTCTTGCCTTTTTGTGCCCGTGTGTATGTGAAGACATACACAGCTTACTAGCACACACAAGGGTGGCTCCATAGGACCCTGCAAGGGAAAGGAGCCCACCCTAAAACAGGATATCAGGGCCACTGCTCAGGGAACCAGCTGATTCTGCAGGAAACTGCTCCCTGACTGCTTCAAGTACTCCACACTTCCAGGTGTGTGAAATACTTGTTCTTCCCCCTCCTTTCCTGTCGGATGCTGTGGCTTCTCCCGCAGGCTCATTACTACAGGAAGTACAAGCTGGTGGGAGGAACCACAGTATGCAGCAGGGGAAACAGGTGTTTGACTCCAACTGGTTGTGTACTTGCTGCCCAGAAGCAGCTAACAGGCTGCATTTCAACAAATGAGTCAACAAAGAGGTGAATATATTCCCTCTTCTTTCACAGGTCTGCTTTTACATACAATGACCCTGTGCTGACAAGTAAACTGTCATCTGTTATGTTTTTACATGCCAGGGCTGCTTTTTTTAGACACAGTACAGCAATGAGCAATAACAATGTACCTGACAGGCATCTTTGCTGCAATCAAAATATCCAGCGCAGAGCATGTTTGTACTCAGTTCAGATCCATAGACTTCAGGGCTGCTGCATTTATTATCCGGGACTAAGGGCACCTTGATTTCCTGCAGAACATAGGCATAATCTTGGGCATCTGAAAACAAGATTGAAAGAAATTAATTATTACAATTATTTTTTGTTTAGTGTGAGCAGGCTGTAAAATAATATATAACAATATATTACCAATAGCCGCTGGAATATATTATATAACATCCCGCTATGTTAGTGTGTCTAGGCACTCTTGTGTGTACAGTCTCATAACTCTTTATCTGCAATATCTAAGACACTGCTGTCTCCGACTGCTAGTCTCAGGAGATTTGGAGTGAGATTTGGTGATGTCACCACTGTGCTGCTCACTGTTCTCCCTCCATATAGGCTCTGACATATGGAAGCAAAACCCTGCCTCTACCAAGATGGCCCCCTTCACACAGAGACATGGTGTAGGGCAAGGCATGGTAAATCAGTAATGGGGAAAAAGATCAACTACAGAGAGTCCACAGGCAATACTGGTGACCAATCCTTTGCCCTCTGTCTTTTTTGGGGTGGCACAGCTTTCATAGTTCAATTCTCCTTAAGCGACCTTCCCCTTACCCACCTCCTGATCATTCAGCCCCTTTATCATAACAATGCTAAAGCCTGGTAATGCTTGGCGGCCCTGAAGAAGGCACTGCCCCAAACTCAAGAGCATGTGAGTACATGTCTCCGAAAAGATCAACATTCAGCCAGAGTTAAGCTTGCCATGCACAGCTTGAATTTCAGCGGTTTCCTGCTGAACAAGACAAAATTGGAGCTGTGGATGGCACCACCTGGGAGCCTGTGTAACAGGATAACAACACAGGAGCACGATTGGGAAACAGGGACAGAGCATTGTCACCCTATAAGTGCCAGAATAAGGAACTTTATGGCAGGATCACCAGGAATGGAGATGAAAGCCACACAGGGCTAAGAAAGGTCTTAACCCTTTTGATTCCACCGACGTAGGGTGTATGCTGGCTGTAAAATAAACTTCTAAACATACTTCCAGCTGATATACATTAGCTGCTGAGAGTGTGTTTACAATTCACAAGCTGGATGTCTGCTTTCTGGTAGAAGTGATTTGGGCAGCTGTAAAGCCTGACAACTTCCAGCCATGTATTCCAGGCTCCTCTGCACTTCCTGTGGGACCAGGACCAGCATGACGTGATTTTCGGCAGGAAGAGCACAACACGATCATCGGACATCCATTACCGCACTGAATGAACCTGGAAGCGCTGAGCTTTTTAGCACTTTTGGTTTCTGAGTTCTCATTCCCCGGTCGCTGTGGGGGAAAAAAATGATCACGGATGAACTGTGCTCGATCAGCTTCATTGGGGTCCATTAGCTGATATTAGGGTCTAAAAAACCCGTAATGTCTTCTTAAAAAGAACTTGTCACAAACACTGTGCTATTACATAGGGGTCTTGTTAGCCCCCTTTGTGATCGCAACAAAGCATAAAAAAACCCTAAAAAATAAACACATGCGTCAGATGCACCTACATATGAAAACAGCGATGCTAGGTATCACCACGCATGCCAGAGTGAGAGCAATAATTCTAGGGCCATCATTCAAGGTTAATGGAGAATTATGGGGGAGAGTGAAATACACTCATGCCCGTAGTTAGACACTGAAGCTGTCACACTTCAGCTCTATAGTTTAGGAACTAAGTGATCACATACCGCCGATCGCTGACTTCTCTGATCTTCTCCTTGCAGAGAGCGGTCACTGTCAGTCATTGCTCACCGCAGGGATTCCCCCCTCCGCCTCTCTCTGTTCCTCCAGAACTGACTGGAGGAATGGACGGAAAGGGATGGGCACAGCTGGCTCTGCCTATAGAGAAGCAGAGCCAGCTGTCATTCAGGCAATATTGTCGGGATCCATCTCGGCTGCAGCGCAGCTCTACACTGTCAGCATTTAGCGGGCAATAGCCCACTATATTCTGAGTTTTGTGTAACAGGAGGACATTAGTATATTTGTGACCCTAAAGAGAACTAAGGTTGGGCCATAGTTCTCTTTTAACTTTAAACTGATGACCTGTAAAAGGTTTCTAAAGCATCTTCTATGGACTATTTTGGGTGCCAAAATGTGTTGCCATTTCACAGGCGCACATGCTTGACATGTTTGGTATCAATTTACCAACCTCATGTGTGCAAAAAAATGGATTATATATTGTTTATATATAGTGTTCGTGTGCACTAAAATTAGCATTTATACTCAACATTTTCACTAATATTGTGCAACAAAAACAATTACAGTTACCATCATGTAATTCTCCAGGGTATCTGCTTTCAGAAAATATTAATTCTGGGGGGAAGGGTTCAAATCTTCAGGCCTAAAATGAGCAATCTAAATGTGTGCAAAAAAAATAAATTTGCAAAAACAATTCTGGCAGTGAAAGGGATAAACGTGTCACTTTCAAATTATGCTAAACCCTTAAAAATGAGAATAAATTAATTAATTTTGCCATTTTTTTATTACTTTCTACAGTCAACACTGTAAAAATCAAACTGTGCTTTACAAATTGAATATTTTATGGCAGGAAAGCAAATTTGTTTCAAGAATATTTATTTCCTGTTTTGCACCACTGTGATTATCTTGGTTCTTGAATCCTATAAGTCAGTGGTTCTCAACCCGTGTAACCTCGGGACCCACATTTGTCCTCGGTCATTAAGTTGCGACCCAAGTTGCACTGCAATGGAACGCACAACATTAGGGTACTGCATGTTTTGGTGCGGGCATACGAACAGTGGGTGGGAGATGCGTTTGGGGTACCATACAAATGAATAGTCACTCTATAGAACACGTGAGTAAGCAATGCACATATGGATGGAGCTCCCTCGCGGCCATAGCCCCATCCCATCCCACCTCAAGCTGAAACTCTGCGCCGGGCAGCATATTTTGGATGGCCGCTTGGCACGAGAACTGACAGTGCTGCGCTAGAGGTTGGCTGAGGAGCCTCTCGTCTAGAAAAGTGGAAGGCATGCGGCGACCCACTGAACACGGGGTCGCGACCCACTTTTGGGTCACGACCCACCAGTTGAGAACCAAGGCTATAAGTTATGCTCACATATTTCTTGGCCATGGAAGAATTATAGGTACTTGGTAAGTGACACTTTCAAAATCTGCTCTATGTTCTTGTATTCTTCAGGGGCAGCAAGCAGATTGTAAACAATTATCTCTGAATAGAATGGACACTTCTAAAGTCAGAATATAATGACACAAGATAGGTATCCAGTAGTATTTACAAAGGTTAGTATTTACAAAGGTTATTATTTTTCCATCTTGCCTTGCACAATCACATTTGTCAGAATTTTGGAGGTCTTCGGCATCAACTATCAATTCTTATCCTGGACACAGGGCCGGCCTTAGGGGTGTGCGAGCAGTGCGGCCGCACAGGGCGCCATGGCAACAAGGGCGCCGTGCGGCCGACACAGCTCGTCCTGGTGGCGGCTTCTCTCCCCCTCACCGCTGTGCGTGGCTGAGCGGAGGATCAGTAAATATATGCTTTTGATATTTTACCAAATATATGGGTAATAAATGGGTGTGGTTACTGGGGGTGTGGCCACTAAAGGGTGTGGCCACGGAGGGGTGTGGTCACTGAGGGGCGCTGTAAAGCTTTCTCGCACAGGGCGCCTAAAGGCCTAAGGCCGGCCCTGCCTGGACACCATCGTTTTGGATAATAAGCACCATTTTCCTGAATTATACAGATTTTATTCTCGTATCGGTGTAACGTTACATAAGAGCAGCCACCTGAATATGTGGTATTGTTCAGTTATAAATGATGAAGGATGCTTGAACACATCTACTAATAATGGTCATAGGTCCCTGCAGTAGAACACATTAACCGTTCTGAAGGTATTTCCATGTAGCAGGCAATAGAACCAGAAAAGAACAAAAACAGTGCTCAAGGTCCCTTATGTAACAAAGGTTTGATTATTGCCACTGATTTCCTCCGAGTGACTATGAGCTGTATTTTTAGCGCAGTATAAAGTACGTTCACCGTGTTCTGAATGTAGCACAGGGAGAAGAATGATGGATGTATAATGATTGCCCGACTATAGCTAAAGTATAAAACGATTGTTGCATTGCACCAAACTGTATTATTTGCTATATAGTACTGTATCATGTTTTATAAATGTTTACATACATAAACTTTTTTTTACAGAATTGTTAACAGCATTTATGTAGATATTCTTGCTTTATCTATGTGCAAGACATTACAACAGTTGTTACCAGGGATGTGCGGTCAGGGGAGGCAGGTGAGGCAGAGCCTCACCTAGTATTATGGAGGAAAAAGCTGTTCGCTTCAAGTCTGAAGCCGACAGCTTTTTCTCCATTCAGATTCGCTTGTAGCAGGTTACACAGCGGGGAAAGCCTCCCCACTGTGTAACCTGTCATGGACGGAGCGCTGCCTGTTAATTACAAGCAGTGCTGCATCCAGCTTTTGACAGGTAGTTGGGTTACACAGTATCGGCTTCCCCACTACTTGTGTAACCTAACTTGGTGAGGCAAGATCTGTCACAGCCTCTACTCTGTGTTAGAGGTGTGTGCTCTGTGGATGGTTTGGACCAATGGTAAAGCGCCATTGGTCCAAGTTGCCCAATCAAAAAAAGAAAAAAACAAACACTGAGGCCATCGATCTCAATGCCTCAGCAGTGACAAGCAAGTGAGGGACAGGGAGGCTTCTCCCTGTCTCCTCCCTTCCTCCTCCCTCCCACTAGCTTGGGGACCGGGTTGGGGCTTCGGTGGCATATGAGTGGGGCTTCGGCAGGCTGGGTTTGCTGGGGGCGAGGCTGGTGAATGCCTTACCCAGAACCAAAAAGGTACAGCACTTCACTGGTTGTTACATGTTTCAAAGTACAATGTGTAGTATATTCAAATAGAAAATGTTTCATATAGTATCACTTAACATTGAGGTATATAAAGCATTAAGGATTCTATCCATTATAAATTTCTGAAATTGTCAAAAATATAATAAAAATGCAATAAAAACGCTCACAAATGCTTAAGACACATCCGAATAAAGCCTAAAAATGCCTGATATGCTTCAACCCATCAACAAACATGGGGAGAAGGAAAAATAAAAGGAGTTGTAATTAGCTAGGTTTTCCACTATATTTCCTAGGTAGGTAAAAGAATATTTGATTAAATGGGTGCAGCAAGGTGTGGTATAAAGAGGTTTTGGGCAAGCTGGGTTCAGTAGGGTGAACTTGGGTTAGGCAGAGGGTAGCACACGACCAGGGATCTAATATCTCCAACTTTTTCAAATTCAGCGGGGTAGCCTGTGTGGCATTAAACCAAATTTCTAGTAGGGTAGAGATGGACTGACAACATCTAGTTTATCTAGGGTAGGGGTACAATTTTTCCTGCCCATAAACAGTAGCTTGTTAAACAATGAGCTGAGATGAAGAGAGATCAATATCAGCTATACCCAGGAGATCAGTAATGTGCAAATGTTTTAGTCACTGTGGAGAGAGTGGGGAAACATGATAAAATTAACCGACAAAGTGCAGAAACTAAAAAAAAAAACTAAATTAAACCAATATTTGTTATGTTCACGCTTTGCCTTGAAGACAGCATCAAAGGTGCACTTGCGCGGTTTAGGGAACTCAGCAGGTACGTTGTCCTAATCATCTAGAAGAGCTAACCACAGTTCTTCCATGGATTTAGGTGGTCTCAGTTGCTTCTGTCTCTCTGCATAATCCCAATCAGACTTGAAGAACTCGGGGCAGAAGAAATCTTGTCTCTTACAGTGGGGTTACCCCCGCACTGCAAGGATTAGGTGCTAGTTTTCGCGTTAGAGCGAAAACAACAAAGAAATACTGACCTGACCCTTGGAGCCAGCTGACTGCTAGACTGATCCCTGCAGCGGTCCAGTTCAGCGGTCTAAGGTCCCATGAGTCATCATGTTGAATACAGTGTATTGGACATGAGTATGCCTAGGGACTGGAGCGGAGGAGGAGACAGGATTCTTGTTTTGCTGAAACACCCTTGCAACACCCAGTACTGAGTTGACAAGTAGTAATGAGATCTGCCATTAGAATGACACCTCGAAGCCAATTTATACTTTGCATCTCTGCTTTAATTCAAGGAAGATCCGTGGTAAAATGAAGACATACAGCTCCTGAAACACTGCCAGTCCACGTCCTGGCAGGGACAATGCTGGATCAGATGAACTGCCTTTCCTCTTGACCGTCTAGACACTGCTGCGTCAGGAAAACACAGCAAGTCAGGAAAACACAGCAAAGTAAGTCAGGAAAACTGTACTCTGTGGAGAATGTGTCTAAACTAGAAGATTAAAGAATAAGGTACAAAATGTATCTGTGGATGAGTGTGGCTGCTGGGGGTTATGGTGGAATGTGAACTGAAGGGCTAAAACAATGACACTTAATGTAGGCAGTGTAGGGCAGCAGATTTACGGTACGAACAGGACACCTATATACTGGGCATTGACACCTGACATATTGCACCAATGTATTAAAAGGCAGCTACCAAGTGAGCCCAATTGAGTTATAATGGTTCCTTATACTAGCTTTATCTTTACCCTTTCTAATGTTTTCAAAGATGCTGAGTAACTAAAACATGCCACAACTAATGGGCATACTCAGATGTTTCCAGATTTTGGTCGAGACCAGCTGATTTAAGATTAGGATTTCAGATAGTTAGATCACAAGTCTTAAAAGCAAACCTTTACCCAGATCTTTAAAATGACAACAAACACACCTTTAGAAATGTTTAGTAATGACAATCTGCACACACATACTTCTAGATAATTGCCGGCTTTTTATTCTTTGCATTCCTTATTTCTCTTTTCTTCTCCAGTCTTCCGGCAGTAGCCATGTTTACTAAGGGCAGATTACTAGCTATTTTATTACTTCCTGGATTTCTGGCACATGTGACTAGGACATGTGACCATGCACATCATCTCAGGGGAGGAAAATGCCTTTCCCTGAGATCTCCTGAGATTACAGATGAGATTTCCCAGCAATGCTCTGCTGATGAAAAGGCAATCCCAGTGTGCATGGCTTTGGCAAACAAGTCAGTTTGCCCTTTCAAAGCAGGAAGTGAATGCTCTGCAATGTAAGTATTTCAAAATCACAGCATTTTACACCTGACAGGTCTATGTTATTACTAATCATCATACATAGAGAGATGCATTTGTAGAATTAGATTTTTGAGTGTAAAGGTCGGCTTTAACACTGACCAAGTTATCATTTTCCGTTTCTGTCTGCAACAGCCCTGTATGTCTCTAAATACGATCAGTTCTGATGGTGATATTGGCATGCAGTGAATTGTATGTCTGTGTTGCATGGTCCACAGTGACCATGTGTTGCCAACACTAGTGCCCAGTTTCCATGGATGCTGCTTATTGTCAGGTAACTAATTTGCAATCCATTAAGGGCCAAAAGTGCAGGGTGACCAATCGTCAAGTTTTCTTTTACTCCCAAAAGTAAAAAAAAGTTACTAAAACCTCCAAATAAAAATCACAGAAACTGAAAAAAATAAAACCAATATTACAAGTTAAACAATATTTCAAATCAAATTAATTTGCACTAAAGGCAAATACACAGTTAAATGATTTTCATAAAAACATGCCACCCTGACCCATGATTCATGCCTGCCTGTAGAATACATGCTGCCCTCAGCAGCCAATTAGTTTCTTCGCTTTATCTCCCTTCTATATGCTTAACTCACACACTTAAACCAAAAGCAGTATATTAGTAAATGAGATTGATACCTTCTTTCATCCGCCCCCATCCAGACACTTGACACTCATGACCATCTTCGAAGGTGATGCCATCATCCGGCAGGCAGATTGTCTGCACAAACTGAGTCTTCTTTGCACAAGCATTATCTTTTCTTTTCAGCCTAATTAACACTAAAATGAAAGAAAAACATTTTCTTAGAAAAGCCCTGAGATCATAGAAGGTTCAAATATGAACATCACTATGCCATAGCAAGCAGATTCATACCCTGGAAATAATTGTGGGAGAGTAGAAGATTGAATGAGACCAGTACCAGTGTACATTACAATACCAACAGTACCAATGTCAAACATGTTTTACTTACTTGCAGCGATTTCCTATTTTGTAATTGTATTAATTCACTTGCAATGTGCGCCACTGAATTTGGAAGCAATTTTTATGATTTACGGAGAGTCAATGTCCTAGCACAGCCCACTCCCTCCTTGCACAAGATAGCACTCTCCTCTTCTGGAAGTGTCTACCCAATGCCTGTGAAGACAGCTCCTCCGACCCTCTCCTCACCTAACATTTCATGCAGGAGCGACTAGAGCGATCCGTGACCGCGCAGCAATTGTCACGGAATTGCACACCATGGCGATTGCGCTGGTGGTGCCATTATTTTATAATGGCACCCCAGTCGTGCCAGGCAGATAGTGCAGTTTCTTGCTGCAATACCACCCGTGCAATCTTGCACGATCACAGTTGAAATACCCGCGCGGTGCGTGTCACAAAAAGTGGTACTTTTTTTCGGCAGATATAACCCTAATGTAATCAATAGGGCCACGGGGCAATCGCTGTGTGCAATTGTGCATGATCGCGCGGTCCTGGGACACACGTCCCCGGATTGCCGATATGTGAACCTAGCCTTCTATTGCTGTCGGTTTTCTTTGTCTGTGATCTTCCTCATTTACTGAAATGGAAATCTTACCAAAAGATCCGCAGACAGCATTAAAGGCCTGACAGTAATGCCAGCCCTTCTCTGCTCTATCCAAATAAATGGGCATTGGGATCTGATGTTCTGTGAATAGTTTTTGACCTCTTTAGACAGCTGCCAAAAAAATCTGTGTGATCTGGCTCCTGATGTATCTTTTCATTTATCATGTGATCTTCATCAACTGTCACATTGGCCATGACATTTCTCGTTAACTGGTATTGGGTCATGTGATATATTTCAATTGCTGTATGATACAGTCAATCAGTTAATCTCTCACCAACTGCCACTGACAAAGAAACATGTGATCCTTCATTATTTGCTACTTGCAATGAGTCATGTTTTCACCTATCAGCTGTCACTTGTAGTATGTAGTATATGGTCACTTATAAACAGAAACGTTTAAGGCTGAACTCCAGCCTTACCTTCAGTCTTGCACAAGGGTATAGACTCCTCTCCTGGACTGAAATTGCTTCACTTTGAAGTCACTGCATTCTGTGAGCTTTTCACAATGTGCATTAGAAGTCAGAGAGAGCCAGCCCCATTTCCTGGGTGAATTACATCAGCATCATCTAGCACTTTCCTCCCCAGCCTGAATGCACCTGACCCACTCCTTTCATTCATTGGATATCAGTTCTTTCAATCATGGAGACTGGGCAACACATGTAGGCATTACCTAGGGCGGTCTTTATGCAAATACAGCCCGGCAAAAAATTTCTACTGAATTCCACCCATTAAAGGTATTTTGATATTTGCATAGCTCCTCCCAACAACCAGCCCACTGCTTGCATCAAGGCTGATGTGGCTCTTAAGAGGAGTAATGGGGCAGGGTACTGTGATGTTTTCTTGAACCTATCTACAGCACCCTGCCGGCCCACCAGCCATAATCTGCCTGCAATGTATTGAGAAGCTCAAAGACCCAGCCATGACATCACATGGTCTAAAAGAAGGTATATCATGAAAACAGATTTTATTTAAAATATCGCTAGCATGTTGATAACGGGGGAGGAGGAACCAGCAAAGGCAAACTTCAGTTATAATTGTTATTGTGGTTTCCCAACCTCAGCCAACTGTAATAGGTTGTGTGATTTCTTACCATGTTAGCATTCATGTAATTTCTCATCAACTGCCATTGGTAAAAATGTTATTTGATCCCTTATCAACTGCCATCAGTAACAGGTTATATGATCACTTCTCAGCTGCCAGTTTTAGTGGGTCATGCCATCTCTTTAATCAATTGTGGTAACCTACCCAAATCAGCCCAGCTTGTTTCTGCTTTCTTAGCATTACTCACCAAGGTCATGCTCTTTGGGCTTGAAGACCGAGTACTTGTCATAAAATATATATCTATCTATTTCAAATGTCTGTGTGACGTCTGTGGTTTCATTGTAGAAGTGTTGCCCCAGGACCACTCTCACTGTTGATTTCCGTGGGCTGTAAAAAGGATAAACATTCATCTTTAATCAATAGAAAGGCAGAAAGCGTTATCACTCAGGGCGGGGGGGAGGGCGTCATTATGTCTCGGTTGCTGTTCGAAGGAATGAAAAACAATGCAAAAAAAAAAAATATATATATATATATATGTGTGTGTGTATAGAGTGTGTATAGAGATATAAAAGAAAAGGAAAAAAAAGCCTAAACAGACCGCTATGCCCCAAACTACCCGGTGTGGATCCAGAGAAAGGAAAAAAAAAACCCTACAAAGCATGGTTCAATTTGCTCCAACTGGGGAAAATAATTCTTTGCTGACCCCATAAGGCAATCGGATATTCCCTGGATCAACAATGCTTAATATACCTATAAGAACTCAATATCCAGTAATACTCTGTGCATTTAGGAATACAGCCAGATTTATTTTTTTTAAACAGTTGGATTTTAAAAAGTGTCCTTCAAGTTTAGTTACTTTGACTACCACGTGTCTAAAAAAAAGGCCACGTGTCTAAAAAAAAAAAAGACTTATTGTTGCAACCAATTAAAATATAATTATTCCGTTGCAAATTCACACATGCAGAAGAAGAGTTGATTGCGAAGGGTAGGTCTGCTAATGTAAAACAGTTTGTTAAATGAGGCCCCCTGATGTGAAATGCTAAAAGATCCTTTGAGGAACTGAACAAGGCACGCGTACAAAATGTCACTTCCTTTGAAGTTCAGAGATGTGTGTCACAGAAACATAGCTTTCTGCAGCCTAAAAAAAGGAGGTGGAGTCTAGCATGAAGCCAAGGTATTGGGAACATAATGAGGCCTTATGGCATCACTGACTTCCGTACAATTATGAAATATGAACAGTACTGAGACTGTATCAGAATTGACTTCCTTAAAATAAAGGGTAACGGGTTCTGCCACAAGATCTAAGTTTGGACCTCGTGTATCCATTAGGGAGTAATACAATAACTAGTTCCAGTTCTCCCCCAACATGGGAGGTTCTCATGTGTCTAAATCACACATCAACTGTAGATGGGCTGGGCAAGCTAATCCAAAGTTGCTAATCCGGGGGAGTACCGGTGGTGGATAAAAACTGGAAAAAAGGAAACCTCTGCCATTTATATATAGGGGTCTAGGTATAAGCAATTCACAGGACCGTTTACCATGAATGTTTGCTCTGTGCAAATACTGTATATGTCAAAACAAAAGTTCTTTAATTGTTTTTCTTTATAGGTGGGATCATTTTTCAAATGCTTTCAAGTAATATTGCATTATGGCCACTAGATGGAGCTAAAGGAGCACAGGAAATAAGTATTTTTGATGCTAACAAGCGGCCGGGATAGCGCGAATTTTGGGGCAATGTTCCAGCGACGATAGCGCGACTTCACCGTCGGGTTCCATTAAAATATAGAAAAATTGTGCAAAATCCACCGAAAAAAGGGTCCTGCTGAATCGGCAGCGACAAGCGACGGGCGACATGGAGCTAGGAAAGCTCTCTTAAATAGCATTGGCTGGCGACTTCTCGCTATATCGCGTGGCAAAAATGCGCGATATCGGGTTGGAAATCGCGCGATAAATCGCTTAGTGTGAATGGGGCCTAAGGCAAATATCTGCACAGAACAAATATTCACAGATATTCACAAGGGGGAGAGTGTTTAAATAGACCCCATAGTGTGTTGCTCAACATCCAAAATTTCAGATGTTATTCTAGTGCAGCTTAGAAAATAAAAAGGCATTATATGGTGATAGCAACATTGGCGATAAACTATTTAAAATTAACTCCGTTACAAAAACTAGAGGCCACCACCTAAAATTGGTGGAAAAAAAATTCCAGCACTAGGGGCGAAAGGGGTTCTTCACAGTTAGAGCGGTTAGGGTCTGGAACTCACTGCCACAGGCGGTGATTTCAGCAAAAAACGTGGAATTGTTCAAGAAACTTTTGGATGATTTTTTAAGGGACCGTAATATACGGTCCCTTAAAAAATCTAGAACGAGATCCTAATAGGTTGGACTTGATGGACTAATGTCTTTATTCAACCTCAAATACTATGTAACTATGTAACTATGATTGCTTGCTTCTAATTATTAAAACTTATTATAGTTTAGATAAAAATACACAGCATCAATTGTAACTTCAGCTGAATTGTTTTTTTGAAAACTGTTATAACTTCTATCAGGTTTTTGTTGTGGTCTGTATCCCAATTAGCCGACATTGAATCTATTCCAGCGCTATTCTCCCCAGGGATCTCACCAACACTATTGAAGTATGTGGTCTGATAACACTAGGTCTGTAACTCTGTGACCCCAGAAATTGTATTTTATCACTGAATATATGTGGTATATAGATGATGGAGGCTGTAGTATTCTATGGTTGCTTTAGCCAAATATTGCTGGAACTACAGCTAGAAAACTTGTTCCTAACAAGTTCCTTTTCTGCCATGCATGTTACTAACACTTATTTTTCTGCTTTGTAGGTCCAAACAAAGCATGGGTTACAGTGATTGTCAGCTGCGCAGTCCATGTGGGCTCAAGTAATGATGCTCTTAGGGGCAGAAGCTGTGCACAGATAAAGGCGTCAACGATGGTTGACTAAAAAGGCTTTCACCAATCTACGCTCTAAGGACATGCCTAGATCTTCACCAGAGCTTTTGAAGGTGGTGATGAGTTTGGCTACAAGGTTCATGTTGCAGCCCTGGGGATTGCCCTAGTATTTGACCTAATTAGATAGGACTGAGTAGAGTACTAATTCACGAGAGTGTCCTAGTCATGTTCAGGTTGCCAGGTCCAAGGTTTATTAGGAAGAACAGAAAGTTCAACACCATTGCAAAAAAAAATGGGCAGTTGAAGATGAAGCAAAGTTTAGTTTATGTTGTCACACCATTGAGAGTTGTATGAATGAACCATGGCAACCTTAGGTCTAAGGAGACGTTAACTTATGGTGGGTTGTCATGCTTGTCTCCTGTGGAGGCAGGTCCTCCACCACTGGAGTGCATTATGAGAGGAGACTGTGGTGCTGCTCCAATGAGAATTATAACATGTAATGTAGTGAACATGTTTTAAACACATTTAATAGAACTTTAATAGCTAGCCCCCCACCCCCCCCCCCCCCCCCCCTCTTCAAAGGTTGCTTATCAGTCTGCAGTCAGTCTGAATACAGACATCCAATGGCAGCCAGTCAGATTACAAGTGCGGCTTAAGGCGATTTTGGCCTATTTTTCTATAGATTTTCTGAATAAAAATGAAGCCATTTACAGACAACATAAAGAAACGCATGAATTCAAGTATAGCTAATTATCTGAAGGTTTGCTGAAAAAGCTGTGTTTTGTGCCTGAATCAGAGCAGATAAAGACATCAGAGATTTCAGCTATAGCCACTTGTTTTACCTTTTTTTTCTCTGCACAGTTGGTCTGCTGGAGTTGCTTTCAATTAAAAGAGCCGTGCACCGCTCATGTGTTATAGCAAGAGAAAGGAACATTGTTGGCTGTGTTTAATCTGCTGGCAAATGTCCCCAACACCCCATGAACAATGAGAAACTCTGCTGGTGATTAGCCAGAACTTCTACAATAGCGATAAGAGGAGAGCTCTACATTAAGATGATTCTCCGTGAAGGGGATAAACTTTGCTCTCAGGCCAGCAGTAATGCGCCGTAAGCATATAAAGTTAATAAAGACTTAATAATAGGAGCTGCCATTGTTTATTTGTTTTTAAAGAGACCGTTTCTTTAAAAAAAAAATTCCCATGAGATTATAAGTACATTTAATATATTTTATGCATGTTATTTACCTGTAAAACTGACCCTGTAGACATCGAAAAGCCCTGAAACTTCTGTTGGGCACATCCATCTTGGATATATAAGTTCTATAGGTTGAACTTGATGGTCTTGTGTCTTTTTTCAACCTGAATAACTATGTAAGTATGTAGTATCAGCAGCTCCATCAGACTTAGAGCTGTCATCTTTTGCTCTGTCCACCCTCACCATCTTGCAAAAGGGCCTAATTGTAGTGCAAGACGTTTATTTGAAGATTTGTATTCAAAGCGGTGTTTCCTTATGTTTGATTATGTGACAGCTGACCTTTAATTGAGGTGCTGATCTTTATACAATACATAAACAATAAACTCCCCACCCTGTGAGAACCAAGCAGAGAGTTATCATCTTTGAAAGCAACCTAAAATACCATAAATTTCTAAAATGATCCAATATTGCCAATAATCCCATCCATCACCAATGGATCACCAATCTCTCAGAGGCCCCGTAATCCCTAATCATGGTCCTCTGTTAGTACCCATCCTGTAATCCGTAATAATTAAATCAATCAAAATCTCTAGCACTATTCCTCTGTTTATAGTCAATACCCAATTTCTAAATCTAATTCCCAATCTGTAATAAATATAATGCCATGACAGATCATATCTGTAAGTGCCCACTTTCCTGTTCATCCGTATGGGGACGTTTCCACGTACATGGGATGTTTCTGATTATGTATCATTATGCAATTTCAGGCTGGCAAATTCCCCTTCATGCCAATGGGCACCTTTTATTGGTTCTTCTTTGGTGGCCTTTGTGTACAATGAGAGACACCGATCCATCCTACCATTCATCGGTAGAGAAGTGGGCTTTCCAGTACGTGGTGCTGCGTTGGTCCTCACTGCCTATTGTGCTACCATACAAATTCCCCCACAGCCAGCAAACAGAGTACAGCCAGCGGAGCTACTTGGAACGTAGCAAGAAAAAGCAGTGCACCTCATAGGCTGATAATAGCTACTGTGAAGAAGCTTCTATATATCTATCTATCTAGAAAGCTAGGTGGCACCTTGTTCTGAACTCCTTCTGTATTTTATAGATCATTTTGGTGTTAAGTATCTTTGACCAAATTACATATAACGCCTAGTCCTATCCATCACTTGTACTGTGGAAAGTCATCTAAATAATATAACATGTTAGACACCTTTACAAGATCCATTTGCAAGTATTAAAGATGCTAATATCTACTGTACTATCTATAGCAACCAATCAAGGGCCATGCTGAACAGGTTTGGTTCAAATAAAATTCTGATTGGTTCCTATAGGTTACAACGCTTTGCACTTAATGCTTTGCTTCTTACAGCTTTGCACAAAGGAATAAGCTAACCTTTCTTTGTGGCTATATTCACTAATACGATTTTATCTGAGGCCCATTAATGCCTCCCAGTGGAGAATACACTATAGAAAGGGGAGACAGTAGCTTCTCTCACATGACCTAGAACAGAGAGAGAGGTGAAATCTATCCAATGTGGGCACAGCATTAAAAAGAAATTAAAATGCTCTATTTCTTTCCTTCCTTACTTATTACTTTGGTTGGATATATACTTTAAACCAGTCCTGCCAATAGTCTTAACTTAAAGCGCTGAGCAAATTGTTGGCGCTATATAAATCCTGTATAATAATAATAATAACAACAACAACAACAACAACAATAGCCAGTTTCTATTACACTTACATACGATCCTTCTAAATATTCAATGTACCTGTCTGCGAAGCAGTGAGCGGCTGACACCACCCAGCAAGGCATTACAAGGGTGCCAGAGCAGAAATTTTGCCCAATGTATATAGCCGCCAGCCAGGGGTGAGCTCCTGGAAGTGCTGAAAGACCACCCAGTATTCGGCCTCGCAGTATAACCCGCTTCTCATGTCTTTTCCCACACTTTGGTTTCAAGGCAAATGTGGTAACCGCAAAGTCATCTTCCATGACAATTCTTCGAGCCTTGTCAGCTGTAAAATACCAAGCCAAGAACATCTTTGAGTGTTTACATTATAGCACTGAATTCCTAGATGAAGTCATAAAGGTTGGACTGTAAGTATGTATATAATAGAATACAAGATTAGGTTAATTAGGGGCTGGGCAGGTTAATGTTAACATAATTAACCCTGCCTGCACTGTACTGGCGGATCTCATTATAAGTTGTAAACTAGATTTGAACAATGTCTGTCCTAACAAACAATTATAGATCTAGAAGCATTGTATGTAAATGAGAGGAAGCTCAGTCAGTCCCTAATCTTTCTATGGGGACAGACAGAGTTTTCTGTCACTTGCAAATTGAAAGGAAAGCTGGCAAAGGCCTGCTAGACAGACACCGTTAAAAGGTACGAAATATTTTGAAAAAAAAACATAACCATAGTGGAGTTTTCTCACATTTGACTGCAAAAAAGGGAAATACACTTTAATGAGTTTATGACATAAATACTAAGAGATGATAAAATCTGCTCATTCATTTTCTTATAATCCTCCATTCAGGTTTTTGCAATTTTTTAATATACATTTATCTACTGATTCATTTCCATAGGTCATGCTGTGATATGTATAAGTTACTGCATGTTGTGCTTGACAACTCTCTATAACCTATTAAATCCCTTCTTCATCTGGGAATATGGTATATAATAGGCCTGGCAAAGGGAAAGTGCTTTTACCAAAACCCGTACAATGACCTCTTCACACTCGAGATTAGGTGGTGCTAAGATCGCTGACCCAAGATTGTTCGCTTCCTCCTTTGCTGCATGGACCCGGGAGGATTGTGTGTATAACTGCAGCATCATCATCTCCAGCCCATACCTCCCAACTGTCCCTCATTTGGACAGACTGTCCCTCATTGGAAACCAAATTCCCTTGTCCAGTTACATATAATATGCATTGTATTGTAGATTTTAAACCTAGGGAATAAACTACAATGTGTATACTTACAACATATACGGATAGGGCAGGTCTCCCAGGACAAATAGTTGTCTTTAAGCACATAACACCAAGGGGTCATATCTCCATCAGGACTCCTAAAATTCAATTGCATCAAAAAAAAGCACTAATTAAAAGACTCATCATCAAACTTTTCTGGTTGAACGGGAAAGATCTTCTGTGCACAGCAAGCACAGCAGGAGACCATGGCCACGCATATTACTTTGATCCGTTCCTCTTCACTATACAAAGCAAGGGATTGGATTTGCTTGCACGTTAAGAAAATCTCCCTGTGTGTAACTGCGCTCCCCTGACCACTGAAGGTGCTTGCTGTCACCTTCTAGAGGTTCAAGTGGCCTGAAAATGTCCAGTTATAGTTATATCCCTATGAACCCTCAGTATTCATATCTTTGCACTGTAATAAAGCTCTGAATAAGATAATTGAGTTGAAATCTTAACTTTGGCACAGTGGCCGCGCCTCATGGCTAGCAGTAACATTTCTGTTGACTTGTTGCCTAGATTTGCTTATTGTTAACCGAACACAAAATGATTCAAACCGTTGGAAACGAACCTTCAACATAAGGGAAAAAAGTGTCTTAGATTTTCTTGCAATGCATAAGTTTCCATGGAAATAATTAGGGATGTTCAGATACATGAGAACTACCAAGGTTGCAGTGGATGCAGCTGGGACTTGGCTCTGGCGCTCCACCACTGTCCTGAAATCATTAGTCTGTATTCTTTTAGAAACACTGTCACATGACACTAAAGAAAAATGTATCAGTACTTGTATCTGTGAGGACTTGGGCAAGTATCAGTACTTGTACTTGCAAAACTGGTATCGGTGAATCACTTTATATATTTATAAAAACAAAATCATACAATAAAACAGAGATGTACAAATCCCAGGAGCTCCGTGTGCTTCTTACAAATGACAGCTGCCTCCTAACTTTTGAATTTTTCTCTAGTCTAGTCTTGGAGCTCGAAAAGTATCGGTACCTGTACTTGGTATCGGTGCATCCCTAGAAATAATCATTTATCGATCAAACTGCCCCTCCATTATTGTGATTTATTTTTGAGAGCCGCAAATCTTTTATCTAAATCACCGTCATATCAAATAATCAAAACGTATGACCAGCATAGCCATTATTCTGGTCAAAGAGAGATTATGATTTATGAATAAAACAGCACTGTTGAAATTTAGATTTATCATGTTATCATCAAGATGCTAATTAAAATCTCAATGTATGATCGACCTACGTCAGTAAGCCGATCTAATGTCTTAAAACTCGCAGCGTTCTCCTACGCTAGGTCGTAGGTTAGCACTGTAGGGTTCAGATGTGGGGCCTAAGGTAACATTTTAAAACATTTACCTGAATTAATATTTGTATAGAATTATAGGGCCCCCCCTGGCCCATGCGGTTAATATACTTGATGTGCATGCAGCATGCTGACAAGACATCTGCATGTTGTGCGTTGATTGCATAACGCTGCCACCTTCTGGCCACGGTCGATACAGCAATATTTTATCTGAATTTTGGATCAACCAATCAACCTGGATTTTGGATCAATTTGGAAGCAACCTAAACAGAAGTTTGTCTATGTATAAATCATAGGGAATATTGCAAAGCTGTGTAGATTCGATGAGCAGATTATATGCAAATAAAAGTTGTTCTTTTTTTTTTGCAGATTAATTAGTAAGTATCAGTTAATAAGTGCACTCGCCTGCAGTATGGATGGGATCCTAAACCTTTGCGCATATAATCATCCAACATGTTGACGTGGATCTCCTGGTGGAGCAAGTCTGAATTCCACCGGAGGCAGTTGAAGCCCGAAAGGCTTTTCTTCACAACCCCTCGATATTCAGTGGCGTTGTCATAATCATAGCAATTCTGCCTGACATCTAAAGGCAAAACCAGGCAACAGTCACAAATCTTTGTCCTTTTTTATATAGTCTTACGCTTGCATGAAATTGAGTTATACTTTAATTAAAAGGGAAATATGTGCTGGTGCTCCACTGCTTATTAAAACCCAGACGAAGTATTTTCAGATTAAGTTATCCACCAGGAGCTGAGAGGTAAAATTAAGTTATTCCTCAGCCAAATATCTATTATGGAAATATTGTACCAGAGGGTGCTGTTACAACCGTGTCCTGTTTTCTGTGCAAAAGCAGCAGCTGTTGAGAAGCTACCAAAGATGAGCCTAAAATCAGTCATTTCAGGACTGTGAACACTTGTTTCACAGCCCACAGCATATGGAGGGGCTGAGTGACAGATAATGCGGCACCAGGGAGAAGACTAATGTCAAAGAACATTTTCTGCAATTTACTTGACGAAAGGCTCCACAATTACAGTATTTGTGGTGGAAGAAATCAGGCAATGTTGTCCCATTTTTTGCATGTTATATGTAGCTAGACTGCGCTCAGGGTGGTATGAGAAGACCCCCAATGTGGTATAGTAGGCTAACATCTCTGACTGCCCCAGTACTTACTCTCCTGGGTGCATCCACTCTCAGGAGGGAGTACTTGGCATGTGGTGGGGTAAAGAAGTTGGTCAAATCTGGTCAACACAGGAAGCAAGGTGAATCTCAATTTCTTAACCCCAGTTTAGTGTAGCAGTTTGCCTTTCTCTGGTTTATCAAATCTAGGACTCTGTAAGAGCACTCACAGCCTATTCTTTAAGTTGCAATGCATCTTTCTGCAATAAAACAAACTTAGCTGCCTGTTCGCAATCTTCTTCAAAATGTACACTGTGCTACATTCTCATCACGCCTCTCCCATGAACTCCCCGTGGCCATGTTCACAGATTACAACATCCTGCACTGGCCAATCTAGACCGCCCAAAACCCCACACCCAGAAAATGTCGGCACCGGCGAGGAAGCTCTCACACGTCTCATTGTTGGAGCGGAGGTGAGTATTTGCAGACTTTATATTCTGACTCCGATTGTTGTGCTAGTGATTTATCCCTTGCTGAGACCTCTATGCCTGGCCTGTATAAGCGGATACAATCAATGAGGACAATCCTTGTCAGATAGCTGAACTCACCAATACGTTTTCATCCACAAGGGTTGCTTTATTCAGTATATCAGACAACAGTATACAGCATATGAATGGTTGCGGTATTATGTGGTCAAAAGACGATAGTTTCGTAGCGTACTATGCAGAGTACATGTGTCCCTGTTACATGTGGCCTGTTAGCTGCATCCATGACACAGTAAGTACTATGCTCAGGAAGAAGGGTGGAGCATTACATACAAAAGGAAATGTGTCATAGATATCAAGAAAGGGAACATGGAAAAACAAGTGCATTACCACAAAGTGTCACTAGATGGCAGCATATAACCTACTATAGAATGTCCATAGGAAAATGGTTCAATGAATAACTATATAACTTCTAACATTAATGTAATAACATATTCTATGCCCCATTGGGGCAGCACACTTTATTTTCACTGTAAAGGTTCATTTTACCTAGTGGACCTCACCCTTGGCAAAGGGCAGCATCCAACACAAGGTAAAGAAGACTTTAGATCCTAGTGCAGGTTTAAGCAAACTTCAGCCTTCCAGCTCTGGTGAAACTTCAAATGTCATCATGCATCTGACATTGGAAGTCATGCTTGTGACTGGCATAGTCTTGCAATGCCTCATGGGAATTGTAGTTGCACCACAGCCGGAGTTTGCCTAATCCTGCCCTAGTGGTGAGATGCTCAGTAGATTCCTACAGCAGCTTTCTCAACAAGCAATATTGCACAACTCTCAGACAGTAGTGGCTCAGAGGAGTGCAGTGTCCATTCTACCCAGTGCCCCACTTACCCACTTTCCAGGATTTGACACGATCTTTGTTGGATCAATTCCTAAGGCTTACCAATATTGCAGTATTTCCCTACAAATTTTCCTCTACATCCACACACAGGTCTCCCAGTTGAGATCATTATACGACAAGCTGCTCCATTCTGGCATGGGTTCAATAGGCAGGCTGGGAAGGCAAGCAGGTTACTGTTAATTTAAATCCTTGCTTAGCACCTGATTTGTAATTGACCAATTGCAAATGGGAACAATCAAAAATTTCACATTTCAAAGAGGGGAAAAAAACACTTTACTGTACTATTCAAAGTGCAATGCATTTTCATAAAAGGTACAATCAATAAAACTTTGAGACATTTTAATTTTAGCTTCCCTGTGGCTAGTCAAGGATGCCATTAAAAAAATGTAGCGGTGAACAACGATGAAAAGGTCTTTCACGTGGTTTTGGAATCATAAGGCAGGAAAGGAAGGAAAAGCAATATCAAGAAAAGTGCACAGTGTTTTTTATACTTAGGAGAAAGTAGAACAAAATGAAGGGAAAAAAAAAATCAAATCAACAAAATGTCGATTATTCATATTAAAAATAGTCACTTCACATATCCTTATTATCTACTCTGATGACAATGCAACAAGCTATTAGAATCCAACCTTATAGCCTGATGACTGCGGTCACCCAGTACAGTAAATGTAGGATTAAAAAAAGCCACATTGGCCCTTTCATTATATCTGGATACATGATTTTATGTAGCAAAGCAAACTAACCAGGACCAACCTTTCATGATGATTTAATATAATGTCATTCCCAACAATTACATTTTAATATACAGTTATATATGTATAATACTGTATGTTTCACAGTGAAGACAGCAGGACAATGTGGATCAAGCAATGGTATAGCCTGGGGGATTGGTGACTAGAAACAGCTGGGATGTGAATAAAAACTCTGCCTTTCCCTGCAGGGCAAAGTGACAGGTAAAACTAAAGATAAAACTCTGGGCACAAAACCGCCATTGAAATACCGTTCTAAATAGTCACAAAAGATATAAATCCACTTTGTGTGCACCGAATCAGGGGCATCCCGAGGCGGGGGGGTGCCCCGGCTGCCTGCCAGCCTCCTGAGGTCTCCTTAAAGCAGGGACGTCCCGAGGCCGGGTGTCACCCAGGGTGGGCACCGGGTGACACCCTGCCGTGATGTCATCGCACATGCACATGACCTCACACACTTTTACCTGCCTGTGTTCATCAACAGCATGTCTGCCGGCAGGTAACAGCGCGCAAGGTCATCACAGACGTGCGCGAGAGAGAGAGAGAGGCGGGACGTTCACGTGCATACCTTATCCCACCGGGTCCCCTCCTCTCTCATGCAACTGTCAGGCTCTCGGTCCCTGACCAATTGCCCAACTTTTCAGAGGGTGTGACACGAAAATGACTGTCAGTCATTTTGGTGCCACCCTTCCAATGGTGTCACCCGGGTGCGGGCCTCACCCCCCTAGTGACGCCACTGCACCAAATACTGTAGGTGACATTTAACACACAGAGATGTAATATAGAATTAGTGCCAGATTGTGCTTTGAAAGCCATGGACCTGGTAGCAGTTCCTACCTATACAGTATATACCATGCTGTACATGTCCATGACTTTTAAAAAGTCATATTTCAAAAAAGAAAAATTGCTAACAAAATGGAGCTTGGAGGACCCTAAACAAAGATTACAATGAGGTCATATCATTTATTGTTAGCCTTTCTATGATGTACATTGACTACTGCTCTGCAATATTGTTAGAGACTGGTATTACCTGTGTATCGCTCTCCAGTGTAACACTGTATCTGGCTGTTCTGACAGGTACATCGCTCCACTCTTCCATTGTGAATTCTGGCCCAGCTGTCTCCAATATCGTAATACTGGTAGTGAGCTTCATCAAAGCACTTGGCTAAACAGTTGAGAAGAAAACTTGTTACAGAAAGCATAATGATCCACCTACATCAAAGCTGATTTCTAGAAGGCTACGTGCCAACAAATACAATTTGATCCTTTTTTTGCACAGTCAGTGTGCCTGGTTCCATAACTGATCTCGTGCAATAGGATTTCAAAGCCAGTTTTTAGTATTGGATAGAGTAAGGGAGGGTCATAACCCCTCAACTTATGTTTGCCATCTGTGTCCCATTGGGGAGATTTCCCTTCATTTCCTGTCCCATGGCCACAAGAGGGAGAGGAATTCCGTCCAAAGTGAGAGAAATCCCTGATCGTCAGTCGGGTCACCAGAACTGGTCATTCACTCGGCTGCCCTCGGCAGCTTTGTGAATAGACCCCAGTGTTTTCATAGGGAAATTTCTCATCTATTCCTGTTCTGCTGACAACCCAATATTTGGGATTTGTTGTCCCTTTCAGTGATAATGGTCACCAGGACAAATGGAGAGTGACTCTCCCTAACGGAGACACAGACAGCTATAAAACATGACTGGTGTTCTAATTCCTTGAATTGTGTTTGAAACTAAAATAAAAAATGTTGGCTTCAGTTGCACTGCAATTCCGAGCACAATAACCTTACCTGGGTTAAAGGAGAACTATGAGATGAGTGATTTCCACTCACCTCATAGTTCTAAGCCGACCTGTGACAATGAGACTGTCACAGGTCGGCTCAGTAGATCGGGAGGTGAGGGAACACATAGCGGGTTCCCTCACCTCTCGATCCTGTCACGGCTCTCTGCCGTGACAGGGGAGGGGCTGGATTCCCCTCTCCCCGCTCCGATCTGCCAGCGCTGACTGGCGGAACGGACAGGGGAGGGGGCGGGTACAGCTGGCTCTGCCTCTAGATAGGCAGAGCCAGCTGTCACTCACGCAGCTGGGCGGATCCCGTCATCTACGTCGGGATCTGCTCCAGGTGCGGCGTCTCAGTATACCGCAAGCTGTAGCTCGCGGTATACTGAGCTTAGGGTAACGGGAGGACGCTAGTTTGTGTCCTCCCGTTACCCTAAGGAGAACGATGGGGAAAAACACTGACCCCATAGTTCTCCTTTAAAGCAGGAAAACATTTTTGTTTCTCTAAATCAACCCCCTGTCATGCAAGCTTTATCCCAGTCCTGCAAATCTGCTTGTTTACATGCCGAGATTATTACAGCTCCCACTGTACTTCTGGGACGTTTAGTTGTAAGAGCAGTGCCTTCCTCTGGATCAACAGGGTGTAATTGTGGGCATAGTGTTCTGTTTAGGCTTTTCTTATTTATTTATTTTTCTTTGTATCTCTATAGGTTGGACTCGATGGACTTGTGTCTTTTTTCAACCTGACTAACTATGTAACCATGTAGGTCTCATAGACTCAAGCGCTCTCCTCCTGGCCGCTGGGGTGCGTCATCAGGCAGCCTATTTCACAGTGCTTGTTAAGCCATTAAATGAGCACCACACTGTCCAGGAGTGAACCACTCACAACCTCTGAAGAAGAGGAAGGACTCATGATATCAGGAGACCAGGCTGAAGACTGCAAGACTAAGGGTCCATTTACACCAAAATTGGACCTAAAAATGGAAGTCAACGGAGGTCCGTTTTCTTGCAATTTTATATTCCATTGACATGTTGCGTTTCTTTTATTTGTTTTTTGATTACCTTTAATTTAAATAACATGTCTTGAGTGGACAAACTTCTCTGTATTTTTTCTTGCTTGCGTTTACATCTGTTGCACCGAAAAAGCAGGAGCATGCTCTACTTTTATTTTAGTGCACTGCAACGCAATACATACATTTTCTGGTTCCCTTCCATTGACATCCATTGAAAAACGGATGCCAACAGATCTGGTGTGAATGGGGCCTAAAAGTATAACATTACAAAAATGGGGGGGGGGATGGGGGGGCTTCGTGGAGCGGTCTTAATAGTTGGAGTTGGGTATTAAAGTAGCCCCAAGAAAACTCTGTGCCTATAACAATTACAAGTTTAAATACATAAGGGGGTAAGTTATTATTATTATTGGGGGTAACCAATCAGCTTCTATCTTTCATTTTCAAAGCTTAACTGAACAAACTGAAGATAGAAACTGATTGGCTGCTGTGGGCAGCTGCTCCAGATTTTGTCTGCTCCAGTTTTATTAAATTACCACAAAATTTTTAAGAGTCCTTGATGTTTTAATATCATAATTTATGCCTGTCTTGTAAGGTGTACCCCAGCGTAAGTACCACTAGGTCAGAAGCTTACCATAGGGATATGTTCCACCTGATTGAAAGCTACTCTAAGCAATTAAGGACAATTACTAGTGTTTTTGTACATATATTTATAATGGTAATGCCAGTCAGTGACTAACCAATCTCGCAGTCATGTCCTGAGAACTCCTCTGGGCATCTACAGTAGTGAGTGTTTAGAAATGGTATATTGCTACACGTGCCACCATTTTGGCAAGGCTTCTTGGCACAATGGTCCTTAAAAACTGTTGGAAGCAAGAAAAAGAAAATATGTTAAGATATACGTAAAACATTTTTTTCTTTGTTGCAGGTTTACATTTTTCAGGTTAATGGAAGACTGACCTCCATGTTCAAAATCAAACGAGAAAACCAACCTAAATGGTCAGGCCATCCAAATGGTTTATTTTAGTTATAGGTGTGGTATGGTGGGGTTCAGTCAGCCCATGGCTTCTTATGTCTTGGACCTTATATCTACTCCTACCGTGAGATTTCCCTGCCACAATTTTTGACTCTTGACTGTTTCTATCCACCTGGGAGTTTTGGGTGTTCCCACTCACCTTTGTGTGTTCTGGCACCTCATATTGCATTATCTTGCTATAAATTAAATTGAAATCCAGCAAGGAGAGTGGAAGCCCCTCAAAATGAACACAGCAGGTGTGCAGATGCAGAGATCTCACTAATCGAGTCCCCAAGAGATGTAAGTTATTGTCAGGTGGTTTAACTTTCCATCATCTACCAAAGTTGAAATATCAGTTCTAGGTGCACTAAACCTTTAAAAGGACAAAATCATTCTGCATCATGAGATATAATGGAAGGGTTAACCCCTTCAGGAGTGCACTGCAATGGGATCCTGGAAGGCTTTGTGTTTATACAGTGATACATAAACATTCATAAATATTAACGGCAGATTAAATGTTTTTTGCAAACCCCAAAGCCTCTGTGAAATGAATCATGGGCCAATTCCCATGGCCAATTCCCATGTGTCTAAAACCCAGGTCCACTTATTATTAATGGTGCCCGATATAGGCACAAAGACATGGAGACAGAATGTTTGTTTCTCTGAGGAACATATAGATATAAAAAGACGTATTTCTGTCGTTTTGGAGCAGTGGAGTATTTTATCTAGTTTACGAGGCGGTTTTATAACATTTGGGATCTTTATTGATGGCTGTCTTGGGAAGCCTTGAATGTGCTAATGCACTAAAATAATTCTCTATTTTAAGTCTAACAAAATAGGTTTCTAACCCCCACTGGATCTTTACTGCTTAACTTTTTTCAGCCAAGCTGTTATTTTTGCCAGCCTAAGTGAATTCTTCACGTATGGTATTTCTATAGAAAATCCCCTTGAAGGCAGCATTGCTGTGCCTTGCACCCGTTGGTTCAATGCTTCCCAAACCTGCCCTTAAATCCGGGCCAGCAGTGCATGTTTTACATGTAGCCACCTTGCCCTAAGCAGAGTGACTTCTTACATTTGGTTCTTCTGAACTGTATCCAGTCTAGCTAATTTCATAGTCTTTGCTCTTTTGGTTCCCCCTAAGCTCTCTGTTATTTTTTGCTTCTGCCTGCTGCTGGTTGTAATCTTGCCACAAAGCACCGCAGCCAATAATGGTGTGTTACGAATAGGTGTATCTCCCTAGCCAATCACTAGGAGGTTCATGGCCAGTGGTGCATGCTGGGTGAGGACATAAATATTCGGGGCTAACCTTGTGAGAGTCTCTTTCCTCCCCAGACCCCTTGCCTGGGGGAGGGTGCGTAATGCGAGTTGCTGTTTGACCATGCCTACAGTCTGCAGGTGGTCAGCTGTGGTCCCAGTCGGGGCTTGAATCTGTTCCTGGGATGGAGATCCAGGGAGGAACTTCAACTGCTGGAGGTGCCAGATAAACAAGATGGGCTTGGACCTCGCAGGAAGTCGGATGTCTCACCCAGGGAATTCTGTGATGTCTACTGACCAGCAAAGGTTCAACAATACACAGCGTTACTGCAATCAATTTAAAGGCCCTCTGCACTGTGAAGTCTGGATGAGTCTGGAGTTCTGTACTGTCCTAGATATCTGTAGCCCTTTACACTCTACCCCATTGAGTTTTTTAATGGAATAAAACCTTTAAAAACCTTAAAGTGACTGGTACCCAACTTTACATTTGCATCCCACAATTGGCTAAGGACTCATCCCTGAGTTGAAGATGTCTAGGGAGCTAAAATAACAGAGATATACTCACCCGAAGTGCGATCCCGGCTAGCTCCTAGACTAGTCCCTGCAGCCTCACTCCCTCTCCGTGCCATGGGTCTAAGGTCTTGTGCGTCATCACATCCAAAACAGTGTATAGGATCTGAGGATGCCACGGGACATACCATCGCTGGAGTGGAGTGAGAGACAGGCTGAAGGGATCAGTCTAGGAGCCAGCACTTAACCCTTGCATTGTATGTCTGGTCCTTTCTTGCCTTGAGTTTTTCTTTAATTTTTCCTAATTTCTTATCCAGGTGACAAGTGTACACAGAAATGGAAGAAAGGGACAATCTCTTCAGTGGGGATACAATAAAAAAAAAAACTTCCTAAGGGTCACCATACATGTTGTAATCTGAGCATACAATCTCTGTACAATCAACTTTAGATTTATGAAAACTATGTAATATGAGAACCAACTTAATCTATCCAATCTGACAGGCCCTTGCAGTACTTACTGGTTGGTAGAGCTAAAGAAGATTGTGCAATCAGATTGTAACATGTGTGGTGAGCTTTATAGAGAGAGATACATTATTGGAAACCAGAGATAGGTTCTTACCCTTCCCTACGCTAAAAAGAGAAAAAAAAAAAGTTTAGGCTGTAGGTGGGCTTTGAAGCAGCCAAAATCAGATGAAACGCAAATAGCCCAATCAATGACTGCTCAAGGGTTTAAAACTGAACTCTGGGCACAAGATTGTTCATTTAATTATATTCCTCAATTCCTACCAAAGGTAATTCTAAAAAGGTAGCAGTGACATCATCCCTGTGCTGTACAGAGCCTGCACAGAAAACAGATCTGTGGGAGGGGCCCAGCAGGCCCCACCTACTACAGGCTGCCTGTGTTCCATCAGATGTTGTGACTGCGGTGGAATGGGTGACCGCATCATTTCCAGTGACGCAGTCGCGCATTCCAACATAATCTATCCGACTTTGTGACTGTGGTGGAATGTGCGATCCCACATTCCTCAGGTCACGTGAGTCGGGTCGATATTCTTCACAGCAAGGTGCCTATACTGCGCATGTGGAGGGGGAGGGGGTGATTCACAATGGATCACCCCCCTCCCCTTCTGCATGTGCAGTATAAGCACTTTGTTGTGAAGAATGTCGACCTGGCTCACGTGACCTTTTGTTGTGAAGAATGTCGACCCGACTCACGTGACCTGAGGAATGTGAGATCGTACATTCCACCACAGTCACAAAGTCGGATAGATTACATTGGAATGCACAACCGCGTCACCAGAAATTACACAGTCACACATTCCACCGCAGTCACAACATCTGATAGAACACCTGCAGAAGACTACAGGAGGGAGCGGAGACGAGACCAGTCACCCTGCACAATGAGAGAGAGCAGCACTGACCGGTCTTTATTACAGGAAGCTCCTGTTCCCTAGGTGTACATTCACTGGGCAGACCCTCGTTCATTTTCTACCGCTCTCCATCAAGAGAGTTTGGCTTTAGGTCAGGGAAGCAGTTAGAGTAAAAATATGTGTGTCGCTTTGTTAGGTTACGCCAGCCAAAAGGTGCAATTATGGTGGCAAAAGTGCAGAGCATATGAACTTTAATAGTGACAAATTACTTAATTAAAAGGTGATCCCCCAGGGACCCTTCCAGCGATACAAGTCACAAGGCAATATAATGGAGCTCTCTGTCATATAGACAGCACAGATTTATCATCCACTGTGACATGTGATTGATTTATAGAATCTGCAGCGCATCACCCCGGGGAATATGGTAACACGGTCTCTTTTCTGACATATCCATGTATGATATAATTATTCTAATTGAAGGGAAATTACAGGAGATGCTAAGATTTTCTACTCTTCAGTTTTATATTTCAACAATACTATAGTTCACAGTGAGCACTGACGTGGGATATTTTTTACCCAAAATTAGTTTTTATGGAAGTTTCTATTTCATAATTGTAATTCATAATGATATGTCTGGAGATTGGTAGATTTTAGTGCAAAGGCTCCTTGGGAAACCCTATTGAACAGCTGCGGAGACAAATTCAATGACACAATATGCCATAAAGAAAGGAATAGTAAAGCACAAATGTGAAGCAGTAGCATATCCAGGGTATGTCACATATGGCACATGACCTGAGTACCACTTGAGGTGGGCTACCCAACCATCTACAGGGACAGCTGACCCTTTGTCTCTCCCTCTTCTCGCTCATACACATCTCCCCACCCAGCTCTTAGCAACCAGGGATGCTCTGATCGGTGGCATGCCCAGCTCCTGGCTACCAGTGATGTCACTGGTTTCCAGGAGCTGGATGCGACGCTGGACAGAGCGTCCCAGGTTGCTAAGAGCTGGGTGGGGAGATTTGTAAGAGCCATACACATCTCCCTGCCTGGTTCTTAGGTTATGCTGGCCAGAGCACCCCAAGTTGCTTAGAGTCAGGTGGGAAGATGTGTATGGCCTTCACTCATCTCCCAGCCCAGCTTTTAATAACCTGGGACACTCTGTCTGGTGTCCCACCCTGCTCCTGGCAACCATTGACCTCATTGGGTGCCAGGAACTGGGCGGGACACCAGAGGTGCAGTTTGTTGTAGATACGCCTCTGATGTGAATTTGAAGAGAGTGTAATGTGTAGTTGATAAATGTATTTTATTACGCTAATTGCAGTTCCTTAGTCAATCTGTTGACCCCGCACCAGCCACAGATGATCAGATAGGGGGTTCTGTGTCTTGTATATTCATTTATTAGCAATGCTGCTGGATGACTTCAAATGTGTAAAAGACCCCTCTGATAAGAGGAACACAAGGTCTGCAATTGGTGTCCTTCCTGCTGGAAATGCTAGATTGCCTGGCCATACCAAGCATGCAGATCAGGGGTTCTGATCACTCTGGTTGCACGTTTGCAGCCATGCTGGGTCAGTAATTCAGACATGGGGATGAGCTCAGGTTCGGAACAAATCTGATCCTCCAAACACAGAAGCTACATGGGCCACCCACCCAATCAGATCTGGGTTGGGGCATCCCCTGCCCCACAGCTGACCATAAACAAAGGGACAGGATGCTTACAGTGATGGTATTGACCTTATTTACCATAACAGCCCACATGAGAGTGAGCGCAGCCCATCTGAGAGCCTGCACAGGCCATCAGGCCACCTGGAGACATCAGGGCGCCAACCCAGAACAACACAGAGTATGTAGCTTCATATTATCTTGTATTGCTGTATAATGTACTGCTGTAGTCCTCTATAGCCATTCTCTTTACTCCCTCCCCTGGCTGTCTCTTCTTGCTTTTTCTCCTGGATGCCACTCCTCTGTATTCTTCCCCCAAAAAAATTGCCGCTCACGGCCATAGAGTGTTCGGGTTTCACTTGAAGAGAAGGTGGCAACCCTAATTGGAAGCTAGTGCAGGGATTGGTAGAGAGGGGTTGCAGACACTGAGTGGTTGATGAGGTAGATGATAGAGTGAACGGAGGCTAAGCTGTGTAGAAGTTATGTTATATCTCAGATGAAATGACAGCAGCCTTGTTTGTTCAAACAAGCAACCTAGGGCGCTCTAACCGGCGTCATACCCTGCTCCTGACAAACAGTGCACAACCAGCACACCCCCTACGACTGAACTTCCAATATGACAGTTTTATTGAGTCCCATATCAGACACCAAGGTTTCAAGGTTCACGCAGACCCTCTTTTGCAAGGTAACAAATAGTGTTTTGCCTAATATGGGACTTCATTAAAACATCATCTTGGAAGTTCAGTTGGAGTGCTAGCTTTTTTTTCCCCTTTCTTTCCATGTCAGGTCCTCTTTAAAGAAAAGTAAAATGTTTACAGTAAAGCGTTCAGCTGGTTATAGAAATATCCAGCTTTAGCATTGGTGGAACAAAATCCTGGGTGGGTGGGTGAAAGAGGTGCACAGAAATAACAGCCGTTAGCAGTTCATCATCTTGCCTGGGCTGGATGGAGTCCATAGTAATAATAATATAATGGCTTTGCTGTAATGAAATTAGAATTCTATGTACAGGAGGAGAGATCCATAAATTAAGCAGATTCTTTGTTTTCTAGGAAATGTATATTTCAGGATTGGAATAAATGTACTTGGCTTCTGTTTTAGACTGTGTATACAAAGCAGGTCTGGAATATAAAAATATCAACAAACCACACAGAGCAGATTTTGTTAAAGTAGACTTCGCACAAGGTCACGAAACCCCCTTACAATAATGAGGGAAAAAGTACAAATAGTCCCTTTCACTGGATTCACACTACAGCTAAAATCTGCTCCCCACATGGCTCTACTCCTAATTTGTGCTGACAACTCATGTCACCAGGGGCCAGCATTCCCTTCTCCCTGCTTGCTGCTGAAACACTTGATCACCAGATCAGTCCCAATATTACTCTCTATTGATGTGCCTCCTATTAGCTGTGGACTGGCGGAAGTCATGTGACTCATGGCATGGGGCTGTCCATGTGATCATATGATCTGAACTCCAGGCAGTCAGCTAAATACACAGTTGAAATACATTCATGGCTGCAGGGCTGAATTTCCCACAAGGCCACTGAGGTCTAGCCTCGGGGCAGCAGGTAGCAGAGGGGCAGCAGGGGGGCGGTTAGTTGTTTTCTACATTTAGCCCTGCTTTGGGCAAAGCAGAGCTAAATGTAGAACGGGGAAGCCGCTCGTTCGTTTACAAGTGATCTTGGCGATGTCGCCAAGATCGCTTGTAACAAGACTGCAGGTCCGTCCTCCCCCCGCCCGGTAGCTCTCTCTGGAGATCTTCTGGATGGAGAAGGGGGAGCAGAGCGGGGAAGGTCCATTCTCCGCTCTGCACTGTGTAAACAGTGAGAGGGGAAAGCTGCACTTGCAGCCTTCCCCTCTCAGCTGTCACAGGAGTTCCAGCACAGTGCTATACTAGAACTCCTGTATTGGAAGTGACAGGTTCAATAAAGAGAACCTGTCACCCCCAAATGCTATCACACAGGGACTTGTTAGCTCCTGTGTGATAGCAATAAAATAAATTGAAATTTAAAAAAAAAAGAAAAATGTAAAAAAGAAAAGTAAAAAATAATAATAATTAAAATAAAAAAAAATAAAAAAAGGTGATTAAAAAGTAAAAAATTATTAGAAAAAAATATATTATGGGCATGTGTTACCTGCCAATAGTACCGTAGTACTGTGAAGCCAGATTGGTGATCTAGACACCCCTGCCACACAGTCAGATTGGTGATCTAGACACCCGTGCCACATAGATTGGTGATCTAGACACCCCTGCCACAACCAGCTGCACAAGCTGCACCAGCAGCTTGGTCAATAACACACCCTTAGCCTGCCGATTAGATAAAATGTGGGCAGCAGCACAACTGTTGCCTTTCACTTCCAGTCAGCACATGGTGCATGCCAGCACACCTGATTGGCTCGTAATACTGCCCCTCCTCTGCCAGTCTGAGTTCTGCTGAACATCGTATTACAGGAAATATCAAGATAAATGCAACTAAAGACAGACTTACCCACTTCCACACTTGTGTTTGTGACACAAACCCCCCATTCTTTGTCTCGGTCATAGTTATGTGTTGTAGCACACCTAAAATACAGTATAGGTACATGATCATTGGAGACTCTTAAGCTGACTTTGAACAGTTTATATATGTCTATACAATGCATAATTTTGCATTAAAGCATGCCGTATGACCCATAAAGTTGATTGCAAGAAAATAATTTTAAAAGTCTCACCAAGTGGTATCACTGCCCTACCAGATCACACTCAAGTCCCCTCAAGTCTCTGACATTTGTTGGAGGTGCCACTCCTTTGCCAGGGACCATGTTGCACCTCTGGTGGGAGTGCCCTAATCCTACCACTATCTGATCTCCTGTATTTGACCACGTATCCATCATAGGGGTTCATCGCTCCCTACAACTTGCCCTCTTTTCCATCCTTCCAGGTAGAATCTCACCCTATGTCACTGAAGATCCTCTGTTCCCCCCTCATGAATAGACTGAAGAAGCAACACTTGAGACATATGGAAGAGCTAACAGCAAATATATATGATTGCCATGTTTTATAATATTTAGAGTCCCTGGATCTATTAAAGGATTTCTACTCAACTGGGAGATGTTCGACACATGAGATGGTCGGTTGGCCATCCCTTTCTTTTCAGGACCTCTGTTTTACAAGGTGAGTGTTGCCCCTCTAAGGCTGGTGTCCCTGCCCCCTTTGAATGTTTGTTTTCCCCTCTACACTTTTTTTTTCTGCTTCTTTCCTATCCTTCTTTTGATTGTCTCTTGTCTCTCTTGACTTTGCAGTTCTCTCACCCTTGATATTCATGTGGTGCATGTAATATGCCCCTCTCATTAGACCCCCATACAGAGTGAGCCTTAGCTTCCTGTGTGGATTCTCATGACCTAGATATCAGTGCTTTATTTGTACTGCATCATGCATGCTGGCTTGTGTTGAGTACATATCATGAGTTAAGGACTACGTCGTATGTTGCCTTTTTACTGCTTTACTACTCTAAATAAGTATAATCTTTTTTTAAAAAGATTAACATTAGCCCAATTATTTGGAATGTGCTGTCGGCGCATCTTAATGATGCACAGAAAATAGACCTTTTTTAGTTTTTTTTTTCTTTTAAAAGGTGTGGTGCACTGCACTGTGGATGCCTTATTTGCTACTATAATACTGTGTTGGGTGTGGTAGCTGCAGTTCTTTTGCTTTGCAAAAATGTAAATGGGCCCTTTTGCCATGTTTTCATGTGCTTTTTGTTTTCAATGAAACCTCATTCACTAAAATGTGCTTAGTCTACAAACATCAGATGGCAGCTTCTCTTTAAACAACTTTGTTACTACCTTAAAGTGTATTTCCACTTTCGCTTGCCAAAATGGTGATAACACCTATTTTAGGTTATATGCTCCCATTCGCATAGCACAAGCTAAAAATAAAAAGAAGGTTTCTTGCAGTTTAAATTGCGTTTAGCTGGCTTAGGGTTTCTTAAGGGTTACAATTTGTACTTGCTTCTCCTTTTTTGTAATGTTGGGAGGGGCTGTGAGGAATTTGTTAACCCTGTCTGTATTGTGCTGGCTCTTCCTGGCTGCTTTCATTATAATTTGTAAAGTAGATTTGAACAGTGCCTGTCCTTACAAAGGGATAAAAGATTAAAAGCCTTAATGAGAGAAAACATAATCCTCAAATTTCAGTCCTAAGTCTTTCTATAAAGGACAGATCACTGGATTCAGTCATCTTGATGCTGCAATAAAATATTTAAAGTGTAAGAAATATTTTATTAAATTTGACTGCAAAAGTGAAAATACACTCTAAGTAGATAGACCATACTCTCTGTATGCATTTCAATACTTTATTATTATTTCAATCAGCCAACTGAATCTGAGGAGATTTGGTTATAATGGTATACATAACAAAAAAACTGACTGACTTTATCTCACCCCCTTAAATCACAGAGTTTTACTCACCAGTTTTTATTGAAGATTAAACCTGACATGCAGGAAAAATGCAGGCGTCCTCCTAGCCGAAATGGAAACTTACACAATTTTCCGTCTTCTGTGTAGACTGAAAGGAAAAAAATAAATAGTCACACTTAACTGCAACAATGGCATGTGCTCAGCAGGCATGTGATAGGACAAACTGTTCATAAACGAGCCACCTTTGCATATTATGTCTTGATGTAAGTACGTAACCCTGAAATAACTCTCCAGATACTCTCATGCACGGATTTCATAGTTTCGGCTGTGAGGAATGTTAAGCCAGATCCCACCGCGGCCACCAATATGTGAAGATGCCAGTCTCAGACTCACACTGCACAGATATTTTCCAGCTTGCAGGAAAACAATCTAAGGCCAGCAAACTCAAAGTGATTGTCACTGTTACTGTCAATGGAACCTCCAACAACGCCTGGGAGGATCACTGCCCCCCCCC
>NW_017306448.1:1043564-1046237 GCF_000935625.1 Nanorana parkeri | reverse complement strand
CCCCCCCCCCCCCCCAGACAGGAATATAACAGGTTTTATAATATGGTAGCACCCTTCCGAGACTAAAGGATTTTTTACCTTCTTAGAGCATAGAGATGAAGCTTAACAATTTTAAAACACTGTTTAATAAATAAAAAAGGAATGCGGTGCCAGAAAAAAAAATATACAAAAAAGATATTACAGAAATGAGACAAATAATACAACAGCAAAACAAAAAGGGAATAATAATGAAATTACTTAGCACGAGTTCTGGGTTCCCGCAGAGTCCAGTCAATGAAGCAGAAAATAGATCTGAAATTGGCTCTCGAGAAACAAGTGTCTTGGCAGATGTTCTTTTTTTGATGGTAAAGAAGCGTTCAAGCTACCTTGTGCAGCAGCTTTTTGTGGGCCTTCTAGAGGGTGTCTGTAAGCACCATGCCCGTTCCACGCATGCGCCAAGTACCACTAGGCAGAAGAATACGCGCATGCGCACAACGACCACTTCCCACAGAAAGACGCGCAGTATGGCCCACAGGAAGTGATGCGCAGATGGAGCGTGTTCTAAGAAAAATGTGCCAAAGGCGCACAGGAAGTGATGCGCAGATGGAGCGTGTTCTAAGAAAAATGTGCCAAAGGCGCACAGGAAGTGACATAATTGATTAGTTCACTTCCCTATTTAAACCAAGCCAGCCTGTCACTTACTTGCTGGATTGTCTTATCAGCTCCTGTCTGTGTTGTGTCTCCTGTTTCCTGTCTTGAATATTAGATTGCCGTTGCCTGGATTTTGACCCGTTCCTGCCTCAACTACCTGCCTTGACTGCCGCCTGCCTTTTTGACCCTGGACTGTTTTGATTATTCTTCTGCCTCTTCCTTCGGTACTGCAACTGACCTCCTGGATTTTGACCTCGGCTTGCCTCGACTTTGAATTCTGGATTACCCTTCTACTTGCACGGTTTCATAACTACTGGCACTCGTGCCACTCGGTGTCTGCCTGGCCTCTGTCACCATCCTCAAAGGCTTTTAGACACGAGGTGCAAGGGAAGCCTCCTCAACCATCCAGTCTCCCAGACCAGGTTCGTAATAGTGTCACTGAGCCAGCCCCCCACCCAATCAGAAAGCCCAGGGGTGTGAGGCAGGAAGGCTGAAGTGCTTTATGTAATTTCATTATGACACTCCCATAATGTCAGTTTCCTAAATGCAGCCATATTTTATTCACCCTCATACTACTGTACCGTCTGATAAATCATAGACTATTGTACATTACCAAATTATGGGGCCGTTTTTGTGTTTGTATTGTTGTAAGCCTTCCCATGTGCACCTTGCTACAAAGGCTGGTTATAAATTATGCGGTTATTATTTATTTCTACATATTATGCCCGGAAAATATATGCAGACATGTCATTGAGTTCCACTTTAAGTATAGGCAGGCAGCTCCTCAGTAAATGATTGTATTTATTCACTATTACAGGCTGTTTATGGCGGTTCGGTATATATGTGACAATACAATACTCCAGGAGAATTTCCTCCTCTTTGTGTATGTCATTCAGGGCATGAGTCTGGGGCCCATTGCGAATCAAAGCTGAGCTGACTATTCACCGACTTCCTCAAATGGTAACTTTTTATCATGCAACAACGTGGCCTCTATTACAGCGTACTCCAGTTCCATTACCGAGATGTGTCTTCCCATTACAGCACATCAGCATTCCCTACACACAGCTCCATTAAGACACCTCTTTTATCCTTCCCTACTAAATCCTTTCTGAAGTCTGTCATTTTTTGTTTTAAGTATTACCAGAGCTTTCTGTATACATTGAACATTAACAATATCTTTAAATTGATAAATGCATTTGTAAGGTGCCTGATCATTGATGTTGATTTGAAGAATTTAGATTTGGGGTAGCTGTTTAGTTATGAGAGCATTTTCTGATGACTTCTTTTCAGCACCGTAAAGCAGAACTCCAAGGAAACACCCTTTAGTCCAGCCAAGCATTCGGTAACAATCCTATTTTTTTTAACATTTCATTATTACTGCCTGAAGTCCATCTTTATATTAGCTTTCCATATTCTCCTGTACTCCAGAAGACAAAGAGAAGGCTAGCACTGGACGGCCTCTTTCACTAGGGCACCTGTCCGTTCTGTTCAGCAGGGGATCCGTGCACAGATCCCATGCTGATCAGAACACCTTAAACCAGATGTCACCATTGTGAAAAAAAACTGAACTTACCGTATCCATGTTAGGACTATGGGGAGTTGGATGTAAGTGAACATGTATGTTTACATCAAGCTATCCCCGATCTGCCACAATCAGGTGTGCCAAAATCGATCTACACTCTACTCTTTTTTCACTTTAACATTTAATAATGCTTTAATTGAGACTAACTTTACCACAACATCAGTCCCAGGCCTTATATCAAGTTTCATTAGAAAATGTTGAATTTTAGGAACAGACTAAGGAGAATATCTTAAACAGTCTAGGACCTGAAGCAGGGGTGTCCCGAGGTAGGGTGTCACCCAGAGCGGAGACCGGGTGACACCCCGCCGTGACGTCATCAAGCATGCTCAGTCCTCTAATTGATGCCTGCCGGCAGCCATCTTCGTGGTGGACGATGGCAGAGAGAGGAGGGGACGTTCACCCGGCGGAATGAGGTATGTCACCGGGTCCCCTCCTCTCTTCCGACACTGTCGGGCTCTCGG
>NW_017306448.1:996728-1043504 GCF_000935625.1 Nanorana parkeri | reverse complement strand
AGTGATGTACCATCTACAGCAAGGCGTTATGATACTGCAACATTTCCATATCTTTCCTCAATTAGTGTCATAGTGTTATGCCTTATCTCAAATCTTCTTACAATAATTACACCTAATTATTATTATTCCTTGTTAACTCAGTAAGCCAAATAGTCAAATGTCTAATATGATAAGACTTGCTTGTGTTCTTGTGTTATTTTATCTATTGTAGAGCCAAGTTCACAATAATTATACTGAGCATTTTAGAAAAAAAGTCAAATGTTCTTCACCAATTTATGTTTTTCGATTGTGTGCTCTTATATCTCCATGAGTCCTATCTAGTAGCATTAATTCACAGTTGCATTGTGGTTGCTCAACTAGTAAATATGTAGGCTTTATATACGGCAGTCTGAATAAAAACTGAAGAATATGGGATTTTTTTTTCTTAATTATGCGCCCAAAAATGGAAGAAGCGGCCCTGGCTCATGAGCATGCTAGAAATAGAGACATATGCTCTCAGACAGAACTCCGTGGCCTGGAATCCCCAGCAGTCAAACACACTCACTGCATAGTGCTCCAATCAACTACACTCACGTTCCCTAAGCAGAATGGTTGATTGGAGCACTGTACAGGGGGCATGTCTGACCACTTTTGGACCACATGCTGCCAACACAAGATGGCGTTGTACAGTTTTACACATTAACACATAAGAGTTTTAAAGTAGATCTAAAGCCAAACAGTTTTGTTTTTTTAAAGTAAGGCTTAGTTAGAACCATTTTCAGGTTTTTATTGCTAGAGAAGGTTTTTGGTTCCCTTTTATGATTTTCTGCTTTGGTCAAGTGTATCTTTTGGTTTTTCAGGGTACTTTGCAGGCCACTCTTGGTACACCAGAGCCTCGTGGGGCTCTTAAAACAACAAATTCAGCAATGCAGACGAGAAAATGCTACTCAAAACTGGAAATCCACATATTTCATTAACACTGTAAAGCACTCAACGTGTTCCTGGGTTTCTACAGGCACCCCTTCCTCAGGGTTTGTAAATGTTGGGTTGGGAGAAGATATAGACTTCATAGATCTCTTTGAGAATAGAGAAAACAGTTCATTAGAATGCTTGAAACCTACTCCACTCACTAGTTAACTTTGTATAGTCCCAGAAACAAGCTTGCTACTTTATGGACTCTATTAATAAACTTTGTGTGGACTTTTAATTGAAGTTATTTCATGCATAGTTGAGTTCTTTATTGCATTTGGTGTCCCTCCTGGGGAGAGTCATCCTTTCTATATTTTCCAACGACAATTATTCCTGAGACAGCAAGTGATGGAAAATCAAAAATTATACAACTGTCCTTCAACAGGAATGGAAAGGAAATCTTCCTATGGGTATACCTGTTTCTCCCTCTCACTCCCTGTTCTGTCTCAATGGTGTTAACCTTTCCCTGCTCTATAGAAAACAGAAAAAAGTGTTGACCTTAGCTAAACTTTAGAAGTATGCAGTAAATTGGTCTTTATTTTCTATAAAGAGGCCAGAAATTTTGGATGGTTCAGAAGCTAGGACACCTGTTGCTTCTCTGTACTGTAGACATTATTTCTAGACAAAACTGCATTATCACTTCTAAAATTTTCTATGCTTCTTGGGGGAGGCACACTGGGCTTATCTGACAGTGTGAACAAACAATAGAAAATAACCGGGCTCCAATGGAAAGATACAATCTCAGATAGTCAGGTCTTGTCTTCATTTAACCCTGAAAGCAATTTAGCATTTCTACACAAGTAAAGTAAAACCACACAGCAACTGCCCTGAAATGCATTGTGCAAATAATACAAAAGCATGGCTGGATTTTTCTTTTGTAAGCAGAATACAATCGTAAGGATGTGTTATTTTTGCTAAATTCCTTTTTGTATTTTTTTTATTCTGTAGTCAGCAGTGGGCTGTACTCAGCCACCTCAACAGAGTGTATTCTCTCTGCCACATATTTTTTGAGCTTGCTCCCACACTTTGTGATAGAGGGATATGCAGGGATCCCAACCTGCAAAGTGCAATAGCCAATATGAATCTAGCTATGCACTCCTATGCCTTTTTTTTTTTCTGACTGACGACAGGCAGGAGAAGTGAACAATCTTGGACAACATAGCTGAACTGGAAAGTAAGCTGAATTGGGGAATTTTTCCATTTCAGCTATGTTGTCCTAAATTGTTCACTTCTCCTGCCTTCTCCAAACTCTTCACCCTAGTGAATAACCCTGTAAGTGTTATGGATCTCTGATAGTCTGGCCAATAAGTTGGACTGAGCAAACTGCTGAGGCCTGTTGGGAGAACTATTAAATACTATTCACGCTTTTCCCTGCTGGGCTTCTGCTCTATGAGGATGCCAGCTTTATTAGTCTTTCCTAGACCTCAGGCCTAGGCACATGGAAAGATGTAGGGACCCTGAAGGTGATGGCTGCTAGAGGAAAAGAGCATATGGTCTAGAGCAGTGGTTCTCAAACTGTGTAACCTCAGGACCCACATTTGTCCTTGGTCATTAAGTTGTGACCCAAGTCGCACCACAATGGAACACACAGCATTGCAGTACAGCATGTTCCAGTGCAAGCGATCAAACTGTGGGTGGGGAGATGTGTTTGTTGTGCCATTCAAATGAATGGCAACACACCTCCCACACTAGAACAAACAGTAGGTGCAATTGCATGGTAGTTTGGGATTAAAACACTGACAGACACAACCACAATCTCACAGACAGACAGTCTCACACACACATACACACTCCAAAAAACATTTTAGGTGTTCAGTACGGGCTGCTGTGCAGTGACGGAGTTCCATCCAAACATGCATTGCTTATACAGCTCACTTGCACTCCCTGTAGAGATGCCGGGAGCCAGAATATAACATCATGTGAGGGAGCTGTAAGCAATGCACGCATGGATGGAGCTCCCTCGCGGCCATACCCCCAAGCCCAGCCCACCTTAAGCTGATGCTTGGCGCCAGGCAGTATATTTTGAATGACTGTCGGTACGAGAACTGACAGTGCTGCACTACGGGGGAGGATGAGAAGCCTCTCACCTAATGCAGTAAAAGACATGAGGCGACCCACAGAACATGGAGTTGCAACCCACTTTTGGGTCACGACCCACCAGTTGAGAACCACGGGTCTAGAGGAAGCAGCTTCTGTCCTACCACATATGGAGATGCAGTGAGTGATGGTTGAGAAGTTATACACAAGAACCTTCCTATGCTTGCCTGCTTTGGAATTGAAGATTGAGTCACCCCTAGAATCTCATTTGCAAATGTACCTGAGCTTGATAGTAACCAGCCAGCACAGTCTGTTATTAGAAGGAAGACATCTAGAAGACTTTAATGTAAGATCCAGAAGATATTGAGGCCTAGTTCAAAGAATAAGATCCAGCGTACTGTGGGATATCCTGATCCGCACCTCACCCTCCTTTCTAAATTGGCATGTGCAATAAAACTTTTTTTTTCTTTTTTGAATATACTAAAGTGACTTGTGCCCATCATTCTGACCAACAAGAGAAGATTACCATGCCTGAGGTGAATGTGTGTCTAATATTAGTAAATGGACTTCGAGCATTCATTAATGTAGCTATTAGGTAGCTGAAGAGCCATATCCCTTTAAGTTATGTCTGCATGGTTACCAATAGCTCTACCCAATGCATGAGTGACAAATTGTCAAGTAAATATTTTAATTTGCTTCTTTGAGTCTAGTCATTAAACAGAGTTTATCCATCACACATAGTAAAACTTGTGGCCACTGTATGATGACTAAGGGCCACAGGGGACAAAAATAATCCTATGGTGCATTACAGTTCAACGTGTCCATGTTTTTGGCAACAGGATTATAAATCTGACTGCAGATGTACCATTTGCACAGCACCAGCTCCATGTCTCCAACAGCAGTTATTTATTGTTGTGGTCTGCAATTATGTGCATAGAAGTGGTGAAGGGGAGTTTCGCTACTTTGACCTCTATGTCAGGGCTGCCTTGTTATTAGTTTAGCCATACACCTAACAGGTGGGTTCAATTCAGGTACACACAGTACTGTTCCGAGCTGTTCCATTATTGCAATTAGTTCTCCTGATACACACAGATATTTGTTTGATTGATCAAAAGTGATTGACAAAATTCTGCCACAGCCGATCGTCTTGTCAGTTTTTAAATCAATTGAGGTCTCACAATCATTTGGTTTGCAATTTTCATTCAATGTTATCATTTTAGTCGCATTCAATGATTGATGTATGATCATGTCGAGATGTGCGTGGCACTTTTATCCTTCCTTGTGATTTAAACTAACTCCACCCAATTACACAGCTTTTAGGTATGAGTATTGGGTAGAGTCTGAAAGTCTAATCGTTCAGCAAGTAGTTCACCCATCTAAGAACCCCAATGGCAGTATCTTCAATTCTAGATCTTAGCTCCAACCCCTTCCTTACCTTGGCTGTGAAATTATTTTTTTAATCTTCAATATACTGCTAGTGAATAGTGAACCATGACTATTCAAGCCCTGCAAATTGATGACGGGGGCCAGATTCAAAGGATCACCGGTGGACCATACAATCATCTTTAGTTGTAATAAGAGGAATGTTGCAAGATACAGAGTGACTGACTTATAAGAGCCTGTGTCTGAAAGCCCTGTTCAGTCCGGCATTGGGGGAAAAGAAAAAATAAATTAGTTAATTTGCTCTTTTTTTCTTGCTTTTTAATAGGTTAAAAATAAATAAATAAATAAATGGAAATACAGGTTTATTTACCAAGCCAAAGAGGGCAATGCCATTTAGCAACCAATCAGAATTTACCTTTCAGTATACTGATATCTCGCGGTTTTTGGCTACTACACTTTGATCTTGGCACTGCCCTCTTTATTGAGCTCAACAGCAAGCTCAGTAGGACATCTATTAAGGGAAGACTATAGAAACATTGTGGAAAGATAATAATAGAGCTACTTGAAAGAAATTAATACTTTTTCTGCTAATGTAAAAGATGTCTGCCGTTTATTCACGATGGCCAGTGTGTAAGAGTCCAGTAGAGTAAAGGTTTGTAACTGTACCTGTTCTTCTGTGTCCGGCACTGAGCAGTCTGTGAGAAACAGCAATTATGCCATCTTGCCTGAGGATGGAGCTCGCTGGTCTGTGCTAAAATAAAATATAAATATGTTTTTTAGACACAATGCAATCTAAATAAATATATTTTCCAGTATTCTTTAAGCAAAATCCATCATAGCCACAGCTTACAAAGACAGAACTATATAAAATTGACTTGTTCATCATACATTTTTCAGTCACCGTACATTTTTTCTGTATAAAAAATGTTTTTAAAAAAAAGAGGCTGATATATGTGTCTAGTTCTGATTTATATCCTCTAGGCATTCTACTCTTTCTGTGCATGTGCAGATGCTGCTTACTTGTAGATCTTTAAGCCCAACTGCAGTCAACATAAAAAATTGGGCCAAAAGTTTTTGGGGTGCGGGCTTTGGAGCACTCCAGGTTGCCTAGGGTAGGTGGAACATGGTCCCACCAATTGTTACAATTTATAGGAATATCAGGCGATATGCCATAAACCATAGCACAAAACAAAACAGGCAACTAAGTAAACTCAGGTCACTTCCTGGCTAACAGGGTGTCCGCTAATGGGTTCCCCAACACAAACAGGCAGTAATTGTACCTTTTTTTAGTGTTTTCTCAGCATTCAGCCTTTTCACACAACCGCTCTCACAGCAGAAAGAGCAAGAGAGAGCCCTGAGAATCAGTCAGCTCACAGTTATAAAGGGCTATGGACAAATTAGAGTAATGAGGAAGTCTGGTTCCCAGGTAATATGTGGACCTAGAAATGGAGGCTTTATCCCACTTAATGCCCTACAAAGTCTCTGGGCTTAAGGACCAATGACAAGGATAGAGAAAGTTTATTTTCTCCATGTAACGAGCCCCTTGCTCGCTCGGTTCCACTCTCCCGGCACTCCTTAGATTTCAGACCGCAGCGTCTGATATTTCGGACATCCGATAATTTGGGATTCGAACTTCAGCTATGTGCTGTTCGTATCCAGTGGTAATAGCTCAGAACAAACACCAGGCAGGCTGTAGGTAAGTTCAAACAGGAATCACGTTTATTGGATGCACACACACACACACACACACACTTATATAAAACAACGAAGGTGGCCCAACCGACCACCTTCCTATTGGTCAACTGCAAACTATCTTCCAGTCCTCACCTAGGTCCTCTCGGCCATGCAAATGAGGACTCGAAACAGGGCAAATAGGGATTGGTCCATAGTCTTTAGGAAGGGGGCTAGCCCTCAGGCTCCTCCAGCAGCCCCAGTGACGGTTCAGTCCGTCACATTTCTCCCCTCCCGACAGTAGACTAACCAGGTACCAGACCCCCAACTGGTCTGGACCTGTGTTAGTCGGACAAGACAAATTTACATGTCTGGCATCTGATTTCCTGAAAACAAACTTCCGCTGGGGGGTGTTGAGGGCCCCTACATCTCCCTGCACCATGGCCTTCCACTGTGGAGTGAGAATTGCTGCCTCCCCTCCCTGGGACAAAGACTGCAACTGGGAACAAGCATCCGCTGCACCTTTTTGCAGATGCTCCACCTGCTGCTGGGGAGAAAGTTTGGCTGCCTCCTCTCCCTGGAACTCCCTCTGCCTCTGGGGAGAGAGGCCGGCTACCTCCTCTCCCTGGAACTCCCGCTGGGGGGTGTTGAGGGCCCCTACATCTCCCTGCACCATGGCCTGCCGCTGGGGAGTGAGAATGGCTACCTCCTCTCCCTGGAACTCCCGCTGGGGGGTTTTGAGGGCCCCTACATCTCCCTGCACCATGGCCTGCCGCTGGGGATTGAGAAGGGCTGCCTCCCTTCCCTGGGACAAAGACTGCAACTGGGAAGAAGCATCCGCTGCACCTTTTTGCAGATGCTCCACCTGCTGCTGGGGAGAAAGTTTGGCTGCCTCCTCTCCCTGGAACGCCCTCTGCCGCTGGGGAGAGAGGCCCTCTGCCTCCTCTCCCTGGAACTCCCTCTGCCGCTGGGGAGAGAGGCCATCTATCCCCTCTCCCTGGAACTCACTCTGCCGCTGGGGAGAGAGGCCGGCTACCTCCTCTCCCTGGGACTCCCTCTGCTGCTGGGGAGAGAGGCCGGCTACCTCCTCTCCCTGGAACTCCCTCTGCCGCTGGGGAGAGAGGCCGGCTACCTCCTCTCCCTGGAACTCCCTCTGCTGCTGGGGAGAGAGGCCCTCTGCCTCCTCTCCCTGGAACTCCCTCTGCTGCTGGGGAGAGAGGCCCTCTGCCTCCTCTCCCTGGAGCTCCCTCTGCCGCTGGGGAGAGAGGCCGTCTGACTCCTCTCCCTGGAACTCCCTCTGCCGCTGGGGAGAGAGGCCGTCTGCCTCCTCTCCCTGGATCTCCATCTTAAATAGTTTGAACGCCCGAAAGGGCAACTTACGGAAAGGCGCTGTATCTCTAGGTGTTGTCGCTGATTGCCGTAGTTGCGCCATTCTCCACTCATGTTGCCGCTCTAGTTCTCTCGCTTGCCGCTCATCCTGCTGCTGGATGTCTCTAATGGCATTCTGTATGGTGGTCTCTGATGGGTTGGCACAATATAATGACAACCGCTGTCGAACCCGTTGCTGAAACAAGTCTCCAACTGACCGGGGTCCAGCATTACCATCCCTCTGATCCATCTGGGCTAGCTCACTGATCAGGGTGGCCTTGTTCTTTGTCCCAGCGGTTCCTCCTCAGCTCTCAAGTAGGTCTTTCAGCGTGTCTCTCCTGCAGGCTGCATAGCTGGTCATTCCCTGTGGTGGTTTGGAGTGTCCCAGTAACTGGAGAGCAGATCCCACTGCTGCCACCAATGTAACGAGCCCCTTGCTCGCTCGGTTCCACTCTCCCGGCACTCCTTAGATTTCAGACCGCAGCGTCTGATATTTCGGACATCTGATAATTTGGGATTCGAACGTCAGCTATGTGCTGTTCGTATCCAGTGGTAATAGCTCAGAACAAACACCAGGCAGGCTGTATGTAAGTTCAAACAGGAATCACGTTTATTGGATGCACACACACACTTATATAAAACAACAGTTTGAAGGTGGCCCAACCGACCACCTTCCTATTGGTCAACTGCAAACTATCCTCCAGTCCTCACCTAGGTCCTCTCGGCAATGCAAATGAGGACTCGAAACAGGGCAAAAAGGGATTGGTCCATAGTCTCTAGGAAGGAGGCTAGCCCTCAGGCTCCTCCAGCAGCCGCAGTGACGGTTCAGTCCGTCACACTCCATATCAGTCATCAACCCTGGAACCCCTTAACATGAGTGACACATACACACCCACACTATCCACAATCCTGCCAGTCAGTGCCTCACATTCACCCACACACATAATAACACACACTATATATACACACTAATTAACTATATAAAGGTCAAAGAGATCAACTAAAAATTCTACCACTTTATGGGAAGGGAGCTTACTTGGTTCAACTACTTAGCTATGGCTCAGTGGTGTTGTTAAAATACAAGGTACCCATTACATGTGCATGAACATGTACCCATTAAAGCAGAACTGTGGTCATAAATCAAAAAATGTTGTGCAGGAACAAATTTTATTACCAAAGACACATACTATGTCTCTACTTTGCATCCCAGCAAAAATACATTGGATCCTCAGTCAGGTTTTTATTGCTTTGTGTGTCCCACTGTCCTGGTGACCCCGATCCTTCCTCGGTGTCACACAGTGAGAGGAAATCTTCGCAAAAATTAAAACCTGATAGAGGTTGTAACCTTTCCCCACTCCTTTTAAAAAACTTAAAGAAATTCTGACTGACAGACAATGTAAATGATATATTTTCACAGGAAGACTCTTTTTTTTCAAGCTGCCACAGTGTTATATTAAGTGGCCATTTTCACAACAAACACAGTTCTTTTTTAAATTTAGAAAAACTAAAATCTCTTTAGAAACAAATGTAATGCATAAAGACATTTGTGTATGAGCAGAGCCGGCGCTACCATACAGGCAACACAAGCGGGCGCTCGAGGGCGCTGGTGGGGAGGGGCGGAAAAACAGCGCCTACCTCCCATACACTGGAGCAGCGACATGGACGGGGCTCTGAGCGTCAGTTTCCTATAGTCAGAGCCCCGCCCCCCAGCTCCCTTTGCTGTCTGCTCTCTACGGATGCTGTTGCTGTTCCTGCACTGTCCCGGCCGTGATATTTACATATGAAGGGGCCATGGTGATTTGCATATCAATGAGCAGCGGCCCATTCATATGTAAATGTAGTGACTCATTCAAATGCAAATCGCCCCCCCTCCCTTGCTAAGGAAGAAAAAGGGGCTTTCCAGCAACTGGAACCATAACAAAGAACAGGGTGCCAGATATGTCAGCTACCTGCTGACAAACTAGATGGAAGAGGAGCATCAATGATGGTGGTCAGAAGGAGTCCTAAGCTGGCTGTCACAAAATGGTTTGACAACAAGCCATGTTAATGGCCTCTACCATACATGGGAAAGAACCTGAAGATGTCTGCACTAGATGGTCCAAGGAAGACAAAGCACACATCCAAGTGATAAGACCTGCAGTTATCAAAGAATATAATATTAAAGGGGAATTATGAGGAGAGTGATTTTCACTCGCCTCATAATCTGAGCCGACCTGTGACAATGAAACTGTCACAAGTCAGCTCAGTAGATCGGGAAGTGAGCGAACACATACCGGCGCTCGCTCACTTCTCGATCTATCCCTGCAGAGAGCCGTGACTGTCACTCAGGGGCGGGAAAATGCACCTTCGCCTTGTAGGCAAAAATCCTTGCACCGGCCCTGTTTATGAGGGAGGTAGACAAACAAACACTCTTGTAATTGGATGCAATAATTAAATTGTTTCTTAATGAAGTCCTACAGAAGTAATGCCAAGAAATCATTTAGACACTCTGAACCAGATGGGCAGGTGAAGAGTGAAGTAAACTTATTGGATTTTATGAGGTCAGTCACTTAGAAGTACGGTGTGTGTTAACAGCACTAAAAAAAAATAAAAAAAATATATAACTATATATATATATATATAAACGTACATACTTTTACTTTTATAAATTAAAACTAATTACCATAATCACCTGGAAGAAATTACACAATAGAAAAACTATTGAAGATACGCGAAGGCCGATTATACAGCTGAATGGATGCTGTATGACAAGCTTGGACATAAGAGTCTACAGAACAAGGTAATGCAGCTGCAGCATTATCCCTCACAACTCGAGTGGGTACACACGTAAGCATAGGGTACATAGTGTTTGGACTTCAATGTTCTCAATGTGCCACCATTTCATTGATTTTACATTAACTGCAGACATGTTTTCCCTCCGCATTAAAGTGTACCTGTCCTTCATACAATTTAGCCATTTTGTTGGGTGAGCTCATCTTCAGTACATTAGGAACTGGTGACATAAGGGCCTGTTACCATCATTGACTGTCCTGCAATAAGCCCCAATTCACACTTGAGCATGATAATTTCCAGACAATTTAAAGCTTTTTGGCACATTTTGGCGTGTTTTAAAGCATCGGGTGTTTTTGTTTTGGCCAATGGAAAGCAATATCATCTGCCACATCATATCATATACTATATTGCCAAAAGTATTGGGACACCCCTTCAAATAATTGGATTCAGGTGTTCCAATCACCTCCATGGCCACAGGTGTATAAAATCAAGCACCTAGGCATGCAGACGCTTCTACAAACATTTGTGAAAGAATGGGTTGCTCTCAGGAGCTCAGTGAATTCAAGCGTAGTACCATGATAGGTTGCCACCTGTGCAATAAGTCCATCCGTGAAATTTCCTTGTTACTAAATATTCCACGGTCAACTGTTAAATGGTTTTATAACAAAGTGGAAGCAACTGGGAACAACAGCAACTCAGCCACGATGTGGTAGGCCACGTAAAATGATAGAGCGGGGTCAGCGCATGCTGCAGTGCGCAGAAGTTGCCAACTGTCTGCAGAGTCAATAGCTAGAGGCCTCCAAACTTCGTGTGGCCTTCAAATTGGCACAACAGCAGTGTGTAGAGAGCTTCACGTAAGGGGTTTCCATGGATGAGCAGCTGCATCCAAGCCTTACATCACCAAGTGCAATGCAAAGAGTTGGAAGCAGTGGTATAAAGCACGCCGCCACTGGACTCTAGAGAAGTGGGGACGTGTTCTCTGGAGTGACAAATCACGCTTCTCTGTCTGGCAATCCGATGGACGTGTCTGGGTTTGGCGGTTGCCAGGCGAATGGTACTTTCCTGACTGCATTGTGCCAAGTGTAAAGTTTGGTGGAGGGGGGATTTCGGTGTGGGGTTGTTTTTCAGGGGTTGGGCTTGGCCCCTTAGTTCCAGTGAAGGGAACTCTTAAGGCATCAGCATACCAAGATATATGTTGTCGTCTTTGTATTTGCTTCCTGGTTCTCCTTTGTGGTGTGTTGTGCTACAGGAGATCCCAGTCAGGGAAAATTTTACACCCAATTTTTTCCTAGGCCCTCTGCCACTTGCCACGTTTTTTGTAATTGGCATCACTGAGTTAGTAGAGGTTCTTGTGAGCCCTCACCAGGCAGATAAAAGTCTCCCACCTTCAGCATGGACACTCCTGAATTCTCAATTTTATCCAATGACCTTTGGTTGCTTGGAGAAGCAGGTTAGATGAGAAAAACACGCTAAAACATTTGTGTTGCACATTTTCATACGCTCCCATTGAAGTCTATGGGACCAAACATGCATAATTCTGCCTGAACAAAAGCTCATGTACTTTTTCGAGTGGCAAACCGCAGCACGGCGCTCAGGTGTGAATGGGCACCATTTAATATAATGGGAATCTTCATGTTGAGCGTTGCAGTGTTTCAGGAAATGCACAACAAATCACTCAGGTGTGAATTGGGGCTTAAACATTCCATTCATTGCTACGTTGCCCTGTTATAGTTTTGCACTGCTGCACTAAGAAAAAATCTGATCTGCAATACTTTGGACTAAAGAAATGGTAAACAAACCAAAACAATCATATTATCATCTGTAATTTGTAATGCATTTACAGAAAAAAAGGAGGGACATTTCAAGAGGAAAGAGGGACAGAGGGATTTGATGTCAAATGAGGGACAGTTGAGAGGTATGAGGTTGGCCATAGATGGTCATTAAGACTAGGGATGCACAGATACAGTATATCGGCCGCCGAAACATATCGGCCGAAAATGGCACTTTTGGAATAATGGCGAAAGTGCCATTTACCTTGATCGCAGGATTTCCCGCGATTCTCGTACGAGAATCGTGCAGTGTATGGGCACCTTTAATCAGAAGACCCAAATCCTCATCTGAAAATTGATTAGCTAAAAGACACCCCCCCTAAAAGAATGTGTATTAATATCAGTGAATCAAAAGGTTTGAAATTCATATGTAGATAAATACAGAATTTTCACCCCCTAAAAGGTGCAAAACATCATCCTATATGATGTTTAATAATAATAAACCCAACTCCCTAAATGCTCCTTCATAGAAGTCCTCATTACAGAGTAAGCAGCAGTGAAAACGTGCTGAACTAAATAACCCTCTATTTATATCATTAATCAATGTATTCATCCATGTATATACTCATTAAAGACACATATGCATATAAATAAACAAATAATATGAATTCGTACAAAACAGAAAAAATATTTTGTGTATAAAATTCATACAAATTAGTGCATTGTGAATCCAATGTATATATAGATAAGATAATAGATAGATAAAGACCTTACAGCTTTTGCGACCAGTGGTGGTGCTCATAGTGATTTCATGGATGGTGCCGCGCAGAATTCCAAAGTCTAACAGTAAATCACCAGCACACACAGGATATAACTTCAATCTTATTAGTTTACTTTACTAAAACATCACATCATGCCCTGTATGCTTATGCCCTTGTATGCTCTGATATGGAGACTGTCATGCTGGGCCAACACTTTAACCCTTTCGCTGACAGAGCTGTTTTTTTTGCTATTTGTTTGTTTTTTGCATACGTTATAATCCCCATTTTAGGTCTGAACATTACTTAACCCCCCCCCCAGAATTATATATTTCCTGAAAGAAGAGTAAATTGTATGCGCTCGTGAAAAGCACTCACCTCATAGTTCTCCTTTAATGTTGGGATTTATAGTCCTCTATAGCTGATGGTATTCTGCATTGCTGTGTAATGTATTGCTGGGAATTGTAGTTCTCTATAGCTGTTGGTAGTCATTATTGCTGGGATTTATAGTCCTCTATAGCTGATGGTATTCTGCATTGCTGTGTAATGTATTGCTGGGAATTGTAGTTCTCTATAGCTGTTGGTAGTCATTATTGCTGGGATTTATAGTCCTCTATAGCTGATGGTATTCTGCATTGCTGTGTAATGTATTGCTGGGAATTGTAGTTCTCTATAGCTGTTGGTAGTCATTATTGCTGGGATTTATAGTCCTCTATAGCTGATGGTATTCTGCATTGTTGTGTAATGTATTGCTTGGAATTGTAGTTCTTTATAGCCAATGCCATTCTGCAATGCTGTACAACGTATTTCTGAGTTAGTGGCAGAAGTACCAGGGTCGCAGCAGTCATGCACGCGCACAGCCCTGACGTGGCATCCCTCCACTACCAGTGTGCTTTACATTTCCTAAACCGATAAATACATTCACACTACTGTTACATGGATGGCAAAAGTGGCAGACAGGGGCGTGGAGAAGGCGGGGGAAGAGGCAGAGCGGGAGGGGGGCCAAGTTGCTGCACCATGGGCCTCTGGGTTCTACTTGCCAGTCAGCCCCTGATCCAAGGAGCACAGGAATTTCCTATGATCCTTGGCTCCATCTAGTGGCAGCAATGCCATGTAAATGGTGTTCAGCTATACGTTGGGTGGAACGTTTATACATCAGCCCCTTACTGAAATAGAGTAGCAGCACTCACTCACTGTACTGTGTCTATGGAGGAGCAGCTTGGTCACCCTTGGACAGGAAGTGTGTTAGGACTACATAACAACTTCCCCTCTCCTAATCTACATACTATAGTAGGGAGATGTTCTATAATTTACAGAACTGAACTAGGCAGGACTTGAGATAACACAGGCAAAGTGCATGGCAAGTTCTGACACGATCAAAGGATTTTTTTGACGCTTATACAACAGACCAAAAGGAAGCAAATCACAGCAGTGCATTGTTTGGGCAGCATACACTTTAAGACCCCGTTCACACCAGGGCGTTTCGTCACGCGTTTTTTTTCTGTGCTTAAATCATGCAACATAAAATCCTATGTATTCCTATGGTAGCCGTTCACACATACGCGCTGAATCGCGCAGAATATTACACCTGTTTGAAATAGTCCCTGAGTATCTTTTATGGCACTAATTAGCCAAAAAAATCTGATCGGCACATTTAGGTTGTTGTCTATGGAGCAAAACGCTCCGTAGACAACAACCTAAATGTGTCGATCAGATTTTTTTTAAGCGCATTTTTGCAGCTGAGACTGCTTTTCATTGGACAACTTAAAAGGAGCTGAAAACATGCCTTAAAATGCTATTGCTTATGAACAGATGTTGGGTATCGTTTTACTCGTTGTAACCTCATCTTTTATATTTCATTTAAAAAATGGGTATTTTGTTGTGTTTTGGGGCATTTCATTAAATTTATCACTAAATTTTGGGGTTTAATAAGGAGTTGCGCTAATATTAAAATTTTGCAACTACCACCATTATATTGTATAGGGTCTTGGCATTCAGAAAATATATAATGTGTTGGGGTTTTAAGTAATTTTTAGGCCTAAAATGTGGAATATAACATGGGTGCAAAAAATGAAAAAAAGGCCTCAGTCATGAAGGAGTTAAAACATGCATTAATAAAACGTGCGTAAAGCGTGCTGAAACGCTGTTGCCGTGGTGTGAATGGGGTCCCAATGAGGAAACCTGTTCTGGTGACAACTGTGAAGAGTGGGATCTCCCCTCTGTGTGTGTGGATTTCCTCTCACTTCCTGTGTTGTCTCCATAAGGGCAAGTCTCTGTAATGGGGACACCGAGTGGACAATAAAAACCTGACAGCAGATGTAACACTTCCCCAAGTAATTCAAAACTGAATAGAAAGCGTTTGCACTGACTTAAATTCTCAGCAAAATCTCCTGTGTAGTTCTATTCCAATGAGGTGACTGCCAGCAAAGGATTGCATATCTCAGTAACTAGAGATTAAAGTCACTTTATCTGTTGAAATAAAACAATGCACAGTGACGAGGCCAGAATATCAGATAATAAACTCACCAGTACTCCGGAGATCTGGCAAAAGCTGAAGAACAAAAGAAAGCAAATAGCGAAAAGGCGTCCGGTGGCCATGCTGTGTCCTCGTCTCCCACACATGGCAACCTTTGCTAGAGGGCCCAGCTTATGTCAATAAGACCCTGATGGTCAAATGGTCAGTCTGGTGTTTTGCAAGCAGCTGTGACTTCCTGTCCTGTTGTCGCAGCCTCCCTCAACTCTTCAGGATTCAGCTCAAAATGAGCATTTAATTATTAACCATTTGTCAACGATGATCCTGTGGGCGAAACAGGGAGTTTAGCTGGCAGATGAGAGTTGTCTGCAATTATTGCGTTTCATGGAAGATTGCACCAAAGCTGCTGGGACATGTATATGAGTCGCACTATAGCTGCTAAGAATTTTTCAGTAATTAACCATTGAGCATCCCAGCAGATCTAGCCTGGTTAGTAACACCTGATGAGCCTCAGGGCAAAGGAACAATTCACTGGAACTGACACAGCACTGGGAATGGGCAGGCAGTAGGGTCTGCTGCCTCATTGGTATTTTATTTACTTGCCCTTATTACCACAATCAAACACCAGTGGTTGAATCAGAATGTGATTCTCTTGCCATTGATTATATATATATAAGATTTTAAAAAGTAACCTGACTGGAGGAAATAGATATCATTGATCAGCCTGGAGTTCAGCTTTGCCAAGTACAGTGGGGACTAGTGATGAGACCCCATTCACACTGAGCGTCATTGAGAATCGCGTGTTTCTCCGCGCGATTTCGTGCTGAGCGGCGTTGAGCTACATTGCGCGATATTGAGCGACAGTGCACATTTTGTTGCGCTACGTAGCACGACTTTTGGGAGGGACTTTGTCGCTGCTACATTGGGCTGTAACCAATCAACAGCGGTCTTGATGTGACATCATTCTTTCCTTCCATATTGCTGTGCAAAAGTGACCATTCTGTGGTGCGATATCGCGCGACAAGGTCGTGCAATATCGCCGGTTTTGCGCGACACCATTGAGTCTATTGGGGCCAAATCGCGCAACATCCGCCGAAAAATAGGTCATGTTTGAGCTACAAGCTTGAGCGACGAGCTACAGGCAACATTGAGCTGTGAGATGTGAACAGCTCCATTGAAATGCATTGTACAAGCTACATTGAGCGACATTGCGCAGAAATATGCACGATTTTGGAGCGGAAATCAGAGATGAGCCTGCGCTTGGTGTGAACCCAGTTCGACTTCATTCAAGTCTACTCAAAACTCTGACCTCCCTGAAAAATGCCATTCAGCCAATGTTGGCGTGCATGCATGTAGACTAGAAATGAACATAAAGAGAGTCAGAAATGATGGCAGATAGGTTAGCTTATGGGTCATGATGTGTAGGGGTTTAATGCGAGCCCAGTTTGCCCAAGCCCATGCAAAACTGTGACTGACCCCCCCCCCCAGCTCAATAAATGGAGGCATTTGCGGCCCTTTGTGATGTATTGCTGCTGGATGGGCAGTGCCCCTGCCGCAACTGATTGGCCTGAGAGGGAGGTATGTCAGAGTCTTGCATGGAATTAGGCAAACTCAGCTGACTTGAGTTCACATCAAGTACTCACTCATTACTATTAAAGAGATACTAACTCATTTCTATTAATGGGCTATCCAAACCACATTTGAAGCCACGGGCTGACCTAGCCCAGCAGACTCCACCTATACCTAACTTCTTGCTTTTGTTTTTGTTCTATAATTCTTTATTTAAGTTTTATATTTTCAATAACAAAGAACATAGATTAAGCATTATGGAAGGTTAACAAGCTAATCATATAATATAAACATTTCAAATTATATCTTGAAAAAATCAGATATTATAAAGTATAATCCCATCGGTATATGTCTTTAGACAATATTGGTTATTGAGACTATATGAGAACATATGTATACATACATACATACATTTATTTTATTTATTTATTTATATTTCCTTCTTCTCCCCCCTCTCCCCATATCTTCCAAGTAAGAGAAGTAAGAGAATCAGGAAAGAATGTATCAAAGGTCAGAAACATGAGAATTAGAAATAGAATAGTAGATAAAGGTATACCAAAGAGGGAATGCCAGCTGTAGGGGGCAGATCAGCAACCATCTCCCTTTTTGACATAGAATCCTCAGGTGATAGGTTCTTGCAGAAGCTTATCATATTCCTGAGTGAGGATGTAATCATGCCCATAAAACCATGTCTGTTTGAATTGTTCTTCACAATTATATAAACAAGCTGTTAGGTTTTCCATGCATTCTTTTTCTGTTATCTTAGAGTACCACAGTGCCATAGATGGGGAAGTAGGCTGTTTCCACAGGGTTGGTATGTAACTTCTTGCTTTTGGGTGGACCGATCATTAAAAAAAAAATAAAAAAGAGAGAGCAATGCTGACCCTCCATACATACAAGCTTGTTGTTGCAGTGTAAGAGGCTAAATGGTACTGGTGTAGAGCAGTTGTGCTACTTCAGCTCTTATCGCATGAAAAAGCAATCGTTTATTAGCAGGATAAACACTTGTATCACAATATCCGAGAGCGTTCACGCAGCAAAGGCTCTGCAATACCAGATATTGCTTTTCCTGAGTACAATCACTTGCAGTGACATGCTGGGAAAACAAATTTAGCAACATCACCCACAAAATCTCTTCCAAATAGGCTGCATAACTGAGCAATTGTGAGAGATATTTTCAAGGTGTACTATGCATAACTAGCTGCATATCATCTCTCTATACCATCAAATATATAAGAACCATTAGAATCTCTGCACACCAACAAAAAGAAAATATACACCGATCAGCCAAGTGAATATCATTGATTATCTCCTTACAATGGTACCTGGAAGTGGGTGGTATATATTAGACAGCAAGTGAACACTTTGTCCCTGAAGTTGTTGGAAGCAGAAAAAATGGGCAAGCGTAAGGATTGAGTGACTTTGACAAGGGCTGAATTGTTATAGCCAGACGACTGGATCAGAGCAAACTGCAGTTCTTGTGGGATGTTCCTGATCTGCAGTGGTCAGGACCTATCAAAAGTGGTCCCAGGAAGGAAAATCTGTGAATCGGTGACAGGGTCATGGGTGGCAAAGGTTCACTGATGCATGTGGGGGGCAAAGCCTGTCCCATTTAGTCTAATCTAATAGAAGAGCTACTGTTGCTGAAATTGCCCACGACCAAAAGTGCCTACAATGGGCACGTGAGCATCAGAACTGGACCTTGCAGCAATGACTGAAGGCTGCCTGGTGTGATGAATCAAGTTTTCTTTTACATCATGTGGATGGCCAGATGCATGTGTGTCGCTTACCTGGGGAAGAGATGGCACCAGGATGTGTGGGGTTTTGGACAATATTCTGCTATGAAACCTTGGGTCCTGCTATTCATGTGGATGTTACTTTGACATGTACCACCTACCTAACACATTGTTGTTGACCAACCCTTCATTAAAACAGTATTCCCTGATGGCAGTGGCATCTTTCAGCAGGGTGATGCACCCTGCCACACTGTAAAAATGGTTCAAGAATGGTTTGAGCAACACAACAAGTTTGATGTGTTGATTTGGCCTCCAAATTCTCCAGATCTCAATCCAATCGAGCATCTGTTGTATGTGCTGGAAAAACAAGTCCGATCCATGGAGGCCCCACCTTGCAAAATACAGGTTTTAAAGGATCTGCTACTGACGGCTGGATGCAGGATACCACATCATACCTTCAAAGGTCTAGTGGAGTCCAGTGCCTCGACGGATCAGGGCTGTTTTGGCATCAAAAGGGGGACTTACTCAATATTAGGCGGGTGTCTTAATGTTATGACATGTTATGACATGTTATGTCTTCTATTAACAGCATCTCTGGTAGCATTATATTACAAGCACTGGTTCTGGGTGGAGCAGGGAGAATGTTCCCTTAGCTTCTTAAATGAGGCGAAGCTCTGCTGACTTCTATCATCCAACCACATGCAATTAAAAATCAAAATTGTTTTTATTTTCCTTGCATGTGATTGGGTATTCTTCGCAAAGTAAATTTTTACCACATTCATTAAGCTAATTGAAAATTCCCTTCCTGAATCCACTACTTATTGTTGCTGAAGCCCTGAAGGAGGGGGAGGCTGATTCCCCCAAAATGCGTTGACTGTCATCTGACATATCCATTTAAATAAACACCCAGGACAAATCTTCAAGCGAGATAACCATTTTTGTAGGAGGCACTACTAATCACACATCCAGGATTTGATCTTCTGTTGAGCAATCCTCCCATCGTGACCAGAGAGGCAGCAGTCTTGGACCATAACCAGGTCCTTGCACTACCGTCATTATGGGTTATCTCCCTCCAGGCGTATATATCCCCCATTTTTTCAAATTCACATAAAAAACGATTCCTACTCCTACTGTTCCAGTGCTACCACACTTCCATTGCAGAGTGAACAGCCTGTTTGGCTTAAGTAAATCAACCCCAAAAAGTCAAATAGAAAGCATGGAGTGAGCAAGTATGGAGGCTGGTAGTAGTACTACAATACTAGTTCTCCAGTTGTGTCACTGGCTCAGAACAAGTATGACAATTAGGAGTTCTGACTTTACTGATCTGAATGTTTGTTGTTAGCATCAGAATGTACTGAAGCCAGGCAACAATAATTTTCAGAAGGAGAGTGACAATGGAAATCTTTGTATTTAATCCAGTACATGTTTCCTCTTTAAAGTGAACCTGAACTCAAAATATAACTATTTGCTATGTTATATTAGCTCTCAGGGCCAACACCAAATAATAAGGTAGCCTGAGGCGGTTGCCTCAGACGGCATCTCATTGGGTCCCATCCAGCCAGAATGTCCCCGGTTGCTAAGAGCTCTTAGCAACCTGTGACGCTTTGTCCGGTGTGCCGCCCAAATGACTGATGTCACTGGTTGGCAGGAGCTGAGCGGAACACTCTGGCTGGCCTCCTGCCCAGCTCCTGGCAACCAGTGAAGTCAGTGAGCTTGCTCCAGTCTGATGAGGTGACTGCTGGCAAGTTTTTTAGTTTTGAATAGAGCAGAAAAGGATTAGAGCTCCTTAGGGTTTTACTGCTGTCCAGGGCTTTAGCATCATATCTGTCTGCTGACAACATTAACATTGCTGGTCTCCTTTTAAGAAAAATGCTAGTTGACTCAAAGTATTTAAAGGAGAACTATGAGGTGAGTGCTTTTCACTCACCTCATAGTTCTAGCCGACCTGTGACAATGAGACTGTCACAGGTCAGCTCAGTTCTGTGGATTAATATAATATAATAATTGAAATAATAATTGTACATTTTTTCTTTTACTAAGTGAGCATTTTATTTATTTTTTATTTTTTTAAAGTGGACTTCACCTTTAACAACTGGCTTGATACCAATGGATTCACGCAAGGCCAGTTTGGTGACATTATTTAAAAAAGGATAAAAGTCTTTACTAAGTAACTGCAAGCTGAACTTCTATAGACGGGACGATACTTGAGTTTGATGAAGGACCTACATTAGTTTTTGCTAGAATACGATATTAAAGGCGATAGTCAGCATGGATTCATGAAGGACAGAAGTTGACAAACAAATCTACCTTGTTTTTATGAGGAAGTAAGAAATAACCTAGACAAAGGAATGGATGTAGATGTAGTTTGCTTGGATGTTGCAAAGGCATTTGCCACAGTTCCCCAGAGACGGTCTGTGGAGAATGAAGGTCTGTAGGTTTAGAAGAGTCTGTAAATGGACCGAAAACTGTCTTAAAGATCATACTTAGAGAGTTGATGATTAATAAGTCACAATCTGAATGGTCTATGGCAGTGGCGTCACAAGGGAGGTGTAGGGGGTGCCGCCCGCACCCGGATGCCACCATTGGAAGGGTGACACCAAAATGACTGTCAGTCATTTTGGTGTCACCCACTCTGAAAAGTCAGGCACTCGGTCATTGACCGAGAGCCCGACAGTGTCAGGAGAGAGGAGGTGACCCGGAGGCATACCTCATCCCGCTAGGTGAACGTCGCCTCCTCTTTCTGCCGGCGTCTATCACCAAGATGGCCGCCGGCAGACGTCCATAAGATGACTGCTTCGGGTGACACCCAGCCTCGGGACACCCCTGGTCTATGGTTGTTAGTGGTGCACGCCAGATTCAGTGTTGGGACCCTTACTGTTTAACCTATTTATAAATTATATAGTTAGGGCCTAAAAGGTACCATTTCTGTGTTTGCAGATGATGCCAAGCTATGTAGAGTCCTTACACTATATCTCCAACTTACAAGCAGACCTGAATGCACTGATAGATTGGGCAGCTATGTGGCAAATTACATTTAACGCTGATAAGTAAAATGTAAGTTGATATTGGTGACAAATTATATGTACTTAGTTTACATTTACAACAAGATTTCTGCATCCAGTTTGCTAACAATTCAATGTAATCTGTTTGCAGAGGAAGCTAAATGAAAGCGATTCATGCCATGAGAACCGCAGCATTTTGTACCTCCAATGCAGAGGACAGCCTAGATGTCAGGTAATGCACTTTACTTGCTTGTGTGTATAATTTTTATCTATCTCAAAAATGTTAGTTTTATTCTTAATTCTAACTTCTGCCAAGTGTAACTGCTGCCAAGAAATCCTAGGAGAAAATGTCATGCCATCTGTGAGGAAGCTGAAGCTTGGGTGTTATTGGACCTTCCAACAGGACAGTGATCCCAAGCATACCTCAAATTTCACCAGTTGCAGTTGCAGCACACAAACCGTAGAATATTATTAAACTACTGGCCATTGAGCATGAAGGAATGGGCTAAGATTCCTCAGGAACACTTCCAGAAGCTGGTGTCTGCCTATGCATCTCGTTTGCAGCAGATCATAACAGCAAAGAGGTGCTCTACTAAGTACTAAACATGTTTGCCATGAAGATGTTACATTTTCAATTGAATTTGGGGACGCCACTTGAAACATTCATTGTGTTGACCTATTTCAATTGCTTTTGTTTGATTTGTTCATTGTAAACAAACTGAAAGTCTGTAAATTGTGCCAATCAACCTAACTTGCAATAAGAGTTGCATCATTTTGATTACAACTGTATTTATCTAAATTATATTTTGTTCTATTTCTGGCTTTTACAGTTGTTTGCTCTTTATGTAGGTCGGTTAGGTATCATTATGAAGCCTTTTTTCTTGACTAGCATTGTTCTGATTGTGCAATTAGACTGTAATATGTATAATCTCTATTCAGTCTACTGAAAGAGAATCTGTCACTTTAACCTATCTGACTGGCCTATATAATTGCAAAATGTCACACTATGCGAAATGTATCTCACATTAAATCAAAAGTTCTAAATTGTCTTCCCCTCTTGCATTGGGGCTCCTTTTTAAAAGGAAAATCATAGAAAGTATCTTTGTTACCAAGAAATATATATGCACAAAAACACACATACATAGGTTAAAGGATGAAGAAAAAGAAGACAGTATATTAAAGAGAAGACAATACAGTAGTGAGACCTGCTATGTGCATACACAGGAATTGCTTAGAAGATACCAGATGTAAAACGGATTATGCTATAACTATAGTTTTACAAATTTCAGCAAAACGTAAAGCTGCAGATTTCGCTCCAAATTTGAGTTCACCAAAACCACTGCACAATAGTAGCCCCCTCGTCCTGTCACCAGCAATAATATCCCCCAACAACAAAAATAACTTCACTGTCCCCAGCAATAACACCCCCAGCATTGGTCTTCAGTAGTTTTCTTACCTGAGCAAAAAAAAACCCCAGCCACAAAAATATCAACAATATTAAATCCAGCAGCAGAAAATACTCCCACTGTCCCCAGCAATAATAACCCCTACTATCCCCAACAATGATAATTCACCGTAATAATAACACCCAGCAACAATAAAAATAAAAAAAAACACTCAGCATTGGTGTTCAGTAATTTTTCTTACCTGAGCGATAAACCCCCCAGGAATAATAACCCCCACTGTCCCCAGCAATAAACCCCCCCAGCAATAATAATAACCCCCACTGTCCCCAGCAATAATAATAACCCCCACTGTCCCCAGCAATAAACCCGCCCCAGAAATAATAATAACCCCCACTGCCCCAGCAATAATCCCCAGTAATATTAACCCCCAGCAGCGATAAAAACCCACAGCATTGGTAGCTATTCTTACCTGAGCACCCACTTCTATGAAGCTCCCTCTCTCCTGCGATGCTGGGGGAACTATAATTACTTTTTCAGGCAGGAGATTACTCTGCCCGAAAGAACAAGGCACCGGCAGCAAAAATGCAGGCAGTGTGCTAGAAAGCAGAGTATTCCTAGCACTTTTTATGTGAAAGCAGCAATGGTAGATGGAAGTAGACATGTGCACAGAATAAAAATTTGTTTTGGGCGAAGCGAATGAAAAGGGAAAAAACTTTTCATTCGATTTGTTTGATGACACAAATAATTATGCTGTTTCGGATTCGGAGGCAATGAACCTTCGAATCTGAAAGCACACAATTGAAAAATAAAAAGCGCGGCGGCCATATTGGCCACCAGCATGTTCTGCGCATATGGACCCTTGCCTTTTGCTGTTGTGTCCCTAGTTAAATTAAGTATGTTTGTTGCTAATTGTTGCTAGGCTGTAACCAACTCTGCAGGTCTTCCATAAACTCTGTGGATTAATTGCTTCTGCCTGTTACTTTGAAGGAGGTTCCAGTGATCAGAGAGGGAAGGTCAATCACTGAGTTATAAATATTTATCTGACCCAGCCAATCCCTGACGTCCTTGTTCATAGGGATGGTTTTGGACAATTATAAATATTTGGAGCACCTTTGCATAGTGTTCTTCACCTCCTGGTCTTCTGCCACAAGAGGATGTCTGCATGGAGTGATGTCCACCTGGGCTTTGCCTCAGCCTGGGGCATCTTCTAGAGGCCCAAGGACTTTAGCTACCCTACTGGAGTGGATATCTGGATGGAGATTGGTTGACAAAGACTCTTCCTGCTGAAGAGTGTTAGATAGGAACTGGGTAGAAGCTACTGCTGGACATTGTAAGAAGGATTCATCACCTTTCAATTCAAGGTATCTTTGAGGGTCAAGAGCCAGATTTAAGGGAGATCCACTACTACCAGTACTTATGAAAGATTGTGACTGCTCTTACAGGGTCATATATGTCTAGCTGCTCTCACAGGGCCAGAAACTACCAAGATGGTGCTCCTAAAAGGCTAATTGCAATATCAAAGTACCGGGCCTGTTTTTTGGGGGGAGGGTTGGGTATACTGCACCCCTAAACTCTCTCTCTCCTACATCGAAAAATCAGAAAAGTTGGGGTTTTTTAGGCAGCCGACTGACAACTTGCACACCAAGAATTTCTTGAAAAAGTATATTTTAATTGATTAAAAAGCAAATAGAATTGATAAAATTGACAACATGATTCCCCTGTAAACTCACTCCACATTGATTAAATTCATTCATATATAGATGACAATCAGAATTCTTGTGCAATTGAACATGATTGAAAAAACATGATTGAAAAGTTCATAAATACATAACATGATTAATATAATGAAAGATGATGGAGGAGCTTGATTTTCTCAACGTTTCGCACTAGATAGCGCTTCTTCAGGAGATGAAGAGGGAAGTTGTCCTTGGAGTCTGTGTGCGTCCCAGTCGTTCCCCCTGGCTCAGACCGTGAAAGAATAAAAGCAAATGGCAAGGAGGGGAGAAAGAGGAGAGAGAAAATGAAAAGAGGCCCCAGACCCCAGTAGAGGCAGACCCAATTGGGAGATGGCGGTGGTACCACTCCTCGCAAAAGATTGGGAGTAGATACAAAACGTTGACGATCAGCGTAGTAAGGTAACCGTTCCTCTCTCTCGATATCGTGCCCCCAGCAGCTAATACAGCCCTGCAGGGGCTGTATTATTGAGCTCAGTAATAAATGGTAACAAGACTAAAATGAATGGTGCCTAACGTATTTTTCACCTCATTAAACGCCAACAACCAGACCCTGAGATAGAAATCTTCGCCTGCCACACTACTTAGAGGGTCATTCTGTGTCATCCCCAACAAGAAGGGTGCTGAATATTGAATCTTTAGGTTTGGACTCTTCAAGGTCAAGTAGTTGCCTGCTTGTTCAAGCAAAACTAATGCCTGGCTGGCTATGCCTGAGTGAGACCGCACTATATAGAGGGGCCTTGGCGCGGCTGTGCGGCTTTCACATTTTCTGCAGGAGACGTGTATCCAAACCTCTGTTTTTAACCTTAGCGGTGAGACAAGTTTTTTTTTTTTGCAGATATCCAGGAGGTCCCTGAACTGTAAGGGGAAAACTATTAGGGGAACAAAAATAAAAGGAGACAGTTTTGAGGAAAAAAAACAAGTAGATACAGACTGTTGCCTAAGAACATTCCCAGTACTAGCCTGCACCAAACACACCAGCAAAAGGATCCCATTAGACTCACTAGCTCACCCCCCAGAAGCGCCAGAAGGGGCATTCAGCTAAAATCGAGCCTTTAGCATCAGAAGGAACTGATACTACATCCGGAAGAGGCTGAACCCAGATGGGACTACATTAGTTTATCACACAGAGATAGTGAGGACCTGAAGGCAATGGTCCACAGACTAGAGACTGAGGACAAAAAAGAGACTGCTAGTGGATAGATCTACTCTCACTTTTATAGATTGAATTTGGTCCTGTAGGCAGGGCCGGATTTACTATCCCTGCCGCCCCAAGGCCAGGTTCTGCTATGTTTTTTATAGTTATTTTCTTATTTTTTTATAATTTTTTTCTTATTATGTTTTACTTTTTAATCACCTTTTATTTATTTTTATTTCATTATTATTTCTTTTTTTTTTTTACTTATTTTTTTTGCTATCACACAGGAGCTAGCTAACAAGCCTTTGGAGGTGACAGGTTCTCTTTATTGATCCTGTCACCTCCAATACAGGAGTTCTAGCACAGAACTGTGCTGGAACTCCTGTGACAGGTGAGACGGGAAGAGCACTGCTCTCCCCTCTCACTGTCTACAGTCCACACGGAGCGGCAGGGTTACTTTTAACCCTGCCGCTCTGCTCCCCATATCGACGGCAAGTGAGGAGAGACTCGGCGGCGGAACCAGAGGAGAGAGGTAAGTGAGGGGGGGAGGACGAACAGGCTGCACAGATTTTACAAGTGATTGCGGCGACATTGCAGCGATCACCTGAAAACGTACGAGCGGATTCCCCACAAGGCAACTTACACGCCCAGCGCCCGGAACTGTATGTTCCGGGCGTCGGGGGACTCCACACCGCTGCCGCCCCTCTGCGACCTGCCGCCCCGAGGCCGGGCCTCGGTGGCCTTGTGGGAAATCCGGGCCTGCCTGTAGGTGGGGATAGGGGCAAAGCTAGATCATGGGTTTGCTGCCATGTAGGCACCAGGAAAACAGGATATCAGGCCCAGAGCTCAGGGGACCAGCTGATTCTGCAGGAAATTAAAACTTTGAAACATCAAGGAGCAGCGTCCATTGTAAGTGATTTCATTTTTCATTTGAAAAAGCGTAAAAAACCTTTTGACTTTACTATCACTTGAAGGTATCCAGATCATTTGGAGGACAAAAGAAAAGTCAAACCACGTGCACATTCCATTGCAGATATAATTCCATAGGATTCTCCATCCTGCCTCAACAATATCTAAACAGATAATGCCAGGAGAACAACCAACAACATCTAGACCCATGCACCAATGGTCTACATATTATTTCTAAAATTACCTCTTTTTGCTGATTATTGTATCTGTAGACATCCGTTCCAAAAACACAATCACTGCGCAGAAGTTTTACACCGAAATGAAGATCAGGTTCTCTTAAAACATCAACGCTCATTGGTTACATTATTGATCACCTTCACATACATATTTAAATGTAAAACAATATCTTAAATAACAAAATATTAACTGACAAATCTGTTAGCTATAAAATATCACATTTACCAGATATTAACATGTACAAGCACTACAATCCTATACAGCTATTACAACTGTACCAATTGGATTGTCCAGAAGATGGCAGCACTTCAGTAATGATCCCTCCGCATCAAGATCGCAGGATTCCCTCCAGCCAAAACATTTTCGGTTCAGTTTTGGAAATTGTGTCCAAGGCTTAACAGTTTTTGCTGCTTTTTGTGGCCTCATTAGGAAGATTTGCCCTCACTTCCTATGCTATGGACAATTTTGCCTCCAGGACTGGTAGTGGGGGGGGGATTTCCAACAAGGACACAAACAACAAGAAAACACACTTGTCAGCTTTTTATTGATGTAAGTGTTCCTGTTGGAGATTTCACTTCACCTTCTGTCTTGGTCACAGGACTGCGAGGGGAAATTGCCTTGATGAAACGTCAAAGGTTCAAATCCTTCCCCACTGTAATAATCCCAGAAATGTCTTGGCCACCGACGTCATTGGGAATGAAAGTGAGGATAAATCCCACATTTTTAGTTACCTCCAGAACAGGAATAGAGCGGAAATCTTCCACTTGTTCCTGTGAAAATTGTCTAAGACGGGATTTCTCTCACATTGGAAAGATATCCTCTCACTTCCTGTCTAAAGCTTCATTCACACCAGCAGCGTGTTAGGGAAGTGGTGCAGTGCTCTAATTTCCACACATCACACTGTTTATCTTTTTTCCCCAACTTTATTGAAATGGCACAAGGCAACATTTCCTTCAGTTCACATCATGTTGTGATGTGATGTACTGGGTTGTACTGCAGTGTACTGGATTGTAATGCAGTATACTGGGTTGTAACGCTGTGTACTGTGTTGTGATGCAGTGAACTGGGTTGTAATGCAGTGTACTGTGTTGTGATGATGCAGTGAACTGGGTTGTAATGCAGTATACTGGGTTGTAATGCAGTGTACCAGGTTGGAGTACCGGGTTGGAGTACCGTGCAGAGTGTTGCAACATACTGTGGTGAAAAAAAGCAATGCAAGTAGTACTTGGTGGTAGAAAGCCGATGTTAGAATCCTGGACTTTGTTAGCAATCTGGACCGCCTCCGCGGAAGCACAGAAGAGGTGATCGGGTCCAGAAATTTCACAGGCTATTTGCTTGTATTGCACATGTGTGGGGAGACGCGTCCAGATAGTTAAAAGGCAAGGTGTCTGTATTTTATTTATAGATTGATTATGTGATAAGTGCCTGTGAATTGTGTGAAGTCAGTAGCTTCCCTGCACAGGCGCTCGTCTGTTACTTTTTGCCTCGGCTGTGAATTTCATGGACCCGCTTCATCGCACATGCGCAATTGGCAGTGACATTTCTGGATCCTTTGATCAGGTCTGAGCTTTAGTGTACCGGGTTGTAGTACCGTGCAGTGAGTGATACACGGGTCCAGATTTCTAACGGGTCCAGAATTCTACCAGAACACCGGTGTCAAGTCTCCCATTCCGAGGCTGGGAGCAATAGCCAGCCTGCTATTGGCTATTTAAATTCTCCTTCAGTTCCCCCCTCTGCTTATTGACAGCAGGCAGTGGGCGCAAATTCTGCTGCAGGATGTGCATTGTGGTTCCATTCATCCATTCATTTTAATGGCACCGAAACGCGCCTCCCGCCCGAAGTGTGTTCGCCTGTACTGGAACACGCAGTACTGCAATGCCGTACATTCCAAGCAATGTGCATGGAGTTTTATTCTGAAGTAAACTTTATGTTTGTAACACTGCAATTTCGATTTCATCAAAAAATAGTCCGCCAGGCAGTGACAAGTGAGCCCGGCGAATGAAATATTTACGTGAGGCTGCCCTGACAGGCAATCATGGGGCTGCCCAGGGGGCCTCAGGCGTGAGGACCCAGCGTGCAGCAGCTTCGCACTGCAGAGAGAGAGAGAGAGAGACCCCGGCTCTGTGACAAGGTGAGTGATTCATGTTTTTTTTTTTCTCGGTCTCCCCCTTGCTTCCTCCGGCTGTGTAAACTGAGACCAGCCAGGAGGACAGTGTCAGACGGCCAGGCCTATCTGCCAGGACCAAACGGCTTAGTGATTTTACAGCCTCATATCATACAGGGAACTACAAGTCCCAGCATGCCCTCATTGTCCCTGTGCAGTCCCCCATATCTCAGTTCCCTGAGTGATATTTTGGGGGCGTACAGGGACAATGAGGGCATGCTGGAACTTGTAGTTCCCAAGGTAATATTTGGGGGGGGGTATACAGGGACAATGTATACCCTGTATACCCCACATATCACCGGGTGGGGAGCAAAATGTTGTTCTGCCCCAGACGCCCGTTATACTGGTTACGCCACTGTCCGAGCAGCTAATTGACTGGTTTACTTGGAACAACACATACGGTTTTTATTGCAGATTCTTTGGTTAATGAAGAGGCCCTCCAACATGACATACTACAGAAGGTACAGGATACTTTGCTCCTGGGCTCTTCTGGGGTTGATGACCTAATAGTTAAGGTTTGTGTCTATTGGCATTTATGTCAGAACTGCTTTCTTCCTAATATAAGTAAATAGGAATACAAAAGACCAACCATTCTTTAAATAAATAATGGGTGGAGTAAAAAAAAACCCAACCTAATGACTTGTATAATGGTCAGGCCCTGTTGGGTTTATGGTGTTCTATGCCAGCATAGGATATACAGTACAAGAGAATTGTATTATGATTATGTCTTGTGCTAAGCTCATGGTGGAGGTATAGTGTTCTTTATTTACATACAATAAAAATAATTGTATAATGACTGGGGATCGTTGGTAAAAGTACAAGTACTGATACTTCTCCAGCTCCAATGACTACACTATGCTGGCAGGTGCTATGCCAATGTACAATATATAATAGAATTGTACTATGACTGTGTATAGCGTTCAGGTCATGTTGGAAGTCCCAATAGTCCATGTAAATGTAGAATATAATAGAACTGTATAATGATCACATCAAGCAGTCAGGCATCGAGTAGCAATGAGCAAACCGGCTTTACAACCATGCTGATTGATACATCAGGTTTTGTGTTTATTTTCTCATATATATTCATGCGTATTTGTCCCGTCTGCAGTGATACAATTGCCTGGGTTCATAAATTGTGTGATCCCATGCAGAGTATACCGCTCTACATGCTAATATTCTGTAGAATATATATATGAATCAATGATTCCCCTGATTCAGTCATCTCAAGTGTAAAGTTGTGGATCTGTGTGAAGTATAATAGAAATGTACTATGACTGTGCCCTGGCTCAAATCATGCTGGGGGCTGTAGAGATCTGTGTCTGTATAGGGGGTGACAGATTTGTTGTCAGACCATTGTATTTTGATCATGTCTAGCAACCAGGTAATGTTAGATTATGTACAGATCTATAATGTATGTGGTATGTAGGTATGGTAATGTAGTATAATTGAATTGTGTTATCATACAAGGGCATACCTCTAGCCATAATAGACCGTGGTACTGCTACAGGTCTCAGAAGCACAGGGGGTACACAATGATTATTATGCAGGTAGAAACATTAATCAGCAAATTCATTAGGATAAAATGGGTGTATGTATGGTTTTGAAACATATTTGGTTACAATGAAAGTAATGAGCATTGTGTATCGGAGGAAACATTTCCTTTGAGCATGAGGTTAAAGAAACAGGAGGGGGGGGAACAGTGATATTGTTATGGGACCCAATCAAAAATGTTATAGCCTTGTTAGCATGTAGACATGTGCGATTTGGTTGGTTCCGAAATTCGTTTCATACGCATTTTCTGAAATTCGGAGATTCGGATGCATCCGAATTCCGAATTACATCTAAGACGAATGCAAACGAATCCGAATTCCCGATTTCCCGAAATTCGTTAGCGGTAGTCCGGCCGAAATTCGTTTATTACAAAATGACATGGGGGGGGAGGGGGGGGGGGAATTTTTTTTTATTTTTTTTTACAGTCTGCAGAAGATAAAAAAAAAAACCTTGAGGTTCCCCCCAAATTCATACCAGACCCTTTAGGTCTGGTAGGAATGTTAGGAGGGACCCCCCCAGTTATAGCACAAAAAAAGTGCGTGGGGTTCCCCCCGAAATCCATACCAGACCCTTTAGGTCTGGTAGGAATTTTAAAGGGGAACCCCAGCCCCCAAAAATGGGGGGGAAAAACGTGGGGTTTTGTCAAAAGTCTGGACTTTTTAATAACTATTTGATTTAACCCTTTAGTGAATGGGTAGGGGTACCCCTTACTATTTCAAATGGGGGGGCGGCATCTGGATGCCCCCTTATTTAACCACTTAAATTAACTGGGGGGGGGGGATCCCTCCTAACATTCCTACCAGACCGAAGGGGGGGGGGAACCTCACGCTTTTTTTTTTTCATCTTGTGCAGACTGTAAAAAAAAAATTTAATTTTTTTTTCCTAATGTCATTTTGCTGCAACGAAATTCGTCCGATAACGAATTTCGTCCATAAAAGAATTTCGGCCGGACTACCACTAACGAATTTCGTCCGAAACTAATTTAATTTCGGACCCGAATCCGAAAAATGAAATAATGCAAAGTCCGAATCAAAACGAAACTAAACACTTTTTTTTTTTTTTTTGTTTCAAAACGAAACTAAACTAAACGAATTTTTTGCTGGTGCACATGCCTATTAGCATACATTTTATCATGATCAGTAGTTCATGCTGGTGGGTATAGCAAGTTCAGGTGGAAGTAACCAGCAAGATGAATGGCTGCTATAATATCACAGCCAGCAATTTGCGCAAACAACATTCATCTTGTTGCAGTTGAACCCAAGGTGAAGTAAAACACTTGGCTTATGCTTTATTAGCCATTGAGCTCAATATGCCTTGTCAAAATTGTATTATGTTCACTGATAAGGACATGTTGGGAGGTATAGTGTGCTAGATGTACACAGAATAAAATAGAATTATATTATACAGTGTCTAGTTATTAGGGCAGGTTAGAAGGCATAGTATTCTAAATGTATATATAATATAATATAATTATATGATGTTTAGTAATAAGGTCATGTTGGGAGGTATAGTGTTCTAGTGTGTATATAATATAATATAATTATATGATTTTTAGTGATAAGGACATGTTGGAAGGTATTGTGTTCTAGTGTGTATATAATATAATATAATATAATTATATGATGTTTAGTGATAAGGGCATGTTAGAAGGTATAGTGTTCTAGATGTACTGCATATAGAATATAATAGAATTATAGTACACTATACGGTGTTCAGTGATTAGGTCATGTTGGTTGGTCTAGTGTTCTAGATGTACTTAGAATATAACATGATTATATGATGTGCAGTAATTATGACATGTTGGGAGGTATAGTGCTCTAGATGTACATAGAATTTAATAGAATTTTAATATAAGATGTCTTGTTATTAGGGCAGGTTAGGAGGTATAGTGTTCTAAATAAATAGAAAATATAATAGCATTATACGGCGTCCAGTGAATAGGGCATGTTAGGAGGTATAATGTTCTAGGTGTACTGTATATACACTGAGTGACCAGATTATTATGACCACCCCATCAGTACTTCGTTGGGCCACAAGATGACTCCACGAGATGACGTCGTTGGGCCGCCTCATGACTCTACGAGATGTTGAAAGGTGATGCGAGGAATCTGACACTGCGGCGTTGCCCTTCTGTTGTCTGTACCAGTCTTGCCACTCTCCGTTCTGCCCTAACATTGACTAGTCGCTGACGGCCACAATTCGCACGTTCAGACCCAGATTTTCAGCTGACAGTCCAGTCTTTAAACACTTTAACAACAGCTGCACTTGAACATTTAACAAATTCTGCTGTTTTGCTGATACTCGCCCCATGGCTCCGAGCGGCAACAATCATCCCACGTTCAAAGGCTGTTAAATCGCGTTGTTTACCCATATCTTCAGAAACAAATCACTTCTACTGTCGTGGTAAACAACCTGATTCCCTATTTATAAGGGTCTGGCCCTCTAGCAACTTCAGCACGAAATTATAGCTAATTTGCCTACAAACATCAGGTGGTCATAATAATCTGGCCACTCAGTGTAGAGTATAACAGAATGATAACCATGTCCAGTGTTTAGGCCATATTGAGAGGTATAGGGGGTGATTTACTAACCTAAACACACGCACGCACTAGGTGCGTGTGATTTTTACACAGCAAAACGTATTTATCAACCAAAAAGTCTCTAAAAGCATATTTCCACTAATGCCATATATGGAAAAATCATGCACATGATGCATATATAATGCTGCTTCACAGTTTAGACAAAAATGGTTAGCTCATGCATTTACATTCCTGCATTCATCAACGCAAGCAACACAATATAGAGCTAATTTACACAACATCACATTGCAATTCATGCAGGGATTTGCACAACACACCTGCTGGGTGTGTACACACTACAAAGGTGTCTAGATTCCACCAATAGATCATGCCGGGAGGGAACACACTACAGAGGTGTATACTTGTTCGTGGCGTGTTTATAAGGTTAGTAAATCAACCCCATAGAGTTAAAGTTATAAAGAACTTATTCAAATTATAATTGTGTCCTCTGATTAGGTCAGGTTGGAGGGTATACTGTTCAGTGTGTATAAAAAAAATGTAACAGATTGATAGCTATGTCCAGCAATTAGGACATGTTGGGACTCTTGGGAGGTATAGCGTTCTGCTGTAGGTGTATATAGAATGTAACCAACTGTAAAGTATGTCTTCTTATTAGGACATGTTGGGAGGTAGGGAGGTCTAGCTGTATATAGAGTGTAATATAGTTATGTCCAATGATTAGGATATGTTGGGAGGTATAGAGTTCTAGGTGTATATAGAGTGTAATATGATTATGTCCAGTGATTAGAACATGTTGGGAGGTGTAGAGTTCTAGATGTATATAGAGTGTAATATGATTATGTCCAGTGATTAGGACATGTTGGGAGGTGTAGAGTTATAGATGTGTATAGAGTGTAATATGATTATGTCCAGTGATTAGGACATGTTGGCAGGTATGGAGGTCTAGGTGTATATAGAGTATAATATAGTTATGTCCAGTGATTAGGACATGTTGGGAGGTATAAAGATCTATTCGTATATAGAGTGTAATATACCCAGATAGAAAGGATAACTTGGCAAAAACTTGTGGCAGGGTGAAATTGTAATTCTTTCTAACTTGCTGCACATATTCCCTGGCAAGTTGTAGACTTGCAGAACACTTGCAGCACAAGTTCTAGGTGACACCTTTTGAATTTGTAGCATATTTGCTTGGCAAGTCTACAGCAACAGTCCTGCAGGTCTTAGCAAGAGCTCTGCAAGTGTACAGCACTTTTGCAAAGCTTGTTGATCTGGAGACTTGCAATGCAGAATTGCTGTAATTGTGCAACAAAATTGGCAAGTCTGCAATAGTTTAGCAAGTCAATTTCAAACTTGCAGCTCAATTGCTTGCTATCTGGGTAGTTATGTCCAGTGATTAGGACATGTTGGCAGGTATGGAGGTCTAGGTGTATATAGAGTGTAATATAGGTATGTCCAGTGATTAGGACACGTTCTAGGTGTATAAAAATGTAGTAGTATTATATCATGATTGCACCCAGCAATCAGGTCATGTTGAAGGTGTATTGTGTTTTGTCTGTATACTGTGCATGATGATCAATTTTAGCCATGTTTGGGAGGCTAGTCTAGTCCTCTGCTTCTATATTTAGTTATGTGGAAACACAAACTACAGAGAAGTGATATAACTCAGCATCTGAAGATGACAAAACCAATACAAAAAATAAACCAGCAGCAAAGTTATACAGTAGTGTAATTCATCGCCTGACTTTTGGCTTACACTCTATATACAGTGCAGTGGATGACGTAGACCATTGCTATTAAAGGAGCAGTGTTCAGGCCAATGTCTGAAAACCCAATCAAAGGAAAACAGAGTCCAGCAATCAGGAATGAAATTTGCATCAGCCTCCTGACAGTTTTGCAGCTCCGGCTTATGTTGCTAAGCGGTAAAAGAAATATTACTACTAGACGTTTGGCAGAGGCAAAGAAAACAGAAGCTGGGAAACAGGAGCTTCCAATAAGGGAACAGCTATTTTTTTGTATAACGTTATTTTTAAGGGGTCGCTGTTTAAAAATATACTTTTCCAGAAAACTTTAAGTAGTAAAACATGGAGGCTGCCATAGCCGTCGTCTCAATTTGCGAAAGTAGATACTGCAAAACCTGGATTTCCCAATGAGAAAAATATCTCATACACCAAGTGGGACCCACTCAGTGGGAAACCCTGGTCTTGCTGTATACATTGTAATATATCCAACACCAAAGAGTGACCTGGGATATATAAAGATATATTTGAATGTGTGTAAATGTACTCCCAGCTATTTTTTTGTGTAACGTTATTTTTAAGGGATCGCTGTTTAAAAATATACTTTTCCAGAAAACTTTAAAGGAGAACTATGAGGTGAGTGCTTTTCACTCACCTCATAGTTCTAGCCGACCTGTGACAATGAGACTGTCACAGGTCGGCTCAGTAGATCGGGAAGTGAGCGAACACATACCGGTGTTCGCTCACTTCTTGATCCTGTCACGGCAGAGAGCCGTGACAGGGGAGGGGCTGGATTCCCCCCTCCCCTCTTGCAGAACACTTGCAGCACAAGTTCTAGGTGACACCTTTTGAATTTGTAGCATATTTGCTTGGCAAGTCTACAGCAACAGTCCTGCAGGTCTTAGCAAGAGCTCTGCAAGTGTACAGCACTTTTGCAAAGCTTGTTGATCTGGAGACTTGCAATGCAGAATTGCTGTAATTGTGCAACAAAATTGGCAAGTCTGCAATAGTTTAGCAAGTCAATTTCAAACTTGCAGCTCAATTGCTTGCTATCTGGGTAGTTATGTCCAGTGATTAGGACATGTTGGCAGGTATGGAGGTCTAGGTGTATATAGAGTGTAATATAGGTATGTCCAGTGATTAGGACACGTTCTAGGTGTATAAAAATGTAGTAGTATTATATCATGATTGCACCCAGCAATCAGGTCATGTTGAAGGTGTATTGTGTTTTGTCTGTATACTGTGCATGATGATCAATTTTAGCCATGTTTGGGAGGCTAGTCTAGTCCTCTGCTTCTATATTTAGTTATGTGGAAACACAAACTACAGAGAAGTGATATAACTCAGCATCTGAAGATGACAAAACCAATACAAAAAATAAACCAGCAGCAAAGTTATACAGTAGTGTAATTCATCGCCTGACTTTTGGCTTACACTCTATATACAGTGCAGTGGATGACGTAGACCATTGCTATTAAAGGAGCAGTGTTCAGGCCAATGTCTGAAAACCCAATCAAAGGAAAACAGAGTCCAGCAATCAGGAATGAAATTTGCATCAGCCTCCTGACAGTTTTGCAGCTCCGGCTTATGTTGCTAAGCGGTAAAAGAAATATTACTACTAGACGTTTGGCAGAGGCAAAGAAAACAGAAGCTGGGAAACAGGAGCTTCCAATAAGGGAACAGCTATTTTTTTGTATAACGTTATTTTTAAGGGGTCGCTGTTTAAAAATATACTTTTCCAGAAAACTTTAAGTAGTAAAACATGGAGGCTGCCATAGCCGTCGTCTCAATTTGCGAAAGTAGATACTGCAAAACCTGGATTTCCCAATGAGAAAAATATCTCATACACCAAGTGGGACCCACTCAGTGGGAAACCCTGGTCTTGCTGTATACATTGTAATATATCCAACACCAAAGAGTGACCTGGGATATATAAAGATATATTTGAATGTGTGTAAATGTACTCCCAGCTATTTTTTTGTGTAACGTTATTTTTAAGGGATCGCTGTTTAAAAATATACTTTTCCAGAAAACTTTAAAGGAGAACTATGAGGTGAGTGCTTTTCACTCACCTCATAGTTCTAGCCGACCTGTGACAATGAGACTGTCACAGGTCGGCTCAGTAGATCGGGAAGTGAGCGAACACATACCGGTGTTCGCTCACTTCTTGATCCTGTCACGGCAGAGAGCCGTGACAGGGGAGGGGCTGGATTCCCCCCTCCCCGCTCCGATCCTCCAGCGCTGACTGGCAGAACTGACGGGGGAGGGTACTGCTGGCTCTACCTCTAATAGGCAGAGCCAGCTGTCACTCATGCAGTTGGGCGGATCCAGACATAATTTTTGGGATCCGCTTCAGCTGCGGCGTCTCAGTATACCGCGAGCCTCAGCTCGCGGTATACTGAGCTTAGGGTGACGGGAGGACGCTAGTTTGTGTCAGCAAAAGCATCTTCCCCATGTCTTGCAATGTCAACATTACATGAGAGGGAATGGAATGAATGACATGCACCTTCATACCCAAAATCCCTGATCCCAGCAGCGGCACAGAAATGTGACCATATGCTGCTGGGCGCGAGGGATTTAAGTGGAAGTTCACCTTAGAAATACTCTGAACATTAAACAGATGTATAGCACAACTTGATGAATGCTTAGCACCACATTTGACATCTGTCCACAGTCCGGTTGTCCAGCAAGCCAGTCCAAGAGCCATTCCAGTCCAGTGCAAGTCCAGATGCTGTTGAAGACATAGATAGCACGAGGCAGGGTGAGCGGCACCATGAGTTGCATGGTTTTGCTGGTAAATGGCTGACATTTTCCAAAGCTGATTGCTGGAGAACCAAAGCACAGACAGATATCAAACATGGTGCTCTGCATTAATTAAGGTACATGTGTTGTATGGTTGTTCATGCTTGGGTGAACTTCCACTGCATAGGCAAAGTATAGTTATGCTTTAAAGTGAACCTGTACCCAGACTATAGACATTGAAGTATTTACATATTCTTAACCATCAGTAAAAGAGCTTTCAAATAAACCATTCCTGACTTCACTAGTGGCATGTACTGGGAAGCAATTACTGTACCCAGAATAGAGACATAAAAGTATTTACATATTCTCAATAATCAGTAAAAGAGCTTTAAAGCAAGCCATGATTTCACTAGCTGCCTGTACTCTGAAGTAATTAATTCTCGAAGTGGTTTCAGTCAGTATTATAACAGCTTAGAAACATCTGTAGTGTGTTTACATTAGAAGGCCAAGATTAATAATAGGGGGGAAAAATAAGATTTGTGTGCTTTTGTTCTGTACTATGACGATTAATTTCTCCACAATGTCTATAGCTACACAGGTTAATGAGGGCTTGTTTATAATTGTGTTTACTTGTGTTTACTGATTGATCAGAAAATGTAAATCCTTGACTATGCATGGTCTGGGCACAGCTTTACTTTAAGGTGTTGGGGTGGGCATAAACAGCTTGATAATGAAAAGGCATCCACCGTAATGGCTAGGCTATTTATGACCTCCTGGGGGGGGTTTTAGTTTGTTCCACTGTTGGATTAGGTGTAACTAGGTGTACTTTGGTGCAATACTGAAATCTCTGAACTATACATAAAGAGGGTATTTTGCATGTGGGTTTTGTATAGAGATCCATCAATATTTTGAAACCTCCCGATTATAAGCGCCTTTTTCACTTACATGCATAGTAAACCTAATTGTTATAAATATCTCATTAGGAAAGATATCAATACAACATAACTACATCATCATACTATAATTCTAAAGAAATATATGTGTGGAAACAAACTCTGGCCAAATTTCTGTTAAAGCCTGACATGGGACAGGGCCACATTCAGCTCCATTACAGTTTTGTAAATCTGTTGTAAATATTGTGAAAGTACCACAGTCAATAAATCCATCTCTGCTTCTCTGTATAATAAGCCTGTGCCTGATACAGTGATCAATTATCTCTAATCCTCATGTGGAATTGAAGTATGTAAACTCTCCACATCAAATGTGATCAAGAAGCAAGAGTCATCTATAAATGTTACTTGATCGGTCTGGTCCACAAACACCGCTGTGTCCAGGGCCGGATTTCATAAGGCCACCAAGGGCCGGCCTCAGGGCAGCAGGGGTGTGGATTTCCTATCGCCCGGGACATGCAGTTCTGGGCGTCGGGTGGGTAGCTTTTTCCACATTTAGCCCTGCTTCGGGCAAGCAGGGCTAAATGTAGAGCAGGAAAGTCGCTGCTTGTTTTGTACAAGTGATCTTGGTTATGCGGCCGAGATCACTTGTATGCAGCCTGCAGGTCAAAAAGTAAAAAAATAATAAGATAAATATTTAATAAAGTAAATAAATTAATAAAAATAAAAAGTGATAAAAAGTTTAAAAAATAAAGAAAAAAATTAAAACTAACCCTGCCGCCCCCGCCATCTGGTTGCCATTCTCTATTAAGGGGGGTGGGGGCTATGGCGGTGGTGGGGGCGCATTTAGGCAACCTGGCTTTTGGGTAGCAGAGAGAGTAAATCTGGCCCTGCCTGTGTCTCTCACATATGATTAACGGAAGAACGATATGGTAACTTGGGGGACAGGTGGATTTGGCAATATATTCTAACACTTTCACCAATCAAGTATCTGGGACTTTGAAAACCCCCATACTCACTCTACAAAACAGTATGTCTCTATAGTGGAAAAACAAATGTTCTGTGAAATACCCTTGCTCCCCTGGAATTCCATACCTTAGACTTATAGGTAGTTTACATTCTCCTAAATATATTTAATAACAGCTAATAAATGCAACGCGTCCTCTGAAGTTATAGGTATTCATGACTAGACTGTGCTACACTGATACAGGTACGTCATATTATAATAAGCATCTATTTTGTATGTCCTATTTGCTTTCTTGACATATTTTGCACTTTTCCACTATTCCATAATTTAAAAATATTGTAGTTTTACTTCCTGGCCTTCCGCCATCACCTGCAACTTTGCACATTAGAAATCAAGCTTGTGCTACCCTATGACAATCTAGAAGCAGCTTCAATTTCCACAGAATTAGATGGATAGTATTGCAGGTGCCTCTGCTCCAATTTAACTTTAACTACATACAATACTGCCTGTATATGCAGAGATTAGTAAATGGTACTTTGCTATAATTAAAGGGTTCTTCTTTATATGTATAATAATTACCCCATTATCTAGTGTGCATATTAAACATAGTGTGCACTGCTTCCAACCCAGCCTTGCTGCTCATGGACATGATGGGGCGATCAACTATCTAATTTAAAAAATATACAATACAGTACACCAATACCCCAGAGAACACTGACATGTGCTAAAATTATATTCAAATTACAAATGAAAACTACTCACAATTGTAGAAAATAAAGTGCTTGCAGTCTCCTGTATGGAGAACTGCACTGCAGGCACATTACATACCCTCCACCACAGAGGAGTGTGTTATCAGCTGACACCTTTCAGGGGGTGCACCCTCTTTCTTAGAGCCTGTACTATTGGCTATGTGAGATGACTTTTTGTCTGCAGCACAGTTGCAATTTTTTTATTTATATTATTAGAGGTTTGGTAGCCTTTCCCTTGCTGGTCTATAAAAGCATACATGTGTTGAAACTTTATTTGCCATATAATGAATAGCAGGTCAACCTGCTTGCTGTTTCTTATACTCTGAATAGCATCCTGCAGGTACCTACCTGCTTCGTGGTAATTTGCTCTGACCGTGTGCCCTCCCACCCCATGTACCTTACTATGTGCCCATCACGGTGATTGGTGTCTACATCAACCAATAGTAGGGCTCATAGGACTGGAGGTGACAGGGTCAGTGACCAGGAGGCTGTTCAGTATTTGCTGCACAGGTTTTGGTGCTACAGGTCCCAAATAAAGCATAAACTGGTTAGAGTTGGGCTCCATTCACTACTACAGGTACACTTTAAGCAAAGACGTCTTTTGAAGAAGTTGCACTCTTTAATTGCTTTATTTTGGAGATGACTAATCTCAGCTTACTCCTATTTACCCTTGAGAAGGGCCATAATTGGAGCCTATACACAGTTGATTCATATGATGTTTCAAGAAAGCAGAGCCCTTCTTTTCATTTTTCTTCGCCATTCATCATCTCAAACAATCTGCAGCTGCTGCGATGACGATGCTCCATGTGGGTGTTTTTCAAACATTGTTGGAGAAGAACAGGCACAGACGTAGGAAATTTGCTGGCCTGCTGTTCCAGAAATAGTGTTTTTGTTACTTGTTGCATAACAATGTCCTTCTTAGCTCCCCCGATAACGTATTTCCCTCTGGAATGGAGCAAAGTTTCCTTTTTGAGATAAAGAATTTGTAGTGTCTGCAAAAGCAAGTTAGATGAAGTTAGAAGAATGTAGATTTTGTTTATAGTTTGTTATTGTGTATGGGGGGGAGGGGAGGGGGGGTTATTGACAAGCGGCTATTGAGCATTTTTCATATTTATGCTCTTAAAACCTATTTCCGGATAAAATTAAGACCCTTGCAGTGGGGCTACCCCCGTACTACAGGGGTTATCTGTTCATTTATATTTATTTTGGGGGTGTATTCTTTCAAAGAATTTTATTAATTTGATCCCCACTCCCGCTGGCTCCAATACTGGCATCCAAATGCATCTTCCCCTTTCCAAGGCCCACTGACATCATGTCTAATGCGGGGTCCATAGCTTTGCATTATGCTTGAGGATGCCAAGAGACAATCCACAGATGTAGTGGAGAGATGTGAGCGAGGATTAGGTAAGTAAACCTTTAAATAACAAGCAGTTAACTCTTGTAGTGTGGGGGTAGCCCCAAGACAAAGGGAGGTTTTCTTTGTAACTGAAGGTAGCCTTTAACAGCCAACAGATAGCTAAACAAACCCAAAATGAATGACACACAAGTAACCAGTCTTAATCTGATCCATGATGCAGAACATACAGTCGCTTCTGCCACAATGGGATATCTGTGGTAATTTTTAGGTGTTACTGGTAATTGTCCAAAAGTAGGTATCCGCCAAAATGCAGCAGAATGTTATATTGTGATTTTGTTCACCATGGCACGGGGATAGCTATTAGCCCAAAGGTGGTCACCGGTGTAACTCCAATGTAGATAATGTATGCTGATCTAAGTCCACCATGCAGGAATTGCTCAATGTGCCATAAATGGGTGACAACAAGTATGCATCAATGAGTTATGGAAATATCCCAGTCAGAGCGGTACAGACCATTATAAAGCTTTAGTGTACATAATATTGTAGATAGAAAGAGTGGATCATTGCTCACAAGTTTGTCATCATCTGGTATTTAGTCATATAAATCTTCATTTAAAAGACAGACTCTACAAAACACGGTAAATGAAGAAAGTAATCATCACCAGTTTATAGAAATGGTCCAGTTGCGTTCACTAGGACACTTGCAAAACTCCAGTGCACACATATCTTGAATAGTGGCAATCAGTTATTACTAAAAAAAAACGTTGCCCTCACAAGGAATTGCAGTAATCCAATCTGGATGATACAAAATGATGGATTATTTTGGCATATCCTCTTCTGGAATCAGATTTTGTATTTGTGGAAGGATGGTGGAAGGAGAACCTGATGGCAGCTGAGATCTGTTTTTAATCTAAAAGGTCAGTGTCCACGCTCACACCCAGGCTGGGCTGAGAAAATAAGATTTGTATTCCCAAGATTTAAATCGGATGGATGTGTTTGCTGCGCTTCTGCCCTACAATTACAAGCACTTCTGTGTTGTCTGGGTTCAGTCTCCTCCAAGTACAGTTCATCCACAGACCGGAGTCTTTAATACAAAGACAATTATATTAGATAGATGTCTTTTTGTAATTATGAATGAGCAGATTGGTTTTAAACTGCGAGTGTCATTGATTAAGCCAACGCGGGAGGGGGGGACCTCTTGTTATTTTATTCTGGCAATTGCCAGGATAGGCAAGCTACTGTCAAACAAAAGGCATGGGAAGCCAGACACCGCCATGAGGGACATGTTCCAATGTCAACATTTTCTTTCCCTATACATAATTGTCAACTCTCCCTAACATACTAACAATATGGCTGCTGTGAGACCACCCTTTTATGGTGAGTAGGCTGGGATGTGCTTTCCTTGAGATTAGCTCTGGTGACTCAGATGACCAAGGGCAAAGCCTATTCACTGCATTATGGTTTGTTCTTTAGTGAACCTGTAAAGTTTTCAGTCACAATTTAGCGATTTGCGAACCCTGTGATCCCTAGGGATTGACTGCAAACCCTTGGTGGGTGTGAACTCATACCTCATCCCTATAAAGGGGCCCATTACTAGAACATTCTGGATTTTCACCTATTTTCCTAAAGCCTTTACTAGTTTACTACAATATCAGCATTGTGGTGAATAATCTGACCCATCAAGCAGATCACAGGGGCAAAATCACAGGCAGGATAAAATTCCTCATCTCTAAATATGACCATCTACTGGGTTTTTCTGGCTAATTGTGAGGCATCGCTTTCTTGCAGGAAATGTATACCAGGGGCAATGTAGTCAGAAGGACAAATCCATATTTTGCTTTAATCAATCTATTATAAACACTTTTCTGACTCAAAACTCTCATTGGTGTGACCTAACTTTATATGAATTTGGATGAACGTGCTGGAGTGATGTAAACGGAGGAAAATGTCAGTATTGTGGAGAATCGGGAAAGGATACGCATGGAGACAGACCATGTTCCTCCTAAATAGTTTTATATTCATTATCACGGACAATAGCGTCATCAGCCACATTACTGTCATCGTGTTCATAGAAAACAGCTCGCAGCTGCCTCATATTTTCCATTATTGAAATAAACTTTGCTGGAGATAATTGCAGAGTAAGAGCAGTTTGCAGGTGAACTTCAAACAGCAAAGTACTTATTTCCAAGGATCTTTGTCAGGCAAACACTACAGCTCCACTGAACCCATTGTCAGAAGTGCTCATTAATATTGTGATCTCTGAGTAGTGTTCAGCTCTGCACTGCGTTCCCTCTCTATTCTTAATTCTGCATTTATAGCCATAACTATGAACGAGCATCCTCATTAAACATATAGCCCCAGCTGTCCCTTATTGGGAAACAAGCTTTCCGCCTCCTTTTCCCTCCATCACTGTCCCTCTGTTAAGTCTGGTTTATAGATCTGTCTCCGTAAATACATTGTTTATATAAATATTTTTTATATTTTATATTTTTTTTTGTTTTTCAAAAGAAAATGGAAGGTATATAACTTCTGTAAGGTATTTTTATTACTGTATGTGTTTCCCTTGTGGGGATTCCTCTTACATCCTGTTCTGTTTGACATCCATTACTTGGACAGGAAGTGGGGAGAAGCCACTCCAAGAGGACAGAGCAATAATACTTTCCATTGTACTGGAAAAATTGTCTCTTTTGCTGTCTGTGTTGCCACTGCAGAGATATCCCCTCATTTCCTGTTCTGTCTGGCACTTGTCATATACACAAGAAGCGAGGAATACTCTCCCCAAACAGGGAATTTTAGAGAAAACAAAAGTCAACCTTTGCACTGGGTCCCATCTGCACTGCTCATTTTGTTTGCTGGGATTAGAATAAGATGAGTTACTTAGCTTATTCCTCCCCATGATATCATTGGAGACGTGTCGATGAAGCCTTTTCTCTTTGGTGTGGCCTTTCCAACATCATCACATACAATGCAGAACAGGCGCAATGGAAAGCAGGGAAAAGTGCTGGCGGGGGTGGGGGGGGGCTTGGGGGGGGGTGTATCGGGTTTGATGAGGAGGGAAAATATACCTTTCTTTTGATTTTTCTTTTCCTTCTCCCTTTTCCTTTCTTTTTTCATTTCCTTTCTGCTTTCCTTTTTCTTTTTCCATTCATTTCTCCTTTCCTTCCCCTTTCCTTGCCCCTTTCCCCTTGCCCTTTTCCTTTCCTCTTTCCATGCCCCTTTCCTTTCCCCTTTCCTTACTCCTTTCCTTGCCCTTTTCCTTTCCTCTTTCCATGCCCCATTCCTTTCCCCTTTCCTTACTCCTTTCCTTGCCTCTTTCCTTTCTTTTCCTGAATCCATGCTATCACTCGGGGTATGCTTGCTGCTTTCAATCACCTATCTTTTTCCTGCATGAGGTTGGGCAGGCAGCTCAAGCAATGCAGTGTCTACTCCATATTCATTACCATGACTTTAGCAGCAGAAGAAAATCTTACTGTGGATAATGTTATCTCTCACACACCATCTATCCATATTGCTTTTCTTGGAGTTCTGTGTTTATATTTTATTTCACACCATATTATACTGTATGTAGTCTCAAATATCCAAATATAATAACAGCGGGGTCCCTGGTGTGTGATTCCTTGTATTTTACTCCCTTTTAGCTTCATTTGTTTAACAACACATGCACTGCACAGCGGTAGCGTCCTGGCACTTCTGTATTGTTTGAAAACAACAGTGTAAATTTCCCCTTGACTTCTAGAAGTGTTTATATTGCTCTGAACTTTATGTTAAAGTTCAGCTTGTAAATGATTGTGCAGCTTATTTCCAAATACTAGAATAAAGAAAACCTAGTGGCATTGCCCGTAGCAGGCGGCTAAATATTCGAGTTCATTTTCCTGCTCCAGAAATGTGGACAGCATCTATTTATTATAGAAAAGCACCAGGGAAGAGAATTACAGTGTTTATAGGAATTTCTATTGCTGTTTGATGTGGAATGTTGTAGTTGTAAGGGAATGCCAATGCTTCTTTTGCACATGAGGTTCTTATAGTGTATTTCCAATTTTGCAGCCAAATCGGGATAACACCAATTTTATATTTCATACATGTTCCCATTCACATATCATGGGATGAAAACATGTTGAAATTTCAGCTTACACGTATAAGTGCAGTAATCTTGCTTAAAAATCCTATCTAGCTCCCCTTTTGTAATATTAAGGAGGGGGCTGTGGGATTTTATGTTTACTCTAATTAACCACTTGCTGTCTGGGGATATTTTCTTACTATCTGCGCACGCATGATAAAATATAATTTGTGGCTAGAAAACAGCTTCAAACCCCCCAAACAATGATATATTTTCTGAAAGCAGAGGACCTGTAGAATAAAGAAATGCTAGTTGCAATTTTTTATATTGCACAGTTTTTGCGCAAATGTTTATCAAACCAGTAATTTTAGGAAAAAATTAACTAAATACAAATTTAGTGCACAGTAACATATTATAATACCCAATTTGTGGGTAAAATATGAAAGACGGGATCACGCCGGGTAAATAGATACCAAACATGTCAAGCCTTAAAATTGCGTTCGCCAGTGAAGCTGCAAAAAAAGTAAATACCCCAAATTTCCCATAGGGAATACTTTAAACGCTTTTACCACTCATCAGTTTAGTGCTAACAGTGATTGATGGCCCTAGAATTATTGCTCTCACTCCGACGTTCACAGCGATATGTAACATGTGTAGCACAATTGTTGTTTTCGCATATAGGCGCACCACCGCGTGTTTATGTGCGTGCACGTGGGGGGCGGGGGACTTAAAAAAATATTTATTTGCATTTTTTTTATTTTTCTTATATGTTACTTTCATTTTTATAATTTTTAAACACTTTTTTGTTTTGTTTTGTTTTACACTAACAAGCTAACAAGCTCCCTATGTAATAGCAGATAGGGTGTGACAGGTCTTTATGGAGACATCAGGGGTCTTTCAGACCCCTAATGTCACCTAGGGACCCCAAAGAAGCTGAAGAAGCAAAGATCTGTTTCCCCAGCTTCATCTCCTGGCTCTAAGAGCCGGAGACTGCTACGAGTGACACACATACATGTAATACACATCACTTCCGGGTCCAGTGATCGGAGGAGAGATCAGCGGCTGGAAGCCACTGAATCTCTCTCTCCGCTCATTGTGGGGAGACCCGCCGAGC
>NW_017306448.1:979963-996504 GCF_000935625.1 Nanorana parkeri | reverse complement strand
CCGGTTCCCTTTTGCCGCACAGGGACAGCGGTGCCCGGAGAAGCCAACGGCGGTCACGGCGCTGGGGGGGAGGGCGCCGTACGGTACAGACACCGGATCGCTTGTACCTTAACAGCCATCGTCTGCTGTCAAAAACGTCACCAAGAACACGGCTGCTGCAGCAGCTGTGTTCTTGTTTTAACCAATTCTGCGGGCCGCCGTCTATAGACGTATTGCGGCCCGGAAGTGTTTAACCCTGACTGTACTGTGCTGGCAGATTACATTATCAGTTGTAAACTAGATTTGAACACTGTCTATTTTAACAAAGGGTTAAAGATCAAGAAGCATTGTATGTTAATGAGAGGAAGCTCTGTTTGTCCCTCAACTTTCACTTTTAAACTGCTCAGAGTAGCCTGGAATCTGCACAAAGACCTTCACCACAGACACATCTAAAAGGTAAGAAATAGATTTTTAAACAATATAGTTAGGTTTGCTGTGTGAACAGGAACACATAACAAACATATAAAGGGGTTTTCTCAAATTTGACTGCAAAAGTGGAAATGCACTTTAAAGTAGAAGGAAAGGCAAAATAATAAACAAACTTTCAAATGTTGCCTTTCCATTGCTCCCCATTGCCCTGCATACATTTTCTAATAAATGCCAAATAATAATGTAATAATTTGGGTTGCTGGGTAATGGGCTCGTAATTTTAGGCCTTTGAAGTTAGGTTATTAAAAAAGAGGTAGGTGGTGCCTTGAGGGAGAGTGGGGCCCACAGTGTAGAGGTTTCCCCATTAAATGGGCTGGAGAAAGAAAATGTGCAAATACTCCTTGAGTACCATCATGGGAAAAGATGTTCTCCCTATAGTATTAAGAGTTACTTTGGACTCTGACTGCCGCAACAATGACTCCGAGAGGCAGATGCATGGTGGTATTTGTAGTTTCACCGCAGCTGGAGGGCCGGAGTTTGCCAAACCCCTGGGCTAGAAGTTTTCTCTATGAAAGATACTAACCGAGCACCAGAATCATCCTGTAAAAAGAAAAATGTATGTCTTATTAGAGGATCCTTGTTGTGCCACTCACTGGAAGAAATTTCTGATGGATTCCTAAATTACTGTTGCAATTATTCTCTTCCGGGAGAAAAAGTTTTTCCTTTAACCAAACCCAACTGGACATTGTTCTGGTATGTGCTGGAGCCATTGAAATAGACAGGTGTTCTGCTGATACAGTGAGCGGTGGAGTGTCGGGCTCCATCTTGTGTCCTAGTTAATGGTAACAACCCCGGCTGATTCATACACTCTTGGGCTCTGCCTTGGTGATTTGGGGTCTTGGGTTCCTATGTTGTGTAATTCTGGGGGGAGCCAGAAGAAGCCAGCCCATGGACTATGAAGGCTTGTTCCATGGAAGGCACGTCCTTCCAGTGAGTAGCAAGTTTAGATCACTGACCACTTGTAACTGAGAAGATTCCTGAAATTACTGGAGTGACTGCTATTCCTGGCGCAGGAAGCCCGACTCACACGCTGGAAGGGCACAGCTCATCACCGGATTGGTCAGAAAAAACAACATTCAATAGCAAAGTACTTTTACTTTTACAAGGTGGTGACAACCGCAAACTGTGAGCTTCCCACCTGGTTTGTTGCAATTTTAGGGAGCTAATGTTGCCCACTTTGTGGGTGGACACTTCTATCTGATTAGGGTAAGGGGGCAATTATCTATTGGGTAGAAGGGGAATCTTGCCCATTTTGTGGTTGGACAATTCTAGCTGATTTTCCGTCTGCTGAGAAGCCTGGCAGTTGGGTAACGCCGCCCACTTTGTGGGTGATCAGTATTTCACATGATTTAAGACGACCAGTTCTGTTTCATTTATGGTGCTTGAGTCTTGCAGATTGTTGGTTATACAATGTTTACGGCTTATGGGTTCATAAAAGTTCAACTTACAGGTAAATTTAAACCCAAATAAAGGGCCTTGGCCAAGATGATTTCACATTCATATATCAGGTGTTTTAGTATATTTATTTGTTGTTTATATTGTGCATTTTGGGGTTGGGTAATACTGGACGTGTACTATCCCTTGTGTCCCTGCAGAACTGAAGTGATTGGGAATCCCGCTGTGTTGGACTACGGAGTAGTAGGCTTCATTTTAATATTTGCAGAGAGCAGGAGAACAAGCAGGTAATCTAAGTATATCACTAGGTGATCTACAAAAAATAAATATCCTAACTTATATTCAACTGAGAAATGTACAGGCTGTTTGAAATGTAAGAACTCTCCACCCTAGAAATAATTGGTTGCTGTGGAAACCCCGGAATTATTTAAGACTCATTTTATCAGTCTTGTTTTGCAGTATATTATATAAAAAAAGTTTGAAGGTTGCTTTACACTTCCTGAGAAAAATAATTTGTTGATTCTCCATATATCACATAGCGCTTTCCACCGCATCTCTCCACTGCTTGGTAACCTTTATTGAATTTAAAGGCATTTACATTGTAATCTCTCACGAGCCTTCTAATCCTCTTTGTTTGGAATTGTATTATAACTGTGCTGTCTCCCCCTATTTTATAATGTGCTGCACAAACTGTTGGTGCTATATAATCCTTCTTAATAATAATAATAAAAATAATTCACCTTATAACTATATTTAATGCAAATATTACATAAATACGCATAATGCATATATTGCATAATATGCAAATATTGAATAAATGCACTCACATAAAAATATAAAAAATGTGCATTAATTAAATTCTTGAAGCCTGCTAAGCATTGCAACTACCTTCAGTGCATTATAGGTGGAATACACAGACTCCTGCATTGTTTATATCCCAGCCCCAGGTCTATACGGAGGTATGGACCTTCTGTTACAGAGCTGGAGGAAGTAAACAATGGATTACAAGTGTGACAACAGCACTCAATGTGTCCCTTGTAGTCTTCCCATTGACAGATCCCTGTGAATAGATCTGTGAACAGATGATGGTGCTGTGTTGACGGAGCCACACACAGCCACGCTGAATTAAAATAACAGGGAGAAGCACCCCGCCATTCAGGTAATTTGGGGGTGGTTTCGGGGTGGGGGAATGTGACCATGCTTTGTTACACTTTAAATTTGGATGTAACATGGTCACAAAGGTGGACAGCCTTTATAAAGAGGCACGTCATTAAAACTGAAAATTGAAGGATATCTGAAAAAGTACAGAAAATAATTGTTGATCCTGCCAGAAACGCAGTGTCCTTGTTGCTTTCTGTAAGATGAACTGAAAGCAAAAATAGCCTTATCATTCTTCTGCGAACTACTAATTTCCCCATCCACCTTGCAATGGAGATGATCAAAGGCAGGCCTTTTTGTAGTCCAGCCTGGGTGCCAGTGAGCAGTGAGCGTAGAGAGAGATAGGAAGTGTATTATTTGGAGGATCACCAGGGAAAAAGTCAGGGGAAAAAAGCCTGAAAAGCAGAAAACTAATACAAGCATTACGTCTAAGGATTGGTACGCTGCAGTATATCCCATTTTTGGTTTTAGGTTTAATTTGGGAATTCTTAGTCTAGTTCTGTGGGCAGGGTGGGGACTGTCCTCAAAAAGGCGCTCTTTACAACGTACACAGCGGCCTCATGGCCTGAAATCAGCACATCCCACTGTAATTCTCGGACTGTTACCATTATAGTCGTCTCCTGTTGGCAATCCATTCCCTTGGAATAAAGGGAAACAAGGGAAACTATAACTTTTAGGACGACAACAAATATTGACAGTTTTCCAATATGTTTTCCTTTATGTCTCAGTATGTAAAATAAGAAAAATTGCAGTGAGGTTGCAGTTAAAAATAATTTAATTCAATCCAGCCACAATGGTGCGATACAAGCATGGCCATCTCATTGTCAATACAAAGGCGTCAATTATATGTACATGGTATTTATATACATCGGGGGGTGCAAGACGGACATTTACAGTGACAGGACATAAAAGTGCATTGACTTTCCACCAACACCACATGTATAAAAATCCTTCTATTCAACAATATTTTACAAGTATATAAAAATAGCCAGACTCCCAAATTCTCATAGTTTGATGCGTTTTGGGACATTTGTAAAACCCTCTGTTTCATCAAGGCACTGAATAAAATAGTGACAGGTTCTCTTGAAGGCATTCGACTTTCTTTCACCACATGACGGCTCTCCAATGAGCAAAGCTTATACTGATTAGTGAGCTGTAGTTCTGACTCCTCAGGGCAGGGGCGTACCGAGGCCGGGTGTAACCCGGTCTCTAGACCAGGTGAAACACCGCCGTGTCGTCATCGCGCGTGCTCGTGACGTCACCTCGCGCGGCCATCTAGGTGATGGACCGCAGCAAAGAGAGGAGGAGACGTTCACCTGGCAGGATGAGGTATGCCGCTGGGTCCCCTCCTCTCTCCTGACACTGTCGGGCTCTCGGTCCATGACCCAGTGCCCGACCTTTTAGAGGGGGTGACACCAAAATGACTGTCAGTCATTTTGGTGTCACCCCTGCAATGGTGTTACCCGGGTGTGGGCTGCACCCCCCACACCCCCCTTGCGACGCCACTGCCTCAGGACGTATTTCAGACCTCTGCAGAGAGAGTGCTGCTTCCAGACATAGAGCAAGGGTCCTTTGCTGTAACATGCTGGCAGGGGGAAAGCTTGGTTGAGCTTTGGGAAAACAAATGGATTTTGTTTTCCATCAGAGGAACTGTGAGAAAGATGCCCTCATCTACTTGATCATATGGGTTCAGAAGGGGCACACATGGGCGATTTTCTTCTAAATCTGTTAATAAAGTTTCATTTGTTGCCAATACCAAGCTGGGGTTACTGTCTTCACTTCATCTGTGCTGGAAAAATGGCACCAGGGCTTGATTTTCGCTTCCCCTTCCCAGGGACCTGTCCTGACTAGAGATGAGGCTGGGCAGTTCACCTGAGCTCACCTAAGCACACTCAAAACTCTGGCCGCCAACCCCACCTTCAACCACAACCCAATCCAATCCATGGCCACTGTTGTTGGCGGGGGGAGGGAGGCATTGCCCAGCCCTTCCTGATGTATAGCCGCTGGGACAGAGAATGCACCTGCCTGGAACTTATTGAGGCTGTAGTAGGGGGTGGCGGTCAGAGTCTTGCGCAGGCTTGGGGGAACTGGGTTGACACCAAGCCCAGGGTAAGCTCAAGTCCTGACCACTACTGCCTGCTTACCAGATCAGTGTCTCTAAGACAGGAAGTGAAGGGAAATCTCCCCAGTGGGACATAGAAAAAAATTTTTTTGACTAGAAATATTTTAAAATGTGTCACTAGGCACACAGAAAGGACATAGCATATGGCCTATGTGGAGAAACATGCACAGACACAAGCTGCTTTATTCAAGGAGCAAAGTAGAAAGTGGGGTAACTCATAGCAATCAATCAGAATTTCCGATCTTGATTGGTTTCTCTTGGTGCTGCACTTACCTCTTTGCCCCAAGAACGAGCAATCATGAGAGACATGGATGGGGCCTAAGAGGTCCCGTTCTCCCCTTGGGTAGGATTAAGGTGCCTTGGAACATTATTTCTGTGACCTCTTACACACAGCACATGGGGGAAAGTTCCTGATGGTCTTTGGATGTGACATTTTTGGGGACATAATGTTATAATCTCCCCATTCTACACCTACAATGGTCTCATCTAACCTTCAGGCCAATAGGATTTTTCCTATATGAGAATCTGATTGGTTGCCCAGGAAGTGCTACAATATTTCCATGACACCAGCACCTGAAAGTAAAAAACATTGGCAAAATATTTACCAAAATGAAAAATAGACAAAATCTGGAATAATGAGCCAAACGGAAATGTATCTGGAGTCCAACTGACATACAACATCACTGATAACATTTGTGGCAGTGCTTCACCCTAAAGAGTATCTAACGCTTTTGAATAGAGTGTAGAAGGGCTAGAAACCATGTCAGGTTTCTACTTTTGTTTCTGTCCTCAATGGGAAGATATACACTCTGTGTCCTGTGACCATTGTCACTGACAGTGAAAGTGAATCCAAAAATAGATTTGTCACTGCATTAGGAACAAGGGGGAAATCTTCCAATTCTAGGGACTCTTGTTCAGGTGATCACTGTCTAAGAAGGATTTTCCTTATTTTGGAGAGACCTCTTCTTACTTCCTGTTGTGTCTCTGGGACAGGGAGTAAAGCTAATTTTCCCCAAAGGGACACAGATGGCAAAAAGGCCTGACAGGTGGTTTAACTCTTTACTGAAAAGCTTTGACTTAAGAAATACTTTAACTTAGGCATCCCATGGCTTTCCAGCGGCTTCAAATCTACAAGTCCCATTGTGTCCAGCTTTCCTCTGTCCTACACAAAGGTGGCTTTATATTTTGTGCCTGATTCTTTCTTCCTGTCCGTCTTTGCCGTCACCATTGCTGGCAAGTCAGATGTCCTGTACACACCAGTCCGCATTCGGCCCTTGCAAGTCTTTAGCTCGGAAATGTACCCCTCAAAGCTTAGATTGCCCACATCATCCCCGGAGTCATTCCTCCTTGAACTGGGTTTCACTCCATCCACGTCAATGACTCTCCCAGCTGGCAGGAGACACTGGTTGGCAACTTTCTCCTTGGAACTATTCGCAGAGTGCTCCCAGAAACTCTCCGTGCTTCGTGATAGACTCTTCTTTTTGCCTCTGGTACCTAACAATGAATAAAAAAAAAAAATACCTAAGCTCAGGGTGAATAACAACTTCATTACAAGAGTGTTGTAATCTGTAACACAATAAAAGTTATTACTGCAGCTTTACAATTGTTTTACAAGCGTACTTTGCTTATTTTTACGATTTTATTATATATATAGTATTGTAGCCACTTGATGGAGATCTCACTGGCTCAGCGCAACCTCAGTCTCTCTCTCTCTCTCTCACTCTCTGTTAACAACTGTTGAGATAAGATACCAGCAGTATAGAGAACACATTGTTTTCAATAAGTCAGTCAACTTACATTGTGAGAAGTCACAATAAACCACAACCATTGTGCAGGAAGCAAAGCCTGAGTATGTGATAGGAAATATGGCATAATCTTATGTCCATCTATAGCTACTACTCCATTTAACACTACCCTGTCCAATGGCTGACAAAGTAGCTGTCCAAGGGTGGCTACATTGCCCCTCTATAGATACACTGCAGGAGTGAGCGTTGATAGCCTAAGACTGCAAGTGTGTTACTGGCTGGACCACCAGATGAGAATAAAAGGAAAACTATTGCAGCCACCACATCTAAGGATTGGCAAGCTGCAATATAATACATTTTTGGTTTTGGATTTAGATATGCTTTAAAGAAGAACTCGGGGCAAAACGTTTATTAACCCCTGCAGAGGGTCTACACCTGCACTGCAAAGGTTAGGTGCTAATTTTTGACTAGGTGCTAAAAAAACCAAAAACGTTACACTCACCTGAAATGCTGATCGGGCTCCCTGCTTCTATGGTCACTGAAGCCGCAGCATTGGAAGGTTACTCAGCGTCCTCGTGCCTATACACAGTGTATAGAACATGATGATTTATGGGAACTCAGACCACTGCAGAAGAGGTGGAGAGAGGCTGGAGGGACCAGTCTAACAATAAGTTGGCTTAGCGGTTCAAGTGAGTATAACTTTTTTTTTTTAACCCTAGACAAAAACAAGCAGTTAACCCTTGCAAAGCGGAGGTAGCCTCACTGCAAGGGTTAGTAAACATTTTGTCCGGAGTTCTAGTTTAATATTCTCACCTGGTGGACATTGGTACTTTTTCAGTCTACGCATGATAATGTGTGATGTAAAGAACTCATGTCAGCACCACTCTGTGCATCAATACACTGTGAATGGAAAGCTCCCCTTGGCCCCTCCATTGCTTAAGCTACAAAACATTTAAAGCTCAATAAGTGCTGAGAGTTCAATAAAAGATTGAAGTCAATGGGGCTGAAACGCGCCTGCACAGCCAGGAGAGCGGACTTGCAGCACAAAATGTAAATATACAAAGGGGGGCGCGGCAGTCTGATCTCGGTACGTACACATTTGTGAAGGGGGAAGGTGGGATTGGTGCACTTATCCTTTGAGGGCATGATAACAAGGGGAAAACTCGGTGGTGCCCCCTTCCTTTATTTTGATGAATGGTAATCCAGCCCTGCATGCATGGCTAGCTTTAGTTTGAATGAAGCTGGGCTGGCTGAGGACATCTTGTGGCAGAAAAGAAGTATTGCGGGGGACAGTACCGGAATATAGGTAAGTATTGACACCTGTCTGCTTTTTTTAACCAGCTGGGGGGACCATATGAGCAAATATTTAGCCTGGACTTGGGCTTTTATGTTTGGCTTACACCTCTGTGGACTTGAAGAAGTGACTGGAGGAAGAAAAGATCTTGCTGTCTCTAATTTATTATTAAACAGAGCATCCACACGCTTCGCAAACACTGCCATAGTTAGATTTTTAAAGTGGAACTACATCAATACTCTGATATAGATGCCACAGTAATGCCATAGTAAACCCACATTCATCCTGTCACTCTACCACACTGTGCTGGGGAAAACACAAAGGAGCCTCCCACTGGAATACTGATGGAAAGCAGGCCAGTTCTGGTTGAAGAATCTTGGATAAATAAGGCTTGCAGTTAGGTGCTCATATAGTCACATACAGAACATACTTCTCTGTAGAATTCTTTATTTAGGACACTAGATCCTGCCCTGCCTCAGCCTGAATTGGATGACAATATGCACTTAGTTACACCCATCAGCCATAACATTATGACCATCCACCTACTATTGAGCAGAACCACCTTTTGCTTTCAAAAACAGCCCTGACCCATCAAGGCATGGACTCCACTAGACACCTGAAGGTATGCTGTGGTATCTGGCACCAAACCATTTTAGCTACAGTAGCTCTTCTATTGGATTGGACTACACGGGCCAGCCTTCGCTCCCCACCTGCATCAATAAACCTCAGCCGCCCATGACCCTGTTGCAGGGTCACCGTCTTTTCTTGGACCACTTTTGGTAGGTCCTGACCACTGCAGACCAGGAACATCCCACAAGAGCTGCAGCTTCCAATATATCAACTTCAGCAACAGAATTTTCACTTGCTGCCTAATATATCCCACCCATTTCCAGGTGCCATTGAAACGACAAAAGCAATGTCAATTGTAGCGCTCACCCCAGAAGGAGCCGCTGGATGCCCGGTTCAACTCTGTCTAGGGTATGATCTTCAGCTGCCCATCCATTAGCATTAACCGCCCTCCTTCTAGTGCCCGCAGACAGATGTCCACTCCAGAAGTATAATGCAAAATAACGGTTTATTGAACATCTTCACTGCCGAGAGAGGTTATAGGGGTTCTAAGCTTCCAGAGGTAACTGACAAAACCTCCAGACTCGCCAGACCTGGTTGGCATGTCATGTAGATTCCCTAGGGAGGCAGCAGATGGCAACTGATGTAGCAGATGTGCAGAATGAACACAGATCCTCAACAGGAAAGACACCGGCCTTACTCCTGAAGTCCTCTTAGTTCCAGGATACTTCAAGAGCCAGCATTGGTCCTGGGTCTTTTCCTCTATCAGCAACACAGGGCTCCTCCATGTTGGAGGCCTCAGGGAAACATTTCCCTCACACTAGCACATGCCCACCCCCAGGCCTTAGGCCTAGCCTGGGGGGCAGGCTGAACAGTACCCAGCCCTATTCCATGGCTGGTCCCGGTTAGTCTGAGCACATAGCAAATCCCTCCAGTATATGTAACCTATCCCAGCATGCACCACTGGTTGAGAGAAAGCCAGTGATTGGCTGCTGTACTGTACATACACTATAGCATCTCTCATTGGCTGTCCCACAATATGACAGAGTCACACTCCGCCCAGGGGGGTGCAGGCAATGTCAGACACCTGGAATTAACCAGATAACTGACACTATAATTCCAGCCAGGCTGAGTACAGCCCTGGCTATCACTAAATGTCTAGTAGCCACATCACAGAAGGTGATAGGGGGCTACACAATCAATCACCTGCTGACAGTAGTCATAATGTTATGGCTGATCGGTGTATAGTGCTGTGTTAAACAGCAAATGAAAAAGCGAAATCCTTAGAGAGAACCTGTCAGGGGAGAGATTCTGAGGCTGTCACTGCTGACTTGTTTAAAGAGGAGCAAACTCCTGGCGCCATCAATATCACTTTACTTCTTAATGAGTTGCTAACCCAAAACCAGTATGTACATATCAGTGTCATGTCTCTGGCGCTTAGCGAGTCATGCAGCTTGGTTAAAATAGAAGGAAAGTCAATACAATAATCCACCTTTTAAAGGTTTATTTATTTATATATTACAGGTATGTATGTATGTAGCGCTGACCATTTACACAGTGCTTTACATAGTTGCACATTCACATCAGTCCCTGCCCTTAAGGAGCACCACACCACTTGCCTTTATAATCCCTGCATGTTTTTCTAATAAATTGTAATGTAAATATCTTTTGTTAATGTTTTTTTAATGTGGTCACATGTGCTCAAAATTCCGGCTCTATCCCTTTTCTCTGCGGCTGGTGGGCGCAAACTCTCTCCCCCTGGGATTCAGCAGTGTTAGAAGCCCCCACACAGACTAGCTGGAGCTTTGCGGTCATGCAACCACATAGAATAAATAGGTATTTACACTGTGGTTTATGAGCAAATGTACGCAGGGAATGCAAGGCAAATATGGAGGCAACGTTTAAAAGGTGGGTTCTTGTATCGACTTTCCTTTTCCTTTAATGATTCACAAGGCATTGAAGCCAAGATGATGAGGAGGAAAGCACTTTCAAATACTAGTTTCCACATCGACCCTGGCAGGATCCTTTTAAAGTTTTGATGTATTGTATAGAATCCTACACAACATACATATCCATAGAATGACAACAACAGAGACCTGTCATGACTCTTCCTCCCAACCTGAACAATTTCTTCCTTCAATGTGTCTGCAGTGAAGAGCTTGTTCTCTCCTCTATGGAGCAAACGTACTGCTGTCTTTCATTGCTTTCAAGTGCTCGTTCGGGCTCATCACTGCCTTCCATGCTGTCACTAGATGTGTTTACAATTCTGCCACATAACTGGTGAAAATTGGGTGATGTAAAGGTGCCCATACACCTTACGACCATCGCAAGACTTCTGTCTTGCGATGGTCGTAAGCTTATTGAAAGCTTGTACGATCTGCCCATCTTGGACGGGCATATCGTACTTGCGATCGTCGAAAGCCTGCCCCGCTGAGGGGCGGGCTTTCGATGACCATAGTGAGGGGCAGGCTTCCGATCACTGCAAACGGGCAGTGTGCGCGTGTGCACACCGGCCCGTTGGGCAGTTGTCGAACAAGCCGGCCACTAACCCGCCGGGAATCGTACGATTCTCGGCAGGTTTTCAAGCCTGCTTGTTTGACGGAAGACGCCTTCCATACACTGTACGATTTTCGTACGATAGCGGGATTACCCGCGATTCTCGTGTGATAATCATACAGTGTATGGGCACCTTAGGGCAGCTCATGCACTGGCTCAGCCTTGGAGAGACAAGACAGGAGGTGCTTTGGGTGTAGTTGTCCCAAGGCCCATGAGGTCAGGGGGCCCAACTAAAATTGCTGCTTTTTTACCAGCTGTGCGCTCACGTTATATTCTGTGTGGAATAAATCTTTTTCACCCCTTCATTTTATATGTGTTTATGTGATAGGCATACTAAGAATATACAAGCTATCAAATAATCAAAAAGTTAAAAAAAAAAAAAAAATATGTCCAGATATGATGAAAACAATTGGTGCAGTAGTTTTGTTCACTTTGTAGCTGTTCAAACTTTTACAGCAGCCACTGTAAAACAACCCGTCACTAAAATAAAATTGAGCATAAACGACTCCCAAGAAAATAAACTAAATACTTACCTTCTGCGCTGATGAACGATGATCTGATCATCCCTCGAAGTCTGCTGAGAAACCGACACTTCCAGGATGTCAACTTCCTGTGTCCCCACAAAAGGATCCTCCTGCCGACCTCCATGTTGGTACATAGTCCTGAAGTGACATAGAAGTCACCTGGAAGAATCACTAAGCACTGTGGGGGAAACAGGAGATCAAAACTCCCGGAAGTGTCCATTTCTCAGAAGATTTCAGGGGGTGATCAGCGCAAGGTTTAGTAACAAGGTTCCTTCAAAACAATACACACTGCACATTAATAAAGAGTAGCAGTGGGCCTAGCAAATGTGCATTGTGCTCTGCATGCTGTCTGAAGCAAACGGAGCGCCAGTCACAACAGCGAATTAAAATAACCTGGGAGGATGATTGCCTGGTCACTCATCCAAGTAGACCTCTACTCTAAAACAAAATGATTAAATGGCTTTTCCAGTAAAGCTGCCCATAGACCGGTAGATAATTTATCTTATGAACAAATAATTTGGTTAGAACATTCGGTAATGGCATCAGAAACTTGAGGAACGTCATTAGAGGTTCTGTTTGATTTTAACATTTGATTTTGGGAATGAACAGAGTTTTCCCACACAAAAAAACACATTCACTGTTAGAATGTTCCTCATTCAAGAAAAATGTTTTACTCTGCTGCTTTTTTTGTCACTGTGGTCAGAATCAATCATTAGTTTAACCCCATTAATTATGGAAATTAAACGAAAGTTTCGAAAATGTATTTGTTTTTGAATGATATTCTACTGGTGTGTGGCCAGCTTCAGTATGAAAGACTGTGTGAGATAACATTCTCTTGTTGCAATGGACAGGCAAAATTGCATTTTTGCGCCCCCCCTCCCCGCCCAACCCCTGTAGCGCTGGGCCTGCTCCCTATCAGCATGTTTTTTTTTTTCTTCACTTACCTTCGTTGCGGGAGAGCAGCGGCGAGTCAGCGCTGGTCCGATGGGAGGAGCTCCAGGTGGGGTCCTAATTTAGCTGGCCGGCGACTGCCAGAGGTGCCGCGCGTGTCGGGATCCTCTGACAGTCGCTGGCCAGCTAAATTAGGACCCCACCTGGAGCTCCTCCCACCGGCCCAGCGCTGTTCTCCCGCACCGAAGGTAAGTGAAAAAAAAAAACATAGCGCAAGCATCGGGGCATTTTGAAGTCAAAATGCCCTGTTTTTTCCGCCCTCACCCTGCAGCGCCCTCAGGCGGCCGCTTGCCTTGCCTTGCCGTAGCGCCGGGCCTGATTGCACCTCAGAACATTGATTGCATTACTTCAAATCTAACAACTGGAGTGAAATGTTGTGAACAATGGCATTCATTTTGTTATTTATATTAATCATAGAGATGCCTTTATGTGTCGGAAAATTAGATTCATTGTATGAATATATTTATAGATAAAAGGAGAAAACAATTGGCGGCATAATCGGGCCATGTGTGGCTTGACCATTCTTGAAAGGATAAAAACAGTAAAGTTAATTGTGAAGGGAGCCATGGTGTTATCTACATTTGACTTTCAAAGGGAAGTGCTTGTGCTTTCTAAAATTAACAACAAAAAGTAATGTTCATTCCCTTAAAATGATGTAATGGGTGATTTCAGTGTACTATGCATTCTTCCAGACCTTCAATGAATGTGAACTGTTTGTGTGTTCAGGTAATCTTGTTTTGGGTTGACAAGTCAGGATGAATGACCTCTCACTTCGCCCCAATAGGCCTTATCTCAAGGACTATCTTCCTCTACTTTGCTTTTTTAAGACTTTGGAAACAATCATACTGTGCTGTTTACTTCCTCCCTGTCCTAATTTATCATGGACAGGACAAGATAAACTCCCTAAGACACCAGGGAGGTGCTGTTCACTTCAACCAAGATCCAGGCATCGTTTATCACATAAATTGTCATCCCCATCCGCCTTTCATATGCCATCAGGAAACTTTCCAGTACTCGTCTGTTTTGGAAACATAACTTCACCGCCAGCACCGCCGCAGTTTTATTAACTTTGCATACTGTAGATACATTTGATTAAAAATATCTACAATCAGCAGTTTAAATAACAGATTTACTATTCTTTTTCATTGACTGCACATTACGCAAAATAAAAGGTTTTTGCTTGAGTTGGGCTTTAAAGCAACTTTGTTACTACAACCAACCAAAAAAAAAGGGCCTACAAAGAAATGAATACTTACCAGTCCTACCACTGATCTTCACTTTCTTGAATAGCAAAGTTTGATGAAAAACCTTCCAGATATGTCAAATGCCTGGTCCACTCCTGTGTTCCATGATTCTATCTGCCGCCCCCTCATGCCCTGTAGTGATGTTGGGGCCACTGCAAGATCCTCTGAGCCAGGTCATTGCAGTACTGCAAGGTTCTCTGAGCCAGGTCATCACAGTGCTGCAAGAAGCTCTGAGCCAGGTCATTGCAGTACTGCAAGGTTCTCTGAGCCAGGTCATCACAGTGCTGCAAGAAGCTCTGAGCCAGGTCATTGCAGTACTGCAAGGTTCTCTGAGCCAGGTCATCACAGTGCTGCAAGAAGCTCTGAGCCAGGTCATTGCGGTGCTGCAAGATTCTCTGAGCCACGCCATCGGAGTACTGCAAGGTTCTCTGAGCCAAGCCATCGCAGTACTGCAAGGTTCTCTGAGCCAAGCCATTGCAGTACTACAAGGTTCTCTGAGCCAAGTAATCGGAGTACTGCAAGGTTCTCTGAGCCAAGCCATCGCAGTACTGCAAGGTTCTCTGAGCAAAGCCAGTGCAGTACTGCAAGGTTCTCTGAGCCACACCATCGCAGTACTGCAAGGTTCTCTGAGCCGGGTCATCGCAGTACTGCAAGGTTCTCTGAGCCACACCATCGCAGTACTGCAAGGTTCTCTGAGCCACACCATCGCAGTACTGCAAGGTTCTCTGAGCCAGGTCATCGCAGTACTGCAAGGTTCTCTGAGCCAGGTCATCGCAGTACTGCAAGGTTCTCTGAGCCAAGTCATCGCAGTACTGCAAGGTTCTCTGAGCCAAGCCATCACAGTACTGCAAGGTTCTCTGAGCCAGGTCATTGCAGTACTGCACCTATTATGAAATACATAGCCTTTGTATGACTGGGCTGGACAAATCCTAAGAGCCAGGTAGCTAATACTCTTTAAAAATAACAGCTGGTGCCTAACTTTTGATGTTTTGTCTAGTTGTTTTCAAAAGCATTGGCTCCATATTCATTTGTCCACCCCTGTTCTATGGGCTCCCTGTACAAAACAGATCAATGGGCAGCTTAACCAGCACAGGACCAGTACAGTACTCCACTGGCTGGGAGAACTAGTGTTACCACAAGAGAGCTGTAGGCCTGCTGAACCATAATTCTGATCTGAGGTCTGCTTTCTAATCATCCCTAGTTGTTGGGGTGGAGTTTTTACTGATAGGTACTTTTTAATCTCCATATTACATTATTGCAGACTTTACAGTGAAAGGCCACGGTCACCTATTAGATCAGGCCTCATCTCCCTGTAAACATCACTGCATGATAGTAGTTGGAAGATGTACCTGTATGGAAAAAAATTAGATTATAGGGTCCATTCACACCACAGTGTTGGGCTAAGCCTGTAGGATCAATTTGTTTAGCACATGCTATCGCACAACATATGGTACCACACACAAGGTGCATTGGTGTCTTGTGGTGCCATTGATTTGCAATGGCATGCCAATGCGCCTCCCAGCTGACCAAAGCACATTATTGAGGTAGGTGCATTGGGGTGCCATTAAAAATGAATAGTACCGCAATGCACTGCATGTATTTCATACATGCATCCATTTAGTGCAAAGCTATGGTGTGAATGAGCCCTCATACTTACCTTACCCCCATCATCCGCATTGCAAAGCTTGACGTCACTATCTTTCCAGTGAGATTCCTGGGAAACAATGAGTACCCCAAATCTTGCAAGAAGACACTCGCGTTCAGTGCAAGTCTGTCTTCTCGTGGGATTTGGAGGGAGCCGCTGTCACAGAACTAATCTCGAGAGGTGAGGAGAGAGAGAGACGCTCGGCCAGGATCTGACAGCCGGCGCCTCTCTCTCTCCTCAGCGCTTGGCCTTAGTTCTGTGACAGCAGCTCCGTCCTCTGCTTCTTTCACTTCTCATCGGATCCCCCGCTGCCTCTGCCTGGGAGAGCAGGGGATACCAGAAGAGAAGCTGAGCCCCCGCGTGTGTGGCGGAGCGGCAGAGTATGAGTACATATCAGTAATATGTACTAATCGTCTGTGCAGGACAAACACTGGAGCGATCAGCTGATCTCTCCAGTGTTTGTGAATAACTGGGGACCCATAGTACTATGTGTCCCCAGTTATGAATGAACAGGATGTGATTTACATCACTTCCTGTTCATTCATGAGTTTCTCAATGGGGAGAAGCACTCACTACAGAGGCTCCTCCCCATTCAGAAACTGGATGATAGTAAAATATTTTCTAAATGAATGGGAAGCCTCTGTGCTTTCCATTCATTTAGAACAGAGGCTGCAGAAAAAGAGATTGTGAACTTTGTGTCTTCAATTTCTATGTTAAAAGGGAAATATCAGGGGGCTGTTTAGACGCCTAATATTTCCCCGAAGGCCCCCCAAGAGTAAAAAAAAAAGAATTAAAAGAAAATCCTGGAGGCAAGGCGCAGGGTGACATCACACACCTGTTGGGGGGGGGGGGGGGGGTTTTTTTCGGGTGGG
>NW_017306448.1:946504-979917 GCF_000935625.1 Nanorana parkeri | reverse complement strand
AATGGCACCGCAGCCATGCCCTCCGCCCACAGTGCGATCGCCCGCACCCGGAACGCAGGCACATTAGTGCCTGCATTCCGGCCCAGTGTGATCTGCAAAAATAGTGCTCGCATTTTTGCGGATCACACTGGACTGGAACGCAGTCACTAATGTGCCTGGGTTCCAGGTGCAGGCGATCGCACTGTGGGCGAGGGGCCTGGCTGCGGTGCCATTGACTTTAATACAACCCCACACCCCCTCCCGCCCCTGAATGCAGGTGTTTTTTGGTTGGTAGATCTCATCATTTGAAAAGTGGATTTCCAGACGAAAAATTGTGGGCGTCCCTGATGTATGGAATTCCTTCTAAAGAGTAGTAGTGTACTTCCTGGTACATGGCTGTGCCTAGGAACTCTTGTTCTGCAGCATCCTAGTTGTATATCCGCAGTGTAAGATCTAAGGTAGTGTTGCCTCTGACCGCTAGTCTCAGGAAATTTGGTGAGATCACTGCTGTGCTGTTCCTTGTTCTCCTTGCTGGAGGCTCTGGCATGAGGAAACAAAGCCCCGCCTCTACCAAGATGGCCACCTCCACACAGAGATAAAATGAAGAACAGGGCGTGGTAAGGCAGTAATGTAGCTGCAGTAGACCACAGAAAATACTAGTAACTAGTCACTTGCCCTCTGCTAGACTTCAGTTCCTCTTTAAGGGTCCAGCAAAACAACATTCACCAATGGCTAGAAACACCCAGAGTACATCAGGATTGTAAACTTACTGGACTAGTGTATCATTTTTGTTGTTAAAATGTTTTACAATGTAATCTCATAAATCAGCAAATGTTTTTAACATGCTGTACTCCTCCTGCGAGAGATTAACCTCCAGATCTATTTCTGAGTAACCAGCTTCAGATACAAGAGTGTATGAGCCAACAGAAAAATGTCCCGGAAATGATGTATGACTTACCATGGAAAAACTGTATCAAAGCTGGTGTATTGTATGCAAATCATGTCTTCCCTGATCCCCCCTTCCCCTTGATCAGCATGCAAGTAACATTTTTCAATCAAATACCGGTTTTGAGACCCAGTGACATCATCACTTGGTCTGTCTGATGCTCTTAGGTGGGAGGGGCCGGCATTCTGCTGTGAATATTTTTTTTACAGTTATATGAAAGAACACATCCCTGGGATCCCTTTAGATGTACCTGCTTCTCCCTGCTGGCTGCTGTGGTCTGCCGATTGGTCAACTAATTGTAGGTACATCTAAAGAGATGCCGGGGGGGTGTGCTTTCCTATAAAGCTCAGGGCCAAAATGATTGATGGCAGAGAAAGCCGATAGCGATTGATGAATGTTGTTCAGACAGGGAATGACTCAAGGTGGCTGCTGCAGCTTTAAAGCATTTTATTGTGGAGATGCAAGTTCACAGGGAATGGAGGGTATTCTGTTTCAGCACAGGAGAGGACTTCTTACAAGTGTTTGGGAAAAAGAAAGATAAAGCCGGAGTTGAGCAACTTTAGGTTCTCTTAAAAAATGATTGTTTATAGGCATGAGGGATCAGCCATAGAAATATGTAACTTACATTATAGTTTAGAGGTTCAAATTGCCCTCTCATAATGCGGGTCCTATAACAGTGCAGAAAGCCCTATTACAAACATCTCCTAATATTGATGTGATGTTCCTGCAGGTTTCTGGATTACTTCTCCCCAACATTCCCTGCAGCTAACTAATGTGGGTTTTCTATTGTTGGCAGAGCATGTGTGCAATCAGGAACAAGAGTATCGGCCACGTACAACATGACTGCCCAGACTCCTTAGGGTAGAACAGTGGGCAGAGTATCAGGTGTGAAGTTATGTGCTGCATCTGTCTTCATCTATAAACAGGAACTGTATGGGAAGGTTAGCCTTCCCTGTAACTTTCTAACATCACTCTTCAATTACAGAAGTATGGTGACCCCACTGTAGTACTTCCTCTGAAAATGTAGATGCGGTCTGTGCCTGAGTTCATATCGTTTCATTCACAATCCTGGATCAAGTATGCGGAGAGTAAATGAGAATCAGAAGTGTTAGAACTACTAATCCCTATACTTGTTCTGGGGACAAGGACTCAGCGGGCATTGAAGTCAAATTATCAGAATGAAAGCCTGGGAGCTCGCATTGTCAAAGGCCAGTTCCGTTATTGCTGCTTTCTCCATTCATCTTTTATGATAATGTCATCTAAATTAGTAATTGGAATAGGAAGGTTGGAAGCAGCAAAGCTAAAGCTGTGATTAGAGAAACAATGAGCAGCTGGGGGACCAGTGACCATATTAGTTGAGCTTATAAGAGGACTTTGGCAGAGGGTGACCTGGCGATCCCAATGTGGGAAATAAGTAATGGAGGTGCATTGATATCGTTACCATGTTCTGTACACAGACAAATCTGCCTCATGATGCTGTCAACCCACAACTATCTGCACGTGTGCCTCGTCTGCACCAAAATGGTGCATCTTCCTAACACTCATCAGATGCCAGGACAAAAGATACACCTTAACTCCGTACACATGACAGAAAATCAGCTCCAGTTCACAAGAGACATTGATGGTGGGCCACTTGTTTCTGTGGATTGTTCCCTTACACAGATCTCTGCTATGGAGAGGGATGACGGCTCACCCAGAGTAGGAAGTTGATAACACAAGTAGTGGTGAACAGTGTGTATTGGCCTGTGTGTACATTTTGTGTTTGGCCCAATGGTAAAGCCTGTAACTCACAGAGATACGTGTCCAGGTAGACTATATGCAATGAGAAGTATGTGGATTGCACTCCGTAGTTACCACAGATGTAAATGCAGGCTGTGGCCACATGCTGAGACACACAGGCCATTACAGTGTCAGTAGGGAGTCATGTGCAAGAGTCTTCAGTCACATAATGGTCAATGTCCAAACCTGGTGGGCAAAATATAAAATGCCTATAGCAGACCTCAACCGTCATTTGAATTAGGGTTAGACCGATGGCATATTGTTTTTACAGGTTTTATATAAAAAAAGATAAAGAGGATCTCAAGTACCAGGGCTGTCCGCAGGGACATTCATGTCTGTCGAAAGGGAATGTGTAACTTTGTAGGCCTGTTGATTCAACCAACACTGAACCACACAATGGAAGCTCCAGGTATAAATATTTATATATGCTTATATAGGTCCAGCTTGGCACAATGTAGGTTATACATATTTTATACCTGGAAGAGCCACTGGGATCCTGTAAAAGACTGTAATATGCGGCACTACTACCTTGCTTTACAGTGATCTTCTGGGTCCTGCTGAAGGTCTTCCCCTGTGCTGTGAAAGCACGGGGGTCACTTGCTTGGCACATCGGCCATTTCGCAAACGTTTAGTATTTTTATTAACTAATAGAGGGGGTTCTTTGATTGGACAACAGAACGCCTTGTGTATACAATAGGTGATGATTAAATCTGAACTCCAGGTATAAAGATTTATGTATACTTACATTGGTCCAGCTTGGTTCAATGTAAGTATATGTAATGAATCATTAATAAAACTACTAGGCATTTTACTGCCGCGGTGCCGAGAAAGCGACCCCCTGTGCTTTCACTCGCTCAGCACAGCAGCAGTTCCAGAACTTGGAGCTGCTACAGTGCCCTACAGCGATCTTCTATCAATCTACAAGGTTTACATGATCCCAATGGGCTAACCAGGGAGAAATTACATATACTTACATTGAACCAAGCTGGACCAATGTAAGTATACATACATCTTTATACCTGGAGTTCAGATTTAATCATCACCTATTGTCTACACAGTGAACAGAGTTAACAGAGTAAACAGCTGTGCTTGAGAGAAGTGGCCTCTTTAGGCAAAGCACCTCCAGCAGCTCCCAGGTTTTCAAAATTCCCCTATACAGATTTAGGATTTGGAAAATACATCAGATAATACACACATTAGAAAAGAACATGCCGCTACAGAATATAGGCGCACACACTTTCATGCCATCACAGAATACAAGTACACACACTTTCATGCAGGAGTATATATATATATATTATATATATTTTACCATACTGAATGGAATGTGTATCTGGAAAAAAAACAGAAAAGTAGCACTGCAAGCTTATGAGGTTGAAGGTCATTTAATGGGTGTGTTAACTGAATTAGATCATGTGATACACATTAAATGGTGTTCTCGTCATTTTTAGAATGAATTTGTTAGATTGACACTCCAGAAAAGCAGAAACAAAGAGGCAAGAGAGATGCAGAATGGAGAGAAGAGTTTATTACATTTGGAGAAGATCAGTACAAAATGGCACACACAATGTCTACATTCAAGGTATCTACAGAGCAAGAAGGTGTGAGCACAGGCTACAGATTGGATTGACATGCAGTATACAAGATCAGCTGAAGGATTGAAATTCCTCTTAACAGAATTCTACTTTACCATAAGACAGTTGTAGGCAACCTCGGCACTCCAGCTGTCAAGTCTTGCAATACCTCATGGAATTTGTAGTTTTACCACATCTGGAGTGCTGAAGTTGCCTACCCCAAGAAATGAGATTTCAGGTAAAGAATACCCACTGTCTATGTGCAGCATGGCAGCCAGTTTGTCAGCGGAATGGGAAAGCAGTGTGATGTCACCATCCTGTTGGTGTATGGCTCGAGGCCTAGTGACACATGGACCTCATGTATGAAAAGTAACCCATGGGGATGAAGTATACCTGCCCACAGCAACCAATCAGCTTCCAATATTGGTTTCTCCAAGACATTTGAAAGTGCCCGAATCTTTTTTGTACTGTATTCTGCATTTCTATTTCTAAAGCACAACAACAGTGCAACAGCAACACACTCCATACAATTCTCCAAGATCAGCAACGGGTAACATTTTTATATTTTTGAGAGAAATTTGTAATTGTCCTCCTAGTACACCGGAACAATTCTCATTTATGATATTCATTATATTCCTATTAATCTACAGTGATGTCACTACTAGATCTTCAGAAATGACCGGCTGAAAATAACAACGGGACAAACAGCCATGACAATTTATGGCAATACAGGTGGTCACTTCTATGCTACTTACTAGGACCTGCTACATGCAGTGGCATGGGGGGGTGGAGGGGGGGGGGGGGGGGGAGGAAGACATTTGTGGCAGGACCAATATTTCAGAGGAAGCAGATTATGAACTCCCCACTGCCCATGTCCTACTTGTGATCCTGCCGTCTATGGAGGTCACAGAGGAGGTAACGTGCAGTTACTCCTTTGCTGGCTGGATGAGTGACATGCCGCTCTTTTCTTATAAACCCTCAGCATTTCTGGGAGCAACGTCTCACTGAACCAGCCGGTGAGAGCGTGACGTATGCAAAGCAGACCAATGTTCTCCCTGCACCTTTTAGCGACAGGATCAGAAGTATAGAAGCAAGATGTCACCAGCACGCCGGGAAGATAAGTCAACCAAAACTTTGACACATATTGTCACCATGATATTGGCGTTTCGGGGCCATGCAGGGTTCGTATGACCATACTTATCATGTGCATGCCATACTGAGCCTGATGAAGGGGACCCTGCGCGGCCCCGACAAGTCGCTATCACTGTGACAATATGCGGCAATAAAAGACATTTGGTTGACCTATCTTCCTGGTGTACTGGTGACATCTTGCTTCTTCACTGATCTCAGGGGCCCCATCCACAGTTGTTTCAGCACCCACCCTTAAGGGGTTTCTGGTAAGGAGTACAGTGGGATACTCTTAGGATCATAAAATGTGACATGGGCCCAACAGTGACTATAAGAGGAAGAATAACTTCATGAAGCAGCAGTATCAGCAATTCCTGAACAAGTTATATCCTCCTTCCTGTCACAAAGGGCATACGGTGCATATACACTAGCATTTCCACTGCTCGTGTGTGTCAGATCTGAGATAATCATTCTTGTCAATGCAGCTGCAGTGCACAATGATATGAGTAAATTATTCTAACTGCCATTGCCTGACTCCATTAGGCGGTGCTAGTTCTGGGGAAGAGCACATTACATCTCGTACAGTACGGACCTACCCTGAAGTCTGCACTACTTTCAGGAGGTGGGCAATATTGGCAGCTTATAGTGCTGGACCGTAGTCTCAGCTATGACACATCCTCAAATGTCCACTTTGAATGTATGTACACATAGGCAATGCACAATGAGTGTTTGTATCCCTTATGTTGTCTCAAGCGTGTCTAAACCCAAAAAACAATTTGTACTATGTTGCAGCCTACGAGTCCTTAGATATGGTGGCGGGAATTTTTTCCTTTATTTTCACCTGGTGATCCTGCAAACAACACAGCTCCTTCCATAGGGTGGCTATGCTCACTCCTCCTTTGTATCTATGGAGGTAGCTGTGGTTGACACCTTGACTGCTCTTCAAATGTGTCTGCTTTTGTTCATCTCCATTACAAGATGGATTGATGGAGTTAGTAGTTTGCTTTCTTGTCAGCTCACATGAGGTCAAGGACACCTCACTTGTGACAAGATTATCACTTTCTGTACTTCCTAAAAAATTTCTGATCTTGAAAAATAAAAATGAATGCAGCGACAACATCTACGGACTGATACGCTGCAATATATTACAATGTTGTTCTTGGGTTTAGACACACCTTAAGGAAGAAAGTTTCTTGTTGACCATCAGATCAGATTTCCCAAACGCAATATTGGATATATGGAGAAACTGACTGGTTGGTATAAGCATAGTGAACCGCCCTTTCTTCAGACACTTCACACCCATGCTCCCAAATGGCTGCAGCCGCTACACTTGCAGAACGGTAAAGATAAAATGCCTTTCAGAAGATTCAGGAATGTATAGTGTGCATTGAAATCAATATCAAATCATCGAGGAATCACAGCAGAAAGCGATATTTTCGGAAACACACAATCATGCGTCAAAAAGGCACACTTGCTAGAACAGGGTTCCGTTTAAAAAAAATAAAAAGCAAAGGACTGATAAAAACTATACAGAATATTTATACATAGTCCGAGTTATTGGCAAACATGCAGAACATAGAATGTGCCCTGTATACAGAAGACCGGTAAAATTATAGTTCATGTGTACTGTAAGATTCAAGTTACAATCCTCTCCAACTGTTCACTTATGTGAAACAAATAAAAAGCTGAACACTGGAAACACAATAAAATATATTTACAATTTATGTCACATTTTGATCAATGTTTAAACATCAAAAAAAAATAAAAGAAATGAATGTACAAAATGATACAATCTGATCGGTATTTGGCCGCTCCTTCAATAAGCCTGCTGTGATATACAGTATATACTCTTTGTAAAGAAAAAAAAAACAAAATCAAGTAAATATCTTGAAATCCACACTCCAGGAAAGAAAGAAAAAAAAGTTAACCGTGAAGTTGCCCCCCGCCCCCCTCCCCAAGGGTAAATGCCTATTAAGTCTAGGAGTTGAGGAATACGGTGTAATTCTTACCTTACTCCTCGCTCAGGCAGGTTCCCTCCATCCGTGAAACTGGTTCTCTGAAACCTAGTCTCTCAGGCCTGGTTCACACATGATTGTTATTATGTGCGGATTTATCGGTGCGAAAAAGCACAAAACACACATTTCAATGCAAGTCAATGGCGACTGTTCACACCTTAGCGTTGCATTGTACGTACGGAAACATCTGTAGCGCAAAAAGATGCAGGAGCTATTTTCAGGCAGACGCCGTGCGGTCTTAATTCCATAGACATATCTATGCAGGGAGAAACGCACGTTTTTAAAACGCTGAAGCCCTAGACCTAAACTGACACTAAACTCAGGAGTTAAATCTTAAAAATCCATTCAAGAACCTTAATAACATAAATGTATCTTATTTGTGTATCACTGTAATCACTCTGAATTGGTACCGACACTGTCCTTCCTTCTGGAGGGGGGCTACTTTTGTTCCCCATGTTGTAAAGTATCCACCGCTCCAAGATGGCTCACATGATGGACTACAATCTCATGTTTAGTTTACTAATTTGTACCAAGATTATAGTTCATCACAGGAGCGAGCTTGGATCGGTGGCGACTTTACATCACACACAAGGACCATGGGGAACAAAAGTAGCCCCCCTCCAGAAGGAAGGACAGTGTCAGCACCAATTCAGAGATGATTTGAGGATCTACAGCCGAGTAATACACAAATAAGATATATTTCTGGTAATAGTTAAGGTACTTGAATGTATTTTTAGGATTTAACTCCTGAGCTTAGTGTCACCAAGTCTAGGGGTAGAGGAATCAGCTTTAAAGCTTGCCCAATTCATCGCCCCAGCGCCCTCCTCTTCTTTCCAGTGCTTCAGTTTACAGAAGGGCTTCAGCTTCTTTGCATACAATGAAGGACTATTGACCCTGCATTGTACATAATATCAGCTTGCAACTGCCGGTCTGAGTGTCTTACAGAAGAGGCTTCAGGGAACACGTTACACGGATGGAGAGAACCTGCTGGAGTGTGTCACTGTAACAAGCATTTAACCCTTGCAGGACTGGGGGCCCCACTGCAAGAGTGCTTTTTGTATAATTCCCAGAATGAACCTTAACACCCTACTGTCACCCTTTAACAGGACAAAGAGCATTCTGAATGGCATAGTAGCCTGTAGTCAGCTATTGTTTTGACTGTGGCTTCCGATTGGCTGCTCATCACTGCTGCTTTCTGCACTGCTTTGTTAAACGCAAAAGAGTCGTCGGCGGTTTTATACAAAAAAATAACAAAACTAGATTGCACGTTTAAGCAATATCAGTCCGTGACAGTTCGCCATCATGTGCGCCCTGTTCGTCTGCACGAGGGTGAGATGAGAGAGGAGATTTACACTCTCTGATGTTTAACAATTATATAAAATTAAATAGAACTCCCACTCCACAGACTTCCAACACTAAAAGACCCACCAATCTGGAGGAAGCACATTTATTGTATTTAAATTAAATGAAAAAGAAAGAAAAAAGTCAATTTTGCCAGCCTGGCATGCGGAAGCCGCCCACCTCCAAAATGTTACAATTTCTTTACAGTCTAATACTTTTTTTAGTTTAATTTTCCGATTGAATCCAAATCAAGTCTAAAAGGTTTGATTAATATTAACTCTTAATCTGTTTAAAAAGAAAGCATTTTGCAGCGCAGCCAGTTCCTCTGATTTAAAGCATCAGCACACAAGTTGTGAGAGTACTGCACTCCTATTATAGTATTACACACACCCTCTGATCTTACGGATGGTCTGAAAGTTTGTGGCCAGCATTAGAATAGATCTGATTCTGTAAACAGTTTTGGCACTTGAATTGTAAACGCTTCCTGCTGGCCTCGTCGGAATTGGAGCAGTGTTATGCTATGAACGGCGACCTCCTCTATACATACACACTGTATAAACAAATAAAACAATGTGCAAATCTGCAATATTTTAAAAAGTGCAAAAAACGTAAAAGAAAATAAAACAAAATATACATAAAATGGAAGCGAGAGGTTTGTAAAAATCAGAACGTAAACTTAAAATCCGGAAATACCTGATCTCTGACATCCAGAACTATCTTGGCTAGCCGTGCATGGAGGAGGGGGTGAAAAGTTGGCTTCGGACAGCTTACTGACATCGCGCAGCGGTGTTGGGGGCATTGGGAGTAAAGTGCTATTGGGGCTGCTAATGTCTCCTTCCGCCACTAGAGTGAGATCCGCTACATTGTCGTCTTCCACAGTCTGAATGTTCCCGCTAGACAAGTCTTTCGAACGTCGCTCGCGGCTGGCGACGCGTCTGTCTTGGACATGAGGGATTGGAGACAGTGGAGGGTTAAAAGGAACATACGTCTTCCTTCCAGAAGGTGGCACCATTTCGGCTTTGTCCCTCTTCCCCACTCCGCTGAACTTGGCAGACCAGTCTGCACCATTTTGGGTGAAGTCCTGTTTTGTACCTAGGAACCCGCGGGAAGCACCATTTGTGCCTTTGTCAAGGCTGGTGCTCTTCTCCATCTTTTTTCTGCTACTCTGTCCTGCTCCTGGGGTTAAGGAAGTCTCATCGGGAGGGGACAATCGAAGGAAATCTGGAAGGACTAGGTCTTCTTTCCGTAGGAGGCCACGCTGGTCTTCTGCTCGATTGCTTTGTGCTTTCGAAATCATCTCAAAAAAGGCTACAAGGAGAAAAGTGAAGTTTGTTTTTTAGTTAGAAACAATATCCCCTGAAAGACTTACATTGCCCCAAAACATTTTTAGCTTTTGTTTCATTTTAGCTGGTTCTTCTAGCTCATATTTCTATGTATGCTGTAATAAAAACTAGGGATGCACTGATACAGATACTAGTATCGATGCCGATAAGTATTTGGGCAAGTACTCGTACTCGCCCAAATGCTCCAAAACGCGAACTTCCAGTCAGAGGGAGATTTTCTCTGACCGGCAGTGCTGCGAGGAAACATAGGGGCGGCTTCTGGGCCAATCAGGAAACCGAGCCACAAGTAAAGAACCGTCTGCCGGCTCTCTGATTGGCTGGGAAGCCGGCTTCCCGGCCAATCAGCATCGAGCCAACCAAACAGCATGGAGTTGGCTTCCCGAGCAATCAAAGAGCCAGGCAGCGGGTAATGACACGCTGCCCAGCTTCCTGATTGCCCGGAAAGCCAACCCCATGCTACCGGAAGTACCGGTATCAAAATATAAATATCGGTACTAGTACTAGAGATACTAAAAAACTGGTATCGGTGCATCCCTTATAGGAACCCCATCTAATTTTAAAGGCTTATCAATTCAAAACTGATATTTCAACTCTTTATAGAGGTTGTAATGTAGAATGATCCACAGACCTCTTGCTTGTCTCTTGCTCACCTTCAGGGACAGGGAATCACCCAGAAAACAACCCCATTTTGGAACAACCACCATAAGCACAATGCCCAGTGTCACCCCTGGGCTCTCCTTACAATAATACTAAAAACAGAACCCCCTACTTCTCACCTACAAGCAACCGACACCCATTATGCCTTTTCATGGGCTCTAGGTGGACAGCTCAGTGACAGCTGTGCCCAGTGTAGGCATTCTGTTGGGAGGACCAAGCAACATATTCTGACATAATAGTGTTCTAATGGGTGGACTATCCCATAGTGACAACATCTACATCCTCTTCCTGTCTCCTTTAAAACATACCCCAAGACTACATATGCAATTAGGTGTACTGCCAAGCGTTTACCTTCCGCTTCATCCAGATTAATTTTATGCTGCTTCTTTCTGCCCACTCTCAGCACTGCTTCATCTTTTTTCTGTTGTCGAGTATCTCTTCCTTTGCCAAATTCCCCTCTAAGTCTAATGGAGGCAGATTTTACAAGAGGTCGATCTTCCACCTGCAAGTACACAGACAAAAAGGTTCTACATTTTTTCCAATCAACAATGTATGAAGTGAAGTAACCAATAGCAGTTGGTAAGATCAGGAAACGGTGGATACTAATTGGTTGCTAAGGCTTACTGCGCACTGCCTTAATAAATATAGGTGGCCATAAAAGAGCCTGATAAGGCCCTATAAGACGGGCAAGATCAATATATTTAGGGCAACCCGAGGGGGTAAGAACAATCGCATCAGACCGTTACAAGCTTACTGCCAAATTTCCCTACAACCCTGACAAAACATTCTCCAATGAGAAGAGGAAAGGAAGACAATAATTCTATGTGCCACTTCAGACCAAGCTGCATGATAACTAAAATGCATTTAAGTAATTGCTGTAATAAAGGAGAATCTGAAATCAGGCCCCATTGTCTGGGATGGATTTTCTGAGATCAATCACTGTTGTTCCCCAGAGGTGATGCCCAGTGGCAGGTATAAGCGTGCATATTTATGCTGCAGCCATTCAGAGATTAATCTGCCTGCCATCTCACATCTAGGGGAACTTTATAGCAGCTCTTACTTACTTAGGTCTGTCAGTCCCACCATTCTGCTTCCTCACCAATAAAGCCAACAAAAGTCCTCACAATAACCTAATAAAGTCCAGTCAGTGCCTCGGGCTCACAGCCCTTGCCATGGTCATAGCCAGATCCAGGAATGGAAAGGAATCAAAGGGCCAGGACAATCCTTGTAGACAGAAATGTAATGAGAGCACATGTAATCTCTCGCATCAGAGAGTGTTCCTGGTGGGGACTGTACCCAGGAGTCCATAGCAGGGCCACACGTAAAACCAAGGAACTGCCGAAATATTTTTCTATATACAGTTATACTGAAGTATGCATACTGACACCTACAGTCACTGTAGATACCAATAAAGTCAATTCCTGACAGAATGTGAAGGTCAATTCCATCAAAAGGATAAACATAACAATAACTGTGACACTGAAGTTCCTTTGCTTCAAATCCTCATTTCAGCCGGTTCCTAACCAATTACGGTCATAGGCCTCATTCACACACAAGAGCAAAATTGTATATTGCGTATATACGCATACATGCGCGTATGTACTGTATACGCATATACGTGCGTATATGCTTGCACTATATGCAATCCCAGAATGCATCATTTGTAATAGAAATTTTAATGAACTGTACGCGTGTACACGCGCAAACATGCATGTGTGTGTAAAATACACAGAAATACGTTGCCCGGACGCATCTTGGTTCCATTCTGTTTTTACGCTACGCAAATATACGGCTCCATACGGAGCCATTTATTTGCATATACTGCATATGTGCGGCAGTGTGAATGAGGCCTAAAGACAAACAAATCAGCAACTTACCGTGCATGTATGGATCCTGGAGTTGGGTAATGCAGGAATTGACTTTATCACAGGATTCTTTGCTTTGTCTGCAATCAAACACACAATAAACGTCAAAACCTTCAGTATAAAGAGCACAATAGGACATGATACACACATATTATATGATTTGCCAGACATATCTGACTTTCACTGACACATTTAAAAAGCTAACCAATGTACAATGAGATTTGATTGGGGCATCTAGGCCTCAATGAGCAATGGTTATAAAAGAGTTAATAAATATGATTTGGTGCAATGTCTCTATCACACCAAGTAAACATGCTATGAAAACGTATGAGAGTGGGTTAGAATACAGAGAAGAACGAACAGCCTCCACTTACCTTTCATTCTGGAGCCGTCCTTTTCCTCTAATACAACTCTCTGGCCGTCTAAGGTGGATATAGGGACACCCAAGTCTAGAGGTTCCTGCTCCCCACTCTGCAGAGACAGAGCAATCTAAAGTTAACCTACTGCACTCAAGTGTGCAACAGACAGAATAGATTACTTCAACCTAGATAAGAGGCTAAATAAAGATGAAACAATGTGATGTTATATCAAACTATAAGTTGACTTACAAGTCTAGCAACAAGTTCATTAAGATTCAGCCCATATTTAGCCACAACAGGACGCAAGACTTCAGTCACAGGCTTCGTCGGTTTGGCTTTCAATCCCACTGATCTGTTAATTGGTACAAGATCCAAGCTAAAAAAAACAAAGAAACATTTCATTACAATCCGCTATTCCTCATTATATACCTGCAGTGTAGGACTTAGAATGAAACTCAAGAAAAAACTTTTTTAGGTAGGGGTAGAGAGGGAAAGCATTTGAATCTCCATCAGGAGACACAACAGGAAATGAAGGGATATCTCATGGATAATGCTAATAATAAAAGACGATCGATCAGAGGATCGAACCTTTCTCTATTCTATCCAAAACCATTCTACTCTAAAGGTGAACTCCGGAAATAAAAAAAGTGGCTGGTTGTGCTATAGCGGGATTTTTTCTTCTTAAATTGAATTTCCACTGTTGTAGCCAAATTGGGACACCTACTTTATATCCGTTACATGTTCCCATTCACATAGCAAAACTTTAACAAATATTTAAAGATTGAAAAACTGCCGATAACCTTTTTATTCTTAAAAATTATTTCCATAGGAGGGGGGCCAGGAAGTCATTTTTACCATAATTAACCCTGTCTGTACTGTGCTGGTAGATCTTATCAGTTATCTCATCTTGTCTGTCCTAACAAAGGGTTAGGCTTAGCAGGAACACGCATCGCGCTAACGCGCGTTCCTGAGCTTTGGTTTCTTGTGTTTGGCGCATCCCCATTGATTTCAATGGCTGACGAACCCATGGGAAAAGTTGCACATGTAACAAATTCTGTGACATGCATTCTGCATTTGCTTGGCCACGTTTGGGGTGCTGCTGACTAGTAATTGTTATTATAGGTATTTATATAGCGCTGACAATTTACAAAGCACTTTACATACTGCACATTCACATCAGTCCCTGCCCTCAAGGAGCTTACAATCTAAGGTCCCTATCTCACATGCACACAGGGCCAATAAACCTTCCAGCATGTCTTTGGAGTGTGGGAGAAATCGAGAGTACCCGGAGGAAACCCACACAAGCACAGGGAGAACATGCAAACTCTTTGCAGATAGTGTGCTGAGCGGCATATGAACTGAGGACCCCAGTGCTAACCACTATGCCACTGTGCTGGCACAACAAGTGCGTTTGGTGTGCATTTCGAGAATGCATGCCAAAGCATGCACTTTTGTGCGCATTTGATGTGCGTTCCTGATACGCCCATGTGTAAATGGTGACTTAACGCAATGTTAAAGTCAAAAGCAGGGTCCTGTGGAGCCACCCTTGTGTGTGCTAGTAAGCTGTGTGTCTCTACAAACACAGCAAGGCAAGTCACTCCCCTCCCAGCGCTCCCTTCTCCAAGATAGTAGATGGACAGCTGTTGGAGACTGCTCTGTTCCTTCTGATCTTGTACTGGACAGCACATTCAGGGAAGCAAAGTCAAAAGAGTTGGGGCCAGCAGTTCTGAAACATGATGATTATAAGTGTTTGGGCAAAAATGTAATACTTTGCTGGCCAATATATATTTGCTTGATCTGCATTCATTATTGGAGAAAAAAAGTTTGAGCATTTAATACTACTTTAAAGATCTCAAGGCTTGGATGGTACATTGTACTGTATGTTAATGCACTTTTAAAAAAACAAAACTGTCTCTATAGTGTATTGTCAAGTGTTCCTTTAGCAAGTTATTGTGAAGAATTCAAGGTGCCTATAGAGTACTTAATCCTGCTCCAAATAAACAGCTAGAATATATTTTATCATTCTTTTTAGGTGTGCAGTGTGAATGGGAGCACATAACATATAGCACGTGTTCTCAGATTTGGCTGGAAAAGGGATAAATATATTTGAATTCCATACGAGAGAGAGTGCCTCCGGTTTGAAAGCCATAGCCATGCATGTTGCCAGTTTTATACACGGCTTCCTTCCAGATCAGAGCTCCTATTTATGAGGTTAAATCTCGATCTTATATTTTGGTTATTTTTAAGCTTTACAAAACGGGAACACAAATAAAAATACAGCAGAACATTTTAACGGAGTTCATTTTTTTTTCAAATTGCTTCAGCTGCACAATTCCATCCAGAGGAAAATCCGAGCAGACGTGAAATGATCCATGGCTGTAATAACCCCAGAGAGATTGTTAGTTTGGTAGACTGAGGCGCGCAGAGTCTGCGATGAAATACATTTATTAAATAAACTGGAAAGGAAACGTTCCCGCCAGGAGGGTCCGCGATGGAAAACCTCCCTGCAGCCCAAAATGTTACATTTGGTGGATTCATTTGGTTTCTCCTACCGAAACAACGTCCGTTTTTCTATTCTTAGATCCCGGGACTCGAGAATGCTGCTGTCTTGGCCGAGAACGAGCGGCTGCGTTATGTGAAGACAAAATAAACAGAAGCACACAATAAATTACACATTTTGGAGGGGGGGAGCAAGCACATTCTACACACTGCTACTTGTGAGGAGCCAGGCCCAGGGGCTTTAACACTTTCACTGCCAGCCACTGCTGTGTGCATATGTCTGTATTGAGGCTTTAAAGGGACCCTATCTTCTAAGCAGACATCCCCGTGGGGCTGCCTGCACTCATTTCAATAGAGAGCAAGTCTTGCTCAGTGAAACCCAGGAATCGATTATCCTACTACGCACACTACGCAAGCAGCATTCACATAACATGGGAAAGCTCTTGTCTGTTCAGGAGACCCTCAAAGAGCAGAATTCTAATTCTGGCAGAAGGTCCACATTCATGGACACAACCATCCGGTTCAGACCATGGTATATACTGCAAGGATCAAGGGATCATAGCACCCAATCTTTAGTGCAACCTACCTTTATTCTAGCAACATAGGGTGTGTACAAAAAGTCACCAACAAAACCCAACCTTACTCCCATTACAGGAAACCCTCACCCTTACTCACACAATAACCCCGATGTGAGTGCTCCTTCTCAGCATAACCAGCATGGAAGTCTATATTCCTCTGGGCTCAAAGGCCACATTGCAAAAGATCTCACAACTAAAGTTGTAAAGATGAGCCCTGAAGGCAAATTAATACTTTGCAGCTCCACTAAAGTCAAATAAAGTATACATTGTACAATTAAATAGCATGTATTAAATGCACATATAATCTTATGGGAGGACTGTAGATGAAATTAAATGGACTGGTGACAGGAACTCTCTAAAGCATCAGCATAACAGCCAGGCAAATAGCATTCTCAAAGGGAGAGCTCAACAGTGGCTACATCCATTATATTCTCATGACAGATTTACATGAACCTATCCCATAGTAACAAGCCCTTGGCACTCCTACATTTAACGTGTGCTTAATGCTCAGTGAGGCTCCATTCACGCATGAGCGGTTTTTCACGCGTATTCGGTCGTTAGAATATGTGCTGAGTAGCTCTAAATATAAAAACCATTGCATTGTTCAGACTTATGCGGCAGCCGCGCGGTACGTCAATGGCACTGCAGCCAGCACCCCCTTCCCCCCGCTGTGCGATCAGACGCATGGCCTGCATTCCGGTCCACTGCGAAAGGAAAAAAAATGCTGCATGCTCTATTTTTTGCATTTGCAGTGGACCGGAACGCAGGCAATGTTTTGCCACACGTCCGATCGCACTGCTGGCGGTGGGGCGTGGCTGCAGTGCCATTGACTGCAGCTGCCGCTCTGGACCGCACCGCAATTGGTGTGAACAAGCGCCAAGAGTGGATGATTAGTGCAGATCCAGCCACTAGACCAAGATAGAGATCACACAGCATCACTCTAACCAAACTTAAAAACAATATTTATGGAAGTAAAGCCCACCTTAGCAGAAAAAGGGTCTTACCTTGTTACCGCCAACTAAAAACAGATCCACTGCAGCAATATTAAAGCCATGCTTCTCACACAGGCCGCACAGGATTTCCTTAATGGAGAAACCAGTCTTCACAACCATGGCACAGGACGAGCCATCTGGCATAGCGATGTAGCAGTGTTTGGGGGATTTCTCAGAAGACGACACTCTGGACGATTCAAACTTTGGAGGACACAAAGAAAAAAAGCTAATAAAGAGCAGACAGCAGAACTAGTACATCATGACTTATTTAATGTTTCCTGTGAGGGCTGTTATAGAGCATGTAAAACTCATGATGAGCAGAAGACTACTTGATTAAATAAGAGCTGTATTAGAATACTGAACAGTATTTTCCATCACATATTATAGTAGCAATGAAAAATAAAATACAACCATTTCTTCATGGCACACTTGAGTAGTTTACCACTGTATATAAATACATTGGTTTAAGAATCAGTTCCAGAATTGTATAAAGCCTGAGGAAGGGTCCAAACGCATCCCAAAAGTGTGAAATGACAATAAAAATAAACATCGCACTGAAGAAAAAGTAAGAGATTGACTGGCCACCATGGACGACAATGCTTTTTCCTTCAGGCACTTTGCTTACTAAGGTGTGAAGTCACCATAGAAAACTATAATGTATTCTACTAATAGCATTACAATAAAAGCTTTCTCCAAGGTGAGATCAGCAGATTAAATGAAAATCAGATTACGAAGGTCACAAGAATCCATACGATCATTTAGCTAAAGCATGCATAATGTGTGCTCCGGGCTTTTAAATGGTTCCTCGTCAAGTCGCCTGATAAAAGAGCTGCTGCCTTGCAAAACAATTACAGTTTGAACTTGGTCCTTACCTCCAGCGCATTGCCGTTACTTCCACAATTAATCATCTCAAGGCTTGCCGAAGATGATACAGAACCTTGCGACTCGCGCCTCCTGCCTGGACCCCCATTGATAAAAGTGGAGTCTGCCAGGAAAATGATAAAAAGAAGATCGTCAGCTGTGGATTCCGAAACGGTCCTAGCCAACGGCAAAGCCTGAGCAGGATGACTGAGCCTCTGTAGTGGGAAAATTATAACCGAACACACAGTTATGACTAGTATAGAAACTAGTGGTCTGCACTGGCAGGCAGGGTGACTACTTTTATGCTACATGTAGATGTATTACTGAAAGTCAATAACATGATGTGTAGGTGGCTGTGTGTGTCTTAGAACATGGCCTAAGCTGGCTATGCAGAAGTCAAAGTAACAGCATCAGCCACTATACTTCATAACCATATAGCACGGCATTACTCACCATTGGTAACATCCCCATTTTCTTTCTTCTTTTGCGATTTCCCAATGCTTTTACTCCTGGACCAGGAAAAGAAGGTTCCTTTCCTCCTTTTATCATTATCATCCTCTCCTCCCGACTCCTCATTCAGAGATCGCCCTGACTTGGTCTTTTTACTTAATTGCTGTACACAGAGGAAACCAGAGTCAGAACCTATATACATTAATGAAAAAGTCAAGATCTAGAAGACTTCATATTTTTCTTTTCATCTGTGACAAGGCAGACTGGAATCCTCTGCTGACATGTTCATACGTGCATATAAAAACCCTTGGGCAAGATCTGAGAAGGCCGCTCTCTCTGTGCTGGGACATGTAAGCCCTAAAGGAAAGGCCAATTTCGGTGGTATTTTCTAAAAGCATGTATGTGAAACCTCCCTCAGCTTGTCTCTCAGCCTCTAGGCATCTGCTTCCCACTTTCTGTTTGTTGGCTTATAGGGACCAACAATATTTACCACTCAGGCAATTTCCAAAAAAGCAACTCCGGGTTTCAGCGTGGGAAAGCCAAAGTTTCAATGAGCTGAAAAAGGTGAGTATCCATATAAAAAAAACTCCTCCAATAACAAAATCAAGAAACTAAATCACCAGCTGCTGATGAGTGACAGTATTTGATGGCCATCCACTGGCTGCAAGTGACCTTCGACATTAAAACTGCTTTGCACTGACTGAGGGATTTTGAGTGTGTACCTTTTTAGGAGTAGAGATGTTGGAGCGGTCAGAGCTCACGCTATGTTTGGAGGTTGGGCTGCTGGGTATCTCCTGGGGATCTGGCAGGGATCGCCCCTCTACTTCGGCCAGCATGCACTCCTGGTACAAGTGTGACTTCAGGAATCGAGTGTAGCTGTCAAACTTCATCAAGTTAAATATCTGAGAAACAGCAGAAGAAAAATACATGTAAAACCCTCGATATAATTGATAGGTTAAAGCGTGAACAGTGATCATATGAGCTTTATAAAATACACAATGTGCGGCATTGAAAGTGCCAGCGTCCCCAAATGAGTTTTAAACGGTCTCAGATTTTGAGACAGTAATGCAATTGTGCAAATTAAAGTAGCCACCGCTCTAAGCTCACTCTTGTGATGGACTACAATCTCAATACAAATTAGTAAACAAACGCTTTCCATCACGGGAGCGAGCTTGGAGCGGTGGCTCAGCTGACCGAAGGAGCCAGTTGGAAAATCTTTGTACTAACAGAGATGTCAACCAATGAGCTGTCGGCTCTGTTCGGGTATTCTGACCCGCTGCCAGGATACAGAGAAGACAGTGGGAGATTCCTCGATCAATGCTCGTAAGCGTTGATGAAGGAACCTGTTCTATTTTTTTACATTCAGCCCACAGGTTGAATGATAAAAAAAAAAAACCATAGAACAGTGTATGGCCACCTTTAGACTGTAAGCAGAGAAATGGGGGGAGGTCTACGCCTACAACCAATTTACCTGGAGCTGCTGCTCTTTGAACATATCCGGGTGAGGAGCATTGAGAATGTCATCAGCGAGCTGAGCTTGGCTGTCAATGTTCACCGGAGTGGTCGCCTTGCTGCTCAGAAACTTGTTAAATATTTCCCTGGCCCTGTAGGACAACTGAAAATCAGAAATTAGACATGGTTATTAATTATAAGTCATATACAGTATGCAGACAAGGCGGCCATTGATATTAAAGCCCCCCCTCCCCCCCAAAAGAAGCTTTGTATAGAGGAGAAGATTTAGAATTTCTCTTTATTGCGGTCCAATTATAAGCGCCCGGTTCAGCTTTAGACATTTATTGTTACTTTGTGGAAATGCCTATATTCCTTCTTCAGTTTTTCTGGTGATAAAATATGATCTTGAATATTTAACAAGCTAGCAGGGGCCAAATTAAGGGGACTTTAGAATATTATTTTGAAAACTGATGTTGATTGAAACTGCCATTTGTGGGTCCATGTGTATGCTCTTGGCAAAAACCGCTTCTATTGTATATTTGTTATTGAATTTTGGTAAAGATTACATTTTATACATTTGTTCCAATTAGCCAATAAAAAAAGATTTGACCGTTTGGTTGGATACATTTATTTTTTATTCGTTTGTATAGTATAGGTTTTAATTGCGGTCTATGTCCCCGTTGGGAAGATTCACTGTTACTTCCCGTCCTGGTAATAGGATGTCTCAAGGACAGGAAGTAATGGGAGATACTTCTAATGAGAACTAGGAGGCAGCAATAAAAGGACACTGCAATAAAAGCACATTTGTATTGCTCTTTGTGTCTTCTTGTCTCTGTGACACCGGCACCCTCTCATTTCTTATTCCCAGTGTCACTGGCACAGGAAGTAGAAGGAAGAGCTTCCCAATAGGTAAAATGCAATAAAAATTAGACAGCACTTCTGACTCTTATCTCTCCAATACAAAAAAAGTTTTAGCTGGAGATGGGCTTTAACAACTCAGAGATGGCAGTTTCACAGAGGGACGATGTGATTTTTCAGGAAATAACTGATGTTCAGTGACGATCAGGTTGTAGAAAAACCAGCGACACCAATACAACAAGCAATAACAACAATAAATTACCTCATTTTTATCATGAGCTGGAACGCGGCTGAAATATTCACAGGCTTGCCAGAACAAAATGTTCTCCTCACTGAACTCTTTCTTCAAAAACTCCTACAGGAAAATAAAACCAAAAATGAAAAATATGTTATGAGGTACTATTTGTATCTAAGCCTCAACCTACAGAGGAACACCATTATCATTTTAGAGAAGTTATGTCTACAGGCATCTTCCTGCTTGGTGGACAGCACCAGCAGACTACATCAGCTGATCTGCATAAACTGCTACAATCGTAGGCATTGGATAGATTTTCATTTTGTTTGATGCTGGACTGTTAAACCAATTGACAGTTCCTTAAATCTTGAGGACCCTGCTGAGATCTCTGCTCGAGTCCCTGGGTCTGGAAACCCAATGACGCCATTGTAAGGGGTTCCCAATCTTTCTGTTGAAAGAGGAGATGTCGGCACACACAAAAGGTGGCCAAGAATACTGAAGACACCCACATAGACAGGAATAGCCCACCTATATCTTGAATACAATTTTTTGGAAGAACAGTATCACTTTTGGGAGGACTACTCCTTTAAAAGATTAATATTGTGCCGGCTTAGTTATGCAAGATTGAGATTTGAGCTCTATTTGACTTTACTACTCTAAGAATGACTCTGGAGGTGCTAAGGATCATAGACCAGTCCAGGGAGGTCCAAGATCTGCTTGCTCTGTTGACCATCTTGACCTCATGTTGATAATATATTCCATCTCCCAGCTTCATTTTTGACCTCTCCTAAAGCTGCTATTTGACTGGCTTATAAATGTCAATACACTGCACTAAACCTTAAAATTATTCTATTATCACACCTAAGCGCGGTTTTATTCGTTGGTTATATTTGACTGGCTGCCATGATCCTCCTGTAACTTCAATAATTACAGATCAGTATCTTAACATACGGACGCCAGCATTTCCAGAAAGCAGCAATAACAGCCCCTGAATTTCTCTCCTGGCAGGTGTACTTTGAAGATGCTCCTGGATCTTGGATTAAAAATAAAGAAAAGCTGCAAGGTACTATCCTATTTTTTGCCAATCTGCTGCTAGTTTCATTTTTGAGTGGAGCTCTCCTTTAAGAGATTTGGATCATATAATTTGATGCACAAAATAGACAGCATGGAAAACCTCCAACACATTCATTCTGTTTAGGAAGAATAAAGGGTAAAAGGAGGATACTCCTAACCAACCAACACCACAATGCAAGTACATGGTTTGAGGACTGACCCAGAGGAAACCTCTAAGTGTACGGAGGTTATTCCTCTCTCAAGGTGAATCTGCTGTGGTGAAAGAGACATACTGTACATGAAGTGTAGGTTGTCTTATACTGAGAATTCAACTTTTACTAGCAGATAATGAACAGAAACATCTACTGATCCTAATCTGGCAGGTGACCGAAATGTAGACATTGTGGAAGATTATTCCTTTTACTGCCACTTTCTATAAAGAACACATATAAAACTTTTAAATGTTCTAAGAGGTTCCATATCAGAGTAGCGGGTCATAATTGGGAACCGGAACAGCAACAAATGTCAAAGTCAGTCCAGGAGACCGTTCCCCAATAAAGAATATATGAGGGCACTCATACAATGCAAACAATAACAGTGTCAAATAAAAATGAGAATGAGAATGTGAAAACGAAATATACAATTCATAAACCAACAGAGAGCAAAGCCATATACTGAGAGTTTAAACAGCCTTTTAAATAAAAGTTCAGCTGTCTTAAGCTGGCCATATACTTATAGATTTCTCCATCCACGTTAAACAGAGCAGATAGAGGAATCCCATCCACGGGCTATTTAATTCTGACAGCCAGCGCCTGCCCCCGTCAGAATACCCAAATAGTTAGTGTTCAGCTGACAATTTTGCACCCGGCTCACTCAAAAATCACGGATGCACTGTAATTTCGGCCAAAAGATGGCACTTTCGGAATTTTGACCAAAGTGCCATTTCTGGCCGATATGTTTTGGCGTCCAAAATTTCGGTTCACTCCTAATTATTTACCTCAATCTAATGTCTTTTCCAAGTATATCTAAAATCAATGGACAAGACTTTCCCTTTAGACATTACATTTCCATAAACACTCAGATCAGAAGAGTAACGTCCTGGAGAAAAAGCAGAAGGCAACCCCCAGGTCAACCCCACCCCAACCAGGTGAAGACCTACCAGTTACCGAGAGAACTGACCAAACGCTGTGTAATTGTACTCAGAAAAATAATGGTCATCTAATCCAACCAAATTGGGGGATTGGGTCCTGTTTTCTTATACCAAGGGGCTCCTATAGGATGAAAAACTTGCATCTGCTTTGCAATGGTAGACAGGAAGAATTAATGACTTGCCCACACTATTCGACAACCTCATCATTCCAATCTTCTGGTTGGATCTACAATAAATCCCACCTTACAGCGGCTTTGTTCAACCCCTTTAATTCAATTAAGCCCAGTCAAATTGGGGTGGCTGCTGAGGTCTATATTACTCTGGTCAGCATTTGCCTGCGGTTACCATCTGATAAGAATGACTTACTGTAAAATACCGAACACCAACTGGATCCTGAAGAAGTCTTTCGAAAGACACAGCCCAGCTGGCCACCCTGCGCTCTCCGAGTTTCCGGCAGCTCTGTACACTGGGCAGGCTGGCATTGCTGCTCAAACTGTTCTCGCTTACACATCCTTTCAGATCAGTGCTGTTCAGTTCTGCCAGAGGGGAAAAAAGACAGAAAACATTCCACTGTGATAAAGAGCAGCATATGGGCCACATGTTAGTAAAAAACAGGCAGGGAAATAAAGAAATTATCCTTTTTTTTTCTAGCAGAATGGTCTTCCAAACTTGTGTTGGCATTATTCACATATAAAGTTGATAATTTAAAAAAATCTACCATAAACACATAATCTAGCATAAACTAATGCCAATATAACCAAGAATAAATTCATAACCTAGCATAAAAAAAACTAATGCCAATTATTATAATCCTAGCATAAACTCATGCCAATTAATACAACCTAGCATAAACTCATAACCTAGCATAAACTAATGCCAATTATTATAACCTAGCAAAAACTCATACCCTAGCATAAACTAATGCCAATTAATACAACCTGGCATAAACTCATAATCTAGCATAAACTCATAACCTAGCAGAAACTAATGCCAATACAACCTAGCATAAACTCTCAACCTAACATAAATGAATGCCAATTAATATAACCTAGCATAAACAGCAATACTTTTTCTATATCTCTATCATATTTATGATTGATTACAGTAATTGAATGAGCTGAAAAATTCTGAAGCTGGTTGCACATTAATTCTTCTAATTTTTGTATATTTGTCCAATAAACCTTTCATATAGAAGTGATTGCATTTATACAGCCTGTTGTGTTGCATGGAATATATTTTAGACATTTGATCAATTAAAACTTGATCAAACCATTAAAAATAAATGTGTATGGCAATTATATATAAAAAAAGTATATCTGCTATTGCTAAATGCACATGATTAGAAAGAAAATGCTTAAAGTTGAATGATGGTAACATTTACGTTGTCATCATTTTCTGTGGATTATGAGATTTTAGTGACCTTTGTCAAATCTTCAGAAAAATTGCCCCATGGAACGGGCAGTCTGAAACACAGTGAAAGCCAATTTCTGGTTGATTACCTTAGGTAATAGCACAACACTGCTCATGGCACTATCACCGAATATTGGAGCACCACTATAATGCTGCAAATAAACATTAGTTACAAAGGCGGCGAGTGCCGAGTCAGTAATAACGGTGTAATAACTGTGCATATATCTGTCTCCACAAAGGCTTGGAAACGAGGTCAGGACTATACAAGTCGACGTCTACTTTCATTTAGTGTTCTCACACAAGAATATTAACTCCACCCTGCTACGTGAGAAAACATATATGCCCCGGGACATGGTTAACAAGACTGGCAGCTTATAAAAGAGATCTATGAAGCTTCTCTTTTTCATCAGGTACAGTATTATAAAGCAGAAACAATGCTATGACTAAGGTAAAGTAAAATGAAAACCTAAAAAGGTAAATTGTTTTAATTCAGACCTGTATCAAATACAGGTTACATAACACAAGTAATTATTACTTTACAAATTATAGTGCTGAACAACACTCCACTTTAGGTTTATACGGTGAGCAATACTACAACAAGCTTAAAGTGGTACTGGACTTGGAAATTGATGTTATAGCGAAGATTCAGAAATTTTAATTGTTCCTAGGCAGTACCCTGAAAAATCTACCTTCTGTCTTGAATTCCTCCTGAAAAATAATAGCACTTCCTGGCATGCGAGTGAGCCTAGGTTCTCCTCTGTCCTCATAGCTGTATATCTGCAGTGTGAGATCCAGGGCACTGCTGCCTCTGACTGCTTGCCTCAAAGAAATTGGTGACACTTCTACACGGTGTGCTCACTGTTCTCCTTGCTGGTGAAGAAGAGGAAGAAGCAAAGCCCTGCATCCTACCAAGATGGCCACCACAGAGACATATTGTAGAGCAAGACATGGTAAGTCAGTAACAGCGGAAAGATCAGCTGCAGGGAGACCACAGGCAATACTTCAGTTCCTCTTTGTACTGAATACCAACACTCGAGCAGCCTCTCTCAACCTACCCTTTAGGGAACCCTTGAAAACATAATGCCCAAGGGTTCCCTAAAGGGGAACCCCAGAAATGATTTGCTGATCTACAGCTTATGGTACATTAGTGTGATTAGTGAGTTGTAGATAAAACAATAAAAGGAGTACCAAAAATAACTCTGCATTGGTGTTAAGTTCCAACCCCACTAAAGAACTGCAAACCAGCTTGTGCTAGAAAAGGTTTTCAGTCCATTTTCTCCCATTTTTACTCAACAACGTTTTGCAGATATGCTTTAGAACAGTGGTTCTCAAAATGTTTTTTACCTCTGGACCCACATTTGTCCCTGGTCATTAAGTCGTGACCCAAGTTGCACTGCAATGGAAATCACGGCATTAGGGTACTGTGCGTTCCGGTAATCAACCTGTGGGTGGGAGGTGCGTTTGGGGTACCATTCAAATGAATGGCAACACAACACAACTCCCACACCAGAATGCACAGTAGATGCGATTGCGAAGTACAGTGTGCTAATTGCACGGTACTATGTGGTTAATGGACTGTACTAGTGTGAACGGGCCCTCAAAAACACTGACTCATTCTGACACACATACAAACTCCCAAAAATGTTTAATTACATTTTTTTTAAGGTCCACCCAGTCTCCCTAACTTACGAGAACTGGAGTGGATCCTCAGCCTGGGGTCCAGTGTGGGCTGCTGTGCTGTGACGGACCTCCATCCATTTGTGCATTGCTTGTACAGCTCCCTTGTGCGCCCTGTAGAGGTTCCGGGAGCCAGAATTTGATGTCACCATGTCACCTCTATAGGACACCTGAGGGAGCTGTAAACAAGGCACGTATAGATGGAGCTCCCTCACAGCCATAGCCCCAGCCCAACCCACCTCAAGCTGACACTTGGCGCTGGCCAGAATATTTTGAATGGCTGCTTGGTGCGAGAACTGACAGTGCTGGGGGGAGGCAGAGGAGCCTCCACATAGAAAAGTGGAAGGCTTGGGGCGACCCACTGAAAACGGGGTCACGACCCACCAGTTGAGAACCAAGGCTTTAGAAGATAGCCCAAGTCATAAAATTATTCAAATACAAATTTAATCATGTTGGACTGTGTGAAAGTTCCTCTTCGTATTTACAGTAAAAATTGGTTTCGGTTAAAACTTCATAGTTCTGCAGAAAACTCAATTTGTGTCGTCTGTGACCTCATCAGCTGTATACAGAAAGCTTAGACCTGCCTGGGTACCTAAAGGAGGTATCTCATCACTCAATGGGAGTAAATGTAGGCAAGTTGGTGGCTGATCCTGATGATAAAACGTGGCAGTAACACCAAGAGTCTCCCAGTCGGGCAACCAAATTTTGCAGTGAGATTGGGTAAGACAGACTGGGAGTCTAAGAAGTCTGGGTCCATACGCTATAATTAATGTTTCCATGGTTACCAGTAAACTACAATGGTGGAGTTACAAGACCAGTGGCCCTGGGAAAAAGCAGGAACAGTTGCTACTGGTCTTACAACAGGAAATGGGTATACTGAGCCCTTATTTGTTATCTTTCTAAGCGTGATTTCTCCATGGATGCTGCATTGCACTGCAAAAGAAGACCACATTTAAAAGGAAGGTAAGAGATGTCATTTTTAAACACACTGAAAGGTTTCTGCCCAGAGGTCAGCTTTAATCAAGGGAGTTTTGCAGATATGCTGTTGTAAGATTTCCTAACTTCAAGTCCTAGCAGTACTCAATGACAAAATTCTCTAACCATGATGAACTGTGTGAAGCTAGATAACGGGAATAGAAGGGGAAATGCTGGGGAGACAATATTTTGGCAGAATGTTTCCCGTGTGAACAAACAAGGTGGTATTGATTATAATCAATAATGAGAAGCGTTGGCAACGATTCTCATCATCCATTAGTTGATTTTGGATTTGTTGCCGCCGCTCTGCTCCTCCGTTCTGTTCCCCGCTGGCTGCAGTGGACTGTGTCCCTTTTCATCCCTGCTACTCTCCCGCCTGTATCGACAGAGGCAGCAGGGACACTGACCACTGCAGCCGGCACCAGCGGGGAGGAGCGATCGCTGTGACTGCATTCCCACGCTACCCCCTCCCCCCGTACCTCCGCTGCCCACCCTGTTCCTCCTCTGCTCCCCCTGTGCCTCCACTCCATACCCAGCCTGCTATGGAATATTTTAAAATGCAATAGTCTACTGGCCATTGCACCTGCCCACTGCCAATTATCAGAGGGATTCTCTCCAATAGCAGGCTGGCTAATGCACCCAGCAATTAAGTTAAAAAAATTAATAAAAAAAAGTTTAAAAAAATAAAAGTTAAATAAACTAAAATTGGTGTGTTAATTTTAAATAAAAGGTTGGTTATTTTATTATATTGGCTCAGAGTTTTACAATTCAAATTATTTTAAATCCATGAAACTAATTAAATGTCTAATATAATACATACAATTATTAAGAAATATATTTTTATATTGTTTAAAGATATAAATGCTTCAAGTAGCAATTACAACTAGGAAACAACTGGGACATGGCAGTATTAGGGTGATAATCAGCACAAAACAGTAGGAATGTCCTGTACAACCAGGTGCTAAATTGTTCTTTCAAGGCTCCTTCTCGACAGCAGGAAACAGGCTTTGCTACTCTTCTAAAGAAAGCAAACTTAACACCTTTTGTTTTGATGCACCTGAAACACACTTCGTTGATTTAACCTAAAAGTTCAGTTGGGCTGTAAGTAAATGTCTGAAGGCACTTGGCCTATGGTGGAGAGGATCACCGAGACTGAATTCTGTTCCTACCATTTAGCAGAGATCACTTGATGAGGTGTTGTGCCCTTTAAATATGTGGCTAAAGTTGCCCTTAAAGTGACATTATACCCTCAGATTTTTTAACATAAACCAATACTGTAATGTGTGCCTTACTGTAATCCATGGTTGTTTCCCTTCTCTTTGCTGCTCTTCCTTTTAAATCCGTATCTCTTCTCATGCTGGGCAGAACTTCTGTTTTGCAGCAGACTGCCTTGTCACTGGAATGGATACACGGTGTCTGTGTGTAGGTTTGCAACCTGAGGCAGCACTACAGGAAGAGGCACTCAGCTGCAAAGGGAAGTTCCCCCCAAGCATGAGAAGACATGAGGATTTAAAAGGAAGAGCAGCAAAGAGAAGGGAAACAACCATGGATTACAGTAAGGCGCACATTACAGTATTGGTATATGTTAAAAAAATCTGAGGGTTTAATGTCACTTTAAGTCATCCTAAATGCAAAATTACATTAGGTCAGCAAATATAGATGTCCATTACCTCCAATCAAACCATATGCGGTTGTGAGAAAATTAATATGGTATTCAGGAGCCAGCAGGGATTTTTAGGAGCCAGATCCGGCTGTTATTTTTAAGGAGCATTGGCTTCCTGGCTCCTGGGATTTGCCCAGTCCTGTGTTGTTCCTTTACGAGTTATGCTGCAGTCACCTGAGATAGTCTATAGCCAAAGTTCTCAACTGGTGGGCCGTGACCCAAAAGTGGGTCAGGAGTGGACCCCATGTTCAGTGGGTCGCTGCATGCCATACAAATGTGCTAGGCGAGAGGCTCCTAAGCCTCTCCCATGGTGCAACACTGTCAATTCTCATGCCGAGCAGCCATTCAAAATATGGTGCTTGGCGCAGAGTGTCGGCTTGAGGTGGAGTGGACTGAAGCTATTGCTGTGAGAGAACTCCATCCATACGTGCATTGCTTACAGCTCCCTCGAGTGACGTCACATTCTGGATCCCAGCACCTCTACAGGGAGTGCAAGGGAGCTGTGCAAGCAATGCACGTACGGATGGAGCTCCGTCACAGCACAGCAGCCCACACTGAACCCCTAAATGTTTTTTCTGGAGTGTGTGTGTGAGATTGCGTCTGTGGTTGTGTGTGTCTGTCAGTGTTTTAATCGCAAACTACCAGGCAATTGCACCTACTGTTCGTTCAGGTGCAGAAGGTGCATTGCAATACACTTAAATGGCACCCCAAACACACCTCCCACCCACAGTTTGATCGCTTGCAACGGAACATGCAGTACTGCAATGCCGTGTGTTCCAGTGTGGTGCGACAAGGGTGGCGACTTAATGACCAAGGACAAATGTGGTTCCTGAGGTTATACAGGTTGAGAACCACTGGTCTATAGAATACAACTGGAAGCAATGTCCCAAGGGTACATGCATGGGCACACAGCAGGACACCAGTTCACTTTTAGTAACCAAAGTCTCCATTCTGTGCTAAATGAGAAGTCAGATAGATTCTTTAAGCAGCGCAGTTCCCATTATAGCCAGTCCAAGCAATGAGCGCACACTGCTGCTACAGACTGTGCCCCGAATTGATCCAGAACAGGCATACAACAGTGTACGAGTTAGATGTAATGCTGGCTGTACAGTGATCTAACTCAGGGGATGTGCCCCTCTGACAGCAGGCAATCAAGTCCTCACACAACCCACAAAAGCTGTGGATTAGATGCCTGTCAGGATAATTATCCCCCCTCCTCCAATCTGTGTGGCGCTGCAGTCAATGGGCAATCAACATGACTAGCGAGAGGAGAATAAGCCAGAGACCCATTATTATGTTAACATGCCGCGTGCAACAAAGAGGGCCTTACACAGGCGTTCACATTTAGTTCCGAATACAACTAGGAAGGCCTGTTATTTTCATTACTGTTTATTTAACACATGCCAAGAAATGCTGCATAGCGGATAAGGGATGCTATCGGGGCAGATAAGTTCTTTCACAGAAAATGCTCAGCTTGCCTTTAAAGTAGACCTGTCCCGAGAGCAATATGGAAGCTACCATTATAGACCTGCTTCTAAAGGCTAGAGGATCACTGACAGCCAGGCAACTGGCATTTTGAGAAGTGCTCCTTCAGTTCATAGGGAGCAGCAACCCTTTTAGCAAAAGTCAGACAGGATACATGAGCCATAGCAATGGCTAAATCCCTGAAGACTGCCTGTCATCCAGTCCGATGATCCAGCAAAGACTTTATTAGACGTTCTTTACTGCTGCAAATTCAGATATCTTGACAGAATGACGAGAGAATATGAAGAAACCTGAGGAAGAGCCAGATTCCTATCTCTGGAGCCTGTAGGAACATAACCTTTGTCGCCCAAAGGCCCCCGTCTGCTTCATTGGTCCTAAACTGGTTAAGAATAGTGCGATGATGTGTAAATAACCTGATATATAAAATGACTATTTCTTCTGACGGGGAAAAAACTGCTTGGCCGATATCTATTAACAGAGAAAACCCGCCTCATTGCCTCTGGTACCTACAGACACAGACCTATTGTGTCAAATGGTATTCCTGAGCCGTTTCTCTCTTCACTGAGTGGACAAGAGACTCCTCTTCTGTACAATATGCAATGTCAGCACATAACTAGGGGGTTGTGTACACTAGCAAAGGCAGCGTGCTTTCAGCTTGCTTTTGAGATCAGTTTGAGATGCTTCCGAGATTGTTCACTTTTCATCGACAGGGACAATTGACCTTCTCCTGACTTGCATATGACCCTCTGGACTGCATCAACCTGCTTCTGCATATGACCCTCTGGACTGCATCAACCTGCTTCTGCATATGACCCTCTGGACTGCATCAACCTGCTTCTGCATATGACCCTCTGGACTGCATCAACCTGCTTCTGCATTTCTATTAACTTGTATGGGGAAACAGCAAGAAAAATCTTTGAATATGGACCCTAATAATGCCAAGCAGCAGTCATGGGCCCAAGGGAAGGTGTTCCCTCTGTACTCCTAAATAGTTATACTAGCAATTATGTGAAAAACAAAGCCCTGGGTGTACAAAGCCCTGGATGCAATTCCATACAACAAAAGGAAAGGATTTGACTTGTATACCAATTATCTATGAGCTTACCATACAAAACTTGACAATGACAGCAACAGATTGCTCGTCATGTTTAGCAAAATACTGGGTGGATTTACCATCACTTTCTCTTGTGACGCGCCTTACAGACTTACATCAATGAGCTCCCTTTCATAAGAGAATTCACATAGGCTGCCATGATACGGACTTCCTTCTGGAGATACTAACAGCCTGGCTGTCACATTGATTCCCTGGCTTCTACCTTCTAAACCAATGATTTAGTTTACTGCCAGGAAAAACAGGGAAGATTAACTACTCATCTTCACCAAATAACAAATGTACACATAAGGGGCCCTTCATGCACATGAAGCAAGAAAGGAAGGAGAAGGACGTGACAATGACAGAGCACGCACCTTCCAAAAGTCAGCAACTCATGCTCAACATGTTCCATGTTGAGAATATTTTTTAAATATTAAGGGCCTGTTCACATCATAGAGTTGGGTTAATCACATGATACTGTATGATTAATGCATGCTATCGCACAGCTCACCTTGTGTGCATTACCATGCGCTGGGTGCCATGCCGTTCATTTTAATGGCACTACAACACACCTCCCGGTGCGGCCAAGAGGTGCATTGAGGTGCCATTAAACGGAATAGCAAAACACCACAACTAGTGCACAGTAATGCATGTTAGATGTGCTGTGTGATAGCATGCGTTAATTCCATAGTATCTTGTGATTAACGCAATGCTATAGTATGAATGGGCCCTTAAAGCTACAGAGGTAAGACACACTAAGGTTAGATGTAGATGACTGAGCTGCGCTGGGCCATGCACCAGTATAAAGGTGCCCATACACTTTACAACCCTCGCAAGACTTTTGTCTTGCGAGGGTTGTAAAGTACTTTAAAAAAACGTACGATCTGCCCATCTTGGTCAGGCAGATTGTACTTGCGATCATCGCAAGCCCGTCCCCGAGGGGCGGGCTTACGATGACTGCAATGAGGGGCAAGCTTACGATGACTGCAAACGGGCTGTGTGCGCACACCGGCCCGTTCGGCAGTTGTCGAACCAGCAGGCCACTTACTCGCCGAGAATCGTACGATTCCCGGCGGGTTTTCTAGCCTGCTGGTTCGACGGAAGACGTGCGACCGTACAGTAGAAACGGTCACACGCCTTCCATACACTGCACGATTCTCGTACGATTGCGGGATTTCCCGCGATTCTGGTATGAGAATCGTGCAGTGTATGGGCACCTTTTGTTAACTTCACTCTTAGAATGGTCATTGATTTTCCAATGGTTAGCGGGGTCTAATGGACGTGAGACATTGACTGTCGCAATGAGGAAAATCGAAGGAGCAGGATTACATTTTTTTCTAATTTCTTCTTTGAACGAACAAACTTCTAATCGTGAATGTGATTTTTCATTTGGGAAAAATGATGCGCACATGCTAGGCACAAAAAAAGCATGTTTAAGGTGACTGGGATTCCATTCAAGTAGCGAGTCTGGACAAATGAAAATTGTACCTACCAAGACACTGTGCTGTGCCCAGGAAAACAGCCAAACACATGGCACACAGTAGTAATCAGGTTTAATAATTCCTATAAGCAGCAGATAAAGTGGGCGCCAGCTACATGTGGGTTCAGGAGGCCTCAGACTGCCATCTATATATCCTAAGCCACAAATACTCAGGAATATACCCAACTATGTATTTTCAAGCATATAGTCAGAAGCTGATTTATAGCCAGGGGATTAGGTCAGAGCAGTATTGTTTTCATATGCTGCTTTTCCCCCTTCAAAATAGTCATCCTTGTAACTAAACATAACATGGCCCTGTTTCTCACGTTTATACACCAGTGATACATTACTGGGAAAATGAATGTTATTAAAAGGGTCACTTTGCTAAAAATTTATATTTCAAGTTTTTGGATGATGCTAAAAGTACTAAAGAATATCTAAATCCCAACAATTAACTTTTCTTATTTGCTCCCATTTGGGCTGTTAAAGTAGAACTCTGGCTTGCAAAATAATACA
>NW_017306448.1:944803-946479 GCF_000935625.1 Nanorana parkeri | reverse complement strand
ATATATTTATTTTACACACACACACACACACACACACACACACACACACACTATCTATCCATACATACACACTTACATTGGTTCAGCTTGGCACAATGTAATATATATATATATATATATAATCCCTGGCTAGACCACATGAATCCTATAACACTGTAGTAGTTGCAGCTCCTGCAGTGTATAGCAGCATCTTCCGGGTCCCTGCTACAGCTGCCACTCTGAGCTACTACCCTGTGTTGTTAAATCACTGAGTTGCTTGCTCGGCACAGCGGCCATTCAGGGGACACCTAGTATTTTTCTCAATGAATACTAGGCGTTCTTTGATTGGACGAGGAGTGGTGCCATGAAGAACGCATAAACACAGCTATGAAAACTCAAAATATATGCTCGCTGTAGGTGTGCTTTCCCTTTAAATTCCCAGGCATCAACATGTCATGTCAAGAACGCCACTTCATCAGTGAATATATTTTATACTCTTAAAGTATCTCTTGGCAATATTTTTTTCAGTTTCGGATGGTGGGAGAAAGAAAGCCACGTTTAAAGTCAAGTTTTTATCACCATCTCTGTTCCCATTAGGGAGATTCACTACTCTGTCTGTCCTGATGACTACTTTCACCACAGCCAAAAGAGAGGAGAAATCCAAAATATTAGAGTTGACCCCAAATAAAAAAGGGGAAAGTTTCTAATAGGGACACCTGTTCCTGTAATAACTGTCTAATAGGGGATATCCCCTTACTTCTCCAGGAGAGTAAATGAAGGGAAGTTTCCCCAGTGGTATAATGGTACAGATTGAACCCTTCCCATAGTCCATCCAAAGACCTAAAGAAAAGAAATGGAAAAAGTTTGGGCTATACATACACTGACTCCACATATAACCACTTGAGTGCACGAAGGTCTCCGTCCCCACCAGGCAGATCAGGATGCAATCTATCAATGTGGTGCTGTTACAAAAACTCCCAGAAATCTATTACCTAGTATAGTTCCAGGTATTTACTGAAGGAAAATGCAAACACAAGGGGCGTCATAAAATAAAAAAACTAAACCTATCCCGTGTAATGGGGCAGAAACATAGCTAAAGGTGTGAGCACCGTACTAAACAAACAGAAAGAACTTGTTTGGCCAAGAAGCCATTAAATACAATCGTCACACAAAACAAGTCTAAAGAAAAGCTTCTCCCATTGTGCAGTGACACGCAATGACAGAACAAGGGAGCATTTTACCTGGGTAGAGCTGGTATGAACCCGTGTGCCACCTCACCAAATACTTCAAATCACTCACAGAGAACCAGCCATCAGAATCCATGCCTGCCTCAGCTGATGCTTTCCATGGTTCTGCAGGCACAGCCTCTCCTAAGCAAACGCATTGCTCCTCGCAATTACTGCCACGTTAAAGACAAATTAATTTTGCGGAAATACCAGCAAGCCTCAGCGGTCGGACAAATTGATTCTCTCTCTCTCCCCATGGCCTGAAGAGGAGAAAACTGATAGTATACTTAACAAAGCCGCATGGGAAGACTGCTAAATTATTGAATAAAGGGGACCTTTAGCCTGCTACAGAAAAAGGGGCCTTAATTATTCATGTTATAGCGAAACACACCAATAGGCACAGGAGACCCTGTTGTTGTCCACTTATAACTATGATATTAGTGATGGAGACAGAGCGAAGCTAATAATTAT
>NW_017306448.1:943337-944712 GCF_000935625.1 Nanorana parkeri | reverse complement strand
ATATATATATATATATATATTCCTATTATTGAGAGGCAGGTATGTTTGTTTTCTTTATGTATGCCCGTCTGGGTTGCAATGAAAATGCACACACATATAGAGCATTGTAATATGTTGAGCTAGTATGGCCATGAATAGGTATGATGCAGTCCTGAATGTCTGTTCTATTGTGTAATCACTTGTTTTCAGCACATCATAATTACATGCAGTCAGAACTGTATACACCATAACGGGGAGCAGGGTTAAGCAGTCCATACGCTGGTCAAATTTCGGCTGGGTCTTCAGGAATCGGACAAATTTCGACCAGTGTGTGGCCCAATCGGCACACCTCCATTTGACAAAAATTGACTTTCTAATCAACTTGTCGGTGGAGTCGGTCTCAAAATTCTCGAACAATTAGTACCTGGCAGACCGAATTCAAGTGCCTGGCAGACTGAATTCAAGAGGGAAGCAAGCGTTTTTTTCTTGTTCGGCTTGCGGGACTACACAAGAAAGAAAAACTATAAGTGTATGAGTGTATGACCAGCCTTAGGAACAAGATGAAAGCAAAGCTGAGAGTTTGGGAGAAAGGTCAAACAGCAGAAACGAAGGTCTGAACTGAAGGACAGAAAAATTGGTGAAGTAATACTTTAAATGGGTTATCTGTAAAAGGTGGTCCAGTGTTTATTTCTCCTTTAAATTGATGGGTTTAAACGTCATGACTCCTTGAATGACGAAGACAATGGTCACATCTCCTGTCTGGCTTTTACAGACCCTTCTTTAAACATAATTCTTAACTTTCATTTTTGTTTTAATTTTTAATGCAAGTTTTAGTTCCCACCACACGCTTTCATAGAGGCACCTCAGGGTGTTTTCTGAAATCTTTCATATTCCAGGAATTCTGTATTTGTTATTAGTTTCGTAGAACATCAACAGAACACAGCCGTGCATTGAAGGAATACCATAACCTTGTTCAAAGAGCAGTAATGTGATTTATGGCTACTAAGAGAGGTCTTGGATCAGAATAGAAACCCTAATTGTGGTCTCCTTTCGTGGCTTTAGTTTAAAAAGGAACCTGTCGGGACAGAGATATGGAAAGCTGCCATTACCGACTTATTTCTGAAGATAGGAATGTCATCCTCATGCTTCCTTGAATACTCAGAGTCAGTGGCCCCTGAACGAATATGGGTAGCGCAGGGGGTGTTGGTACAAAATAAGCATGGGGAAGGAAAAGAGAAAAAGTGATGGGCACAGCATATTTCTTGTGGGTGCGGTCTTCCATTCTATTTTTATTCTAAAGAGAACTCAAAATGGTGGTTGTCCCATCACTTTAAGTCTTTGTGACAATGGTTACTAGAGCAAGCAGAGGTGGTGAACCCCCCCCCCCCCAACCGGG